>NC_134589.1:2362500-2697500 GCF_037038515.1 Microtus pennsylvanicus
CCAGATGGACGAGAAAGCCACGTGCTGAAATGGATAAGACACAACACAGGGCTCCCAGAAGTCCTAGGGCTTCTGCGCAGCACAGCTTGAAACTTGGTCTGCTGGCTCTCTGCCACTCAATGGAAAGAAACTGCTGCTGATGTGGCTGCCTCTATGCAGCCTTGGTTTACTACACACACACACACACACACACAGAGAGAGAGAGAGAGAGAGATAGAAGGGGGGGGAGAGGGAGGGAGAGGGAGGGAGGGACGGAGGAACGGAGGAACGGAGGGAGGGAGGGACAGAGGGGGAGGGGAGGGGAGGGGAGGCAGGTGAAAGAAAGCCAAAACAAGAGCACATGCCCTCTAAATCCAGGAAAGTAGCATCCTAGGTTGGCAGTGGTAGAGAGGAACACACAGGGAAATTAGGACACTCATGACAAAAGAGAATTCCAATTCCCTAAAAGGTGGCAATAACCCCAAAATGAGAGTTTGGCTCAGCTTGGATAGCTGATGGAAACATAAAAGCCAACAGTCAGGGCTCCTCAAGAACCTGTGGAATGGGTTTCCACCGGCCAGAAAGGCCTCTTTGCTGGGCACAGACCTGTAATATGCATCAAAGCCCAAAGCTAACAATCTCCAGGGCTCCTAGAACCAGTGACATGCACCTGCTATGAAAAGCAAAGCCCCCACACTAGACTCCCCCACTATGCTAGCTCCCAGACTGTTTCAGATTATAATCTGCTCTTTTATGCAGCAAGATCTCCCTCCCACCCCTGCCCCTGCTTTTCTCCTTGCTAGTTTCTCCACTCCTGAGAGACTGTCCTGGCAATGGGCAATTGGCTGTAACCATGGCTGCTAAGGACTCTTGCAGACACCTCTGGCTGTTCTCTCTCGCACATCTCCCCAAAAATGGAGTGGTCATTTGGTGTTTCTTCACTTCACCCTCACTTGCAGACCCCGACCATGAGTCTCAGCCTATGGGAGGAGTTTGTGGCCTTCACCCAGAACTTGTGATGTATGCAAGGTCTTTACTAAACACAGATGCTCAGGGTTCTATTGGGGAGATTCTCTGCAACCAAGAGAGCACACGAAGAGAATCTAATCTCAAGACAGAACTTGAAAACTGAGCATTTCCTTAAAATGTTTCCTGTCTTTGTTTGGGTTGTTTTGTTTATTTGTTTGGTTTTGTTTGTTTGTTTCGGAGACAGGGCTTCTCAGTGTAGCCTGGCCATCCTGGAACTCAGACTCGCTCTGTAGACCAGGCTCTCACTGTGACTTGCACTGTAACCTCAAACTCACAGAGCTCTGATTGCTTCTGCCTCCAGAATGCTGGAATTAAGGGCGTGGGCCACCGGTGTCCAGCTTTAAAGGCTTCCTTTTTTAATAATCCATTCAAAAGCATCACCCACATTATACTTGTAAAAGCCTTCCTCCTGTGAGTCTGGACAGCACTTCCCAGCTGCCTAGGGTCCTCTCCATCCCAGCCACCCACATCTCTCCCATGACCCTACCTAACTCCTTTTAAAATCCCTCACAGGCTCCTGGCTGTGCCCCATGTTAAGACTGGCACTATGCAGGTCAAGTTCCTGTCTCATCCAGCACCAAGCCAGTGTGCAAAGGTCCTTTCCACTTCCTCCCCGAGTCGTAGGTTCTACACCGTCTTCATTTCCACAACTGAGGGCACTTATGAAGATCAATAAACCAGGAAAGACAGAGCATGTCTGAGGAGTCCTGGAGCTGCAAACTCCCAGGTCACTGCTGGCACTATGGTGGGTGCTCAGACAGCCACAATTTACACGACCGCTGGCAAACCATTCACTAATCTCCTGCCTCCGCTTTCTCAGCTGTGAAAGAGCCACTCTGTGAGCTAAACAGACTGTCATTAAGAAGTCCTGAAGGACCTGACACACGGTAATGACCATTCTCAGTCCTTGAGGGGAGATGGTCACACTGCCAACCCACTAATGGCCACCTCAGGAAAGGAGCTATAGAAGAAGCAAACCACCACAAAATGATTCTGTGGTGCCAAGTCTTGAAGATAGACCGAGAGGCCATGTAGACCACAAACCCATTGTTGGAAAGCTCAACAATGAAGCGCCAACACACAGCATGTTCTGGACACGAGCAGCAGCAAAGAACAGAAGACCCCGGGCTTAGCAACACCCATCCAGGTGAACATCAACTGTGACAGTTTGGATGGAGTCTGAGTTAACTTATTTCTGTGCGTCTTTCCTTTTGTATTGGTGTAGGGGGAGAACAAGTGCTGTATGCGGATGGCCAGAAGAAGACGTCGATCTCCTGGAGCTGGAGTTACAAGCAGCTGTGAGTCACCCAGTGTGGGGGCTGGAATCCAGACTCAGGTCCTCTGGACAAGCAGTAAGCACTCCTAACCCTGAACCATCTCAACATACCTGTACTTTTTATCATTATGTCTTTTTTTTTCTTTGCTTCCTCTTTCTTTACTTTTTTAAGATTTATTTTAGCCCAGTGGTGGTGGCGCACGCCTTTAATCCCAGCAGATCTCTGTGAATTCGAGGCCAGTCTGGTCTACAAAATGAGTTCCAGGACAGCCAGGGCTGTTACACAGAGAAACCTTGTCTCAAAAAAAAAAAAAAAAGATTTGGTTTTTGTTCATTGATAATGGGGGCAGAAGAAAGAAGGATCTTAAAGATAAATTCTTAAGGATAAACTTTTCCCCCACCTTGGTTTTTTGAGACAGGATTTGTTTGTCCTTGGAACTCATTCTGTATACCAGGCAGGCCTTGACCTGAGAGATCCTCCTGCCTCTGCCTCCTAAGTGCTGGTTTTGAAAGTGTGCGCCACCACTGCCCAACAAGGATAAGCTTTACAAGGAAGCACCTCTTGCACACAGTACAGTGAGCTGTGAAGGCCCCCGCTGGCTCCCGTAACAGCCGCAAGGATGGATGAGGGACAGAGACCAGGGGACAGAAGTGTGCCACTGTTAGTCACTGCTGCCAACAAGTGCCAGGAAACAACTCTCTAAGGAAACTTCCTTCCCACTCTCAGGATCCATAGCATCCTGTTCTCTTATATGCGGCTAGAAGCCTGCATGCTAGATGCCACCCTCTATGCCCAGCTGACAAGTGCCACGCCCTTGTTCAGGGGTTCTGGAGCCAACTGTGTTACTGGCTTCTCCCCAGCTCAAAATGCCACCAGCTTTGCCCTAGTCCTCAGCTCCCTCATTCACAAAATTCTCCCAAATACAGCACACAGAGAAGCCCTCACACATACGTATATATACAACACACACATACACACACCACATACAAAAATGAATACAAATAATATGCATATATATACACACATTATGTGTAAAGTACTTGAATAGTCTCATGCACAGGAATCTCACAACCCAATCTGAACCCAGAGGAACCACTTTCAGATCAGGCATGCTGGTGCACTCCTATCACCCAGGAGGCTGAGACAAGGAAACTGACCATTCCAGACCAGCTTCAGCTACACAGTAAGACCACTGCTCAAAGAGCTGAAGGGGGGTGGGGGACCACACCCAACACAGGGCACACACAATAAAACCTTCCGTAATTTTCCCGAAGGTGAAATAAATCCAGATTCTGCAGCCACATGAAACCTGCCTGTTAGCTCAGTCCTGCCTTCTCCAAACTTACAGGCCCCGTGGTTCTTCTCTCCTTCCCTGTCCACTTGCTCCACAAATGGTTACCGACCACCTACAGCCTTTCCTCGCTCTGCAACAACTGGGGATCCAGAGTGAACACCGAGTCCTATTCTGTGTATAACTCACTTGTCACATAGAACAAATCCACGGTGGAGTACCGAGTGGTGACTGTGCAGTGACAGAAAACAGAATAACAAGGGTGGCCAGGGGAGAGAGAGCAGCCTGCCACAGGACAGACAATGTCTCCCAAGAGGCCCCGGAAAGCAGCACGGCAGCCAGGGAGGACCCTGACTCACCCTCAGCCTGCATCTTCCCCTCTCATCACTGGCTTGGTTATTATTGTCTCACTGCAGACTCAGAGTCTCTCTTTGAAAGGGGTCAAGGAAAAGGGAGGGAGAGACAGAGGAAGGGATGGAGGGAGGGACGGAGGAAGGAACGAAGGAGGGAAGAGGCCTTTCCTCACCCCCATGAACTGCCACCTGTACTGGATCAACTGTCCGCTGCAATAAACTAGTGAATGCTGTTCAAATATGACTTCCTGGCTGGGGCAGTTCAAAGGAAGAGAGCCAGGCTGGCAGGCAGGAGGACTGCATTCATCCCCAACACCACAAAACAAAGTCAGTATGATAGCATATACTTAGAATTCAAACACTGAAGAGGCAGAAGCAAGAGCACTGTCATGAGTTCAAAGCCAGCTAGAAGAAAGTTCCAAGCTAGCGAGGACTACGCCATGAATCTCTGTCTCCAAATAAATGAATAAATAAATAAGACTAAGTATGACAGTATATACCTGTAATCCCAGCAGTTAGGAGACTGAGGCAGGAGGACTACAGTGAGTTTGAGACCAGCCTGGGCTAGAGGAAGGCATCGTCTCAAAAGCAAAACAAAACAAAACAAAAGCAGGAATTGGTCACCAATGTATCCCCAACAATTAGGAAGACCTAGTATCCAGAGGGCCCTTGATGAACATGAGCTGAATCATTCAATGCTAACCGTCACCTGTGTGAGGATTCACTGCCTCTCCTGCACAGCACCCCAGCCACTCCGCCTATGCAGTCTCCTCTCCACAGCCACCCTGCTTTGCTAACGTGGGACAAGGCACAGACTCCTGTACAACACATCAACCCCATTCAAGTGCCCAGTACGCAAGATGCTTCCATCACTGCCATGTCACTTTTGACAAGGATGCCTTTCCAGGGACATCTCAAATAAGGTGCATGGTCCTCAAGGCCACACAATGCTAGGCTCAAGTCCAGGTGAAATATGGAAATGGTGCCGACATGTTTAGAAACAATGATTTCTCATAAATTCTGGACAACCTCATACTTATTTTCTAATAGCACAAGCTCACAGTTCCAGTTTATGTGTTTCATCGTATGTATCTGCTAAAAAAAACAAGGTCAAGGGGCTAAGGCAGCTCAGCAGGTAAAACCAGCACTTTCCTCACAAGCATGAGGTCTGATCAGACACCCCAGCACCCACATAAAAAAGCAGGTTACATCTGTAACCCCAGCACTAGGAAGGCAGACAGCTGAATCCTGGGGGCCACTGTCCAGGCAGTCAAGCCAATCAGTGAACTCCAGGTTCAGCGAGAGACCCTGTCTCAAAAGACAAGGGAAGAGCAGCAGAGGCCCCTGGTGTCAGCCTCTAACCTAGGCGCACACCTGAGAAGCAAACCACAGGTGAAGAGCAGTTTCTTAACGGGCTGCCTTCCTGACTGGACACGCTGGCAACTCCAGACTCTAACTGAATGAAAACCAGAAAAACCAAAATCACAGTAACATGTAAAAAAGCAGTCAAGTCAGAAGAACAAGACAGCAACACCATGGGCCTTCTACTCAATACATACTGAGAGAGGCCCACCTCACCCTTAACACAGCCTCAAGCTGAGCATAAGCAGACGAGGACAAAGCGAAAACACTATAAAAGGCAGTCTTTAGAAATGTCAAGGTCAACAAATTCATAGACAGCGGCGAAGGCAAGCACAGAAGTGCGCACGGTGGTCCTCAGGAGGCTGCAGCTGGAGAAGCAGATGGATGCTTCAGCCACCGGCCTGGGCAGCACAGGAACACAGACAAAAGGGCAGAGGGCAGGACCAGCAGAGGTCCCCAGAGCTGGAAGAGAAGAAAACACTACAGACTTTAGGCTGGGAGAGGAACAAAGAGATCTAGAGGTGGGGGTGGTAATGGCTCTTCAGGTCCTTCCAAGGCCCACATGGCAAAGATCTGCTCCT
This sequence comes from Microtus pennsylvanicus, assembly GCF_037038515.1. Taxonomy (NCBI): domain Eukaryota; kingdom Metazoa; phylum Chordata; class Mammalia; order Rodentia; family Cricetidae; genus Microtus; species Microtus pennsylvanicus. Next base: position 2,368,373 of record NC_134589.1, read on the forward strand.
CCACTTGGCACTTGGAGGAGATGGCAGATTTTAAGAAGCAGGACCTAATGAGAAGTCTTCTGGTCAGCGAGGGTATGGCCTCGCACTTGCAAGATAGCAGACGTCAGGCCCTACACCCTCTCAGGGCCCAGAGGGTAAGGAGTTTGGCTCCCATGTGTGTCCAGACATCCCATGCTGCTATGGATGACAGACTGAGAGGCCAGAAGCCACGAGTCTACACAAACCCTTCTCTTCCTAAGTGACGTTTCTGATATTTGCTACAGTAGCTAACGTTGATCACACACAACAGTGCCAATGTTCTTTGTGTGTGTGTGTGCTGGGGAAAGGGGAGCTCAAGGCAGGATTCTTTGTCCTGGAGCCCACTTTGCAGACCAGGCTGGCCTCGAACACACAGAGATCCACCTGCCACTGCCTCCAGAAAGCTGGGATTAAAGAAGTGCACCACCATGCCTGGCTGTGAATGTTCTTAACGTTACTGTGTGTCTAAACATAGCAAAAATCTTACCTCAGTAAAAAACAACTAAATAAGTAAAAATAAATTAAAACTTTTTTAAAGAAAAAAAAATCCAAAGTGGGGAAATTCTAATAAAAGCTCCTTTGTATGCTACAAAGAGTACTGTAATCTTGAATTCCCTCACTCTGTGAGAAAGCCAGGACTGGGGAGGGACAGAAATCACTAATAAAGGAGAATTCCTGGGACAAGCCAGAGACTGCATGTCAACTGCGAGGGATGCTATGTCCTGGTTACTGCTCTAACACCGTGACATAACGCTGTGACCAGGACAACTTGGCCCACTTCAGGGACACACCTCCTCCAGCAACGCTATATTCTCAAGTCCTTTCCAAACAGTTCCATCTGGGGACCAAATATTCAAACAGAGCCTACATGTAGGAGCCATTCTCATCCAAACCGCCACATGGGGTATTAAATACCTGGCAAATGCTCTGGGTCTTACAACTGTGGTCACAAAAGAGAGCATCCTTGTTCTTAGGAGAAACAAGGGAGTAAAGGGAACAGTGTTACCAACTGGCCCAAACCACGTGCCCCACACATAAACAGAACCCCCAGGTACATGGGAAAAGGAAACAGCCGAGTCTGAGGTAAAGTATGTGGGAGCTCACCACACTGATCTCCTATTCTGTAAGTCTATGCCAAAATTTAAAAATACAAAATGGTATTAGCTGAGAACAAAAGACATCTGAAAAAAGTACTGAAAATTAACACCAGTTAAAAGCGGCTGTCTCCCGTGAGCTATGAGCTGCTTCCTATTCCACCTCTAACAGCATCAAGTTCCCTGCAGTCAAACCACCCAGAGCCTGACAGGCTCAGGGCTTAAGAACATGTTACAGCATTAATATATAATGCCAAAAGTTATCGAAATGGCATTCCCATTTATTTAATTAGACTTTAAAAAGATGTCAAGTTTCTGCTCTACTGAAACAAGTATCACTGACATCCAAAATGCTGTCCTAACCTCTGGAGTAGCAGGAGGGTGAGCGGACAGCCTGAAGCACTGCTGACTCCGGTTCAGAAACCTACCAGGTGAGAAGGAGGAGGAAATGGAGGAAACGCTTCCATCCATTTTGGGACTCTTTCACAGCACGCTGTTGAAAATAAACATGGCACGTTTTTTTAAAGCAGATTTTTTTTAGCTCTAGTGGATGATACTCTGACTCCTGAGATTCGCATGAGACACTCAGGGGCAATCTCATGGCTTCCAATGCCAAAAAAAAAAGAGAGGGCCTGACCGCTGGAGTCAGTCAACACATGCCTGACAAGCCTGAATTTAACCCCCACATCCCAGTCAGATTCCCTGACTCTACCTCCCCCAGGTCAGCTGAAGTCACAAGCATCCTCCACTCTGCCGCAGTTACCTCATTTGCCACCCTCAAGGACTCAGGTCTCAGTCTCACCGAGATCCCACTGGCCCCCTCCACACAGCCGGCCACCTCTGCTGTCACCTCAGCTACAACTCTGGGTGTGAGACCCCAGCTTCCATGCAGGAGCAGCTGGTCAATGTGAAAGGTTCCTTCCTGTCTCATACACAGGGCTCTGTGACATAAAGTCACTCTCACCCATAAACATCACCACTGACACACACACCAGTGCAGCGTAACTAGGTGTCTTCTATCATCTTGGGTAGCAGGCTCAGAGGGCAGAGTACAGCTCAAGTAAACACTGAACCTTTCTGAAAGGACTGAAGGCAGCTAACAGGACCGACTCCTGCACAGAGACGGCCGACTGTGGTCTCCTCAAAGAACAAGACCCTCCTGGGTAAGTTATGCCATTTGACACACACACACAAACACACACACACACACACACACACACACACACACAAAGCTACTGGAGCGAGACCTTGGCATGGCTATGAGGCTACACGCCAGGCAGTGACTGCCCAAGCACATATGCTTCACAAGCAAAGCACACCCCAGAACCAATTCAGAGACCCCAAAGGCTCCTTGTGAAAAGATATTAGAATGAGAGCTGGGCAGTGGTGGTGCGCACCTTTGATGCAGGCGGATCTGGGAGTTCCAGGACAGCCTGGTCTACAGAGCGAGTTCAAGGACAGCCAGGGCTACCAGAGAAACCCTGTCTATGGATGAATGAATATTAGAGTGGGTAGCAGACGAGGTCTTTTGGCCTCCTCTAATGTCAGCTAAGCCACCGCCTGACTTCCCTAGTCCTCCTCCTGACCACACATCTTTCAAATTTTGCCAGTAGCCCCCTTTATGCTCTTAAAGAGTCTCTGAGGCCCCCAAAGAGGTTTTTTTTTAATGAGTTACATTTATCAGCACTTTCTGCATTAAAGGGTAAAACATTTTAAAATGCAATATATTATGAATTAATTTAAAAGTAATTATAAACTCATTATTTATTCAAGCAACTAACATTCTATGAAAAATACGTATATTTTCAAAACTGCTAGTGAGACAAGTGGCTAGGCTCTCTATTCTTGTAAATTTCTTTACCCAGCAGCTTCAGGGAGAACAGATACATTCTAACAGTGTGTCTACCTCCTTCCCAGGACAAAGACCTAGAGCCAGAGAGGGCAGGAGGATCCAAACATGCCAGGAACAGACAGCAGCTGCTCACTAAGTGGTATTCTGAGAAGAGTTGAATCCATCAGAGGCTACAGCCTCTGTGACACTACACCCCACACTCAAGCCCTCACTGGCTTATTGGTTCACTGAATAACATGTTTCAAATGTTGACATAGTCCATTCTACAGTAGCCAAAAAAAAAAAAATGCACATGCTCACATCATGCTCTCATTAGAGCACTCTAGGATCTGCCAACTGCCCAGAGGTTTCTCAGACTCTAATCTTCATTTGAAAGCTCAAATCTTCTCACTGGCAACAAACACTGTCAGATGCTGTCCTTAAAATGACAGCTCACTTGGTCCATTTTCAAGAATACACTATGTCTTCCAACTACACAGGCCTAACACCCAAAGAGGGCACAGTGTTCATAGACCCAGCCCTTCCACAAAGGCAGAGCAGGAAGGCAGGGAAACTCTTGGGAACATGAGGAAGGGAGAGAAAACCCTCACTCAGGAATCAGGCCAGGAAGAATTCCAGTACAACTAACTGCTTATGGCCCTTCTCCCTTCCCAGCAATAAACCTGTAATTTTCTAGGAATCTCATCCAAAATCCCACTTAAAGGGAAAGGATACGAATGAAATTCCTTGCACAACCCTAATGGCTCATGGTTTTACCTTATCAGACTTTAATTCTATCCAAGTCATCTCCAGAGCCACCCTGCTTATCTCACTTATCAAAAGAGAGAAGGGGGGGGCACCAAGATGGCTGATGTTGTGAATTATTTATGACTCAGCCATGAGGAGCCCATTTGGGGGTATGACTTACTTTCTCTCTTTTTGGTTGGTTGATTTTTGGTTTTTCAAGACAGGGTTTCTCTGTGTAGTCCTGACTGTCCTGGAACTCACTTTGAGATCAGGTTGGCCTCGAATTCAGAGATCCGACAGTCTCTGCCTGAAGAGTGCTGGGAGTAAAGGTGTGCGCCACCATGCCCAGCCTCCAACTCTTCTCTGAGAGGCACACCCATGTCCTCGGGTATGTCTCACTTTCTCCTGAGCTCCTCTCTCTGAACCCATGCTTGAACCTGTATTAAATCATCTTCCAGGAGCTCTTCCACTCTACTTCACCTTAATGACTACTCCCAAAGTCCTTTTCAGTGAATTTTTTTTTCAGCATAGAAGCCACAAATCCCAGTTTGGCCTAAGTAAGGTTAGAGGAATGCCTCAGGCTACTTGGAGTAACAGGGTTGAGCTATGTCCCTGTCCTCTCACCACTGACAGCTGAACCCCTGCCCTACACACACACACACACACACACACACAGAGCCAATAGGCCCTCTTTGGTCAGAGAACAGCCATCCAGCTAGCCACCACTGCCCCTTATGGCCACCAGGCTACACACACATGGCCACTTTTTTGGCCATAGGGCCCACTTCCACCTGGTCATCATTCCCCTCCACACAGCCATCACCACAAGGCCACCAGCACCCTCAACTACGGCCTCTGGGCCTGTCCTGCCAAGCAGACACGTGTCTGATATGACGCATAAGAGCTAACAGCTGGGTGGTGGTTGCGTACACCTTTAATCCCAGCACTCGGGAAGCAGAGGCAGATGAATCTCGGAAGCCACAGAGCAAGTTCCAGGGCAGCCAGGGCTACACAGAGAAACCTTGTCTCCAAAAATAAAAAGACAGTTAATACGCAAAGGCTCAAGAATTTAAACTTAAATCAAAATAATCACGTCTCTTGCTTTACCAAGGAAAAATACTTGCTTCTCAAGTGAAACCAGGATTCTTTTAACATGCTCAGCAAAGAATGCGAACAACAGACAGCAGCCACTGGTTCAGGTGGCTCCATCTGTGCCCCTGCTAAGATGCCACAGTTTCCTCCTCTCCTGTACCACAGTGCCAGGCCAACGACATCCTCCATTATGGTGAGAAAGCCCTGGCCTCACAGTAGAAAGCTACAGCTCCTGAACTGCCCTCGATGCTACTTCACATACAGCTCCTGTCACTTCCTAGGACATCAGCACCAAGCTACCCTTGGAGTCTTGCTGGGAGCTGCCATGGAACCAGCATGGGAAGGTTATGATGTGGTTCAGTCTTGCTTTTGTCAGAAATAGGCTTTGTTTTTCAAGCATTTCTTCACTCCGTTGCTGCCACGTCATTTGTATGACTTCAGGCAGGCCACTGACTTAGGGCCCCAGCGTCCTCACCAAGAGCAAGAAGACAATAATCCCTAGGTAACTATCAGCGCAGCGGAGCCTTAGGAGAGAGAGCTATGTGAAGTCCTTGATAAACTACTTACTCTCTTCCATCAGGACATTTACTGGGTCCCTTCTATGCGCCTAGCACTGCTAAGGTAAGAAGACAAACTCATTGCTTTATGATAAAAGTTTACTCTCATCGGGTTGAAGAAGTGTGGAGAAGAGTATCAGAGAGACGGTGACCCCAAATAGCCATGAATTTTGGGTTGCTGCTTGAGACTGAGCAATCCAGATAGCCTCTCTGAGAAAGTGCCCAAGACGTGAGAGAGAACAATTACAGGTCAAAGATCAGCGGGAAGAATATCCCAAGCATCACTCCTGAAGAACAGGCAGGCAGTCCACGAAGGCTTCAAGAGCTGGGCTGGACTCTGCACTACCACTGTAGGAACCAACACAGAGCACCAGGAAGAAAGCAGCAGAGCCTCAGCCTCAGCAGGGCCCGGGACCACTGTGCACACAGTCAGGCCAGGGGCTGGAGAGATGGTTCAGTGGTTAGGAGCACTGGCTGCTCTTCCACAGGACCTGGGTTCAATTCTCAGCACCCACATGGCATTCACAACTAACTGTGCCTCCAGTTCCAGGGGGATCTAGCATCCTCATATAGACATATATGCAGGCAAAACCCGATGTACATAAAAAAATAATAAATCTTAAAAAGGGGGAGGTCAGGGCAGAGGAGGTGTGGATATGCTTGGAAACCAACCAGCATGTAACTGCCATCACCCAGACAAGATACAGAGCTGCCTGGACCAGGACTGTAGTAGGGCAGACCAAGCAGGGCAGTCTAATGTAAGACAGGCTGTGAGGTGATTCACAGGTCCTCCTGATGCAACCAGGCAGGATAAAAAGAGAGAATTAAACTATGCATTTGCTGCTTCTGCAACCAACTGAGTGGTGGTAAATACTGTGGCCAAGATAAAGTAGGCAATGAGACAACTGAGTCGTAGTGTAGGGAGATCAGGACTAATGACATGTGACAGAACTCAAACCACCAATCAGACAAGATCAGTTCACAACACTCCCCACTGAGGTGCCAAGCAGCAAAGAAGTCTCTGGAGCCGCCAACAGCAATCCAAGAGGAAAAAATAGGCTTTCATGAAGATCCAAAAGCAAGTGATGGCCAACCAAGTGCACAGAGGGGTCAACTGTGTCAAGTGTGCAGGGGTCACATAGGCTGAGGACGAGAAGGACGTTTAGGTTGAGTAACAAAGGATGAGCAGAAGCAGCAGCCCCCATGGAGTAACAGAGCCTGCCTGGGATGCTCTAGGAAGTGAACAAGGCAAGGCAGAGGGAACCATAAGGGACCTCCTGCTGCAGTTACACCTGTGGGCCACACGTCAACAGCCCTACATGCATTAGACGGTGTCTATCACTACATAGGCACAGCATACATGTCAATGATTTCTTTTTTTCTTTTCTTTTTCTTTTTTTTTTTTTTGAATCCAAGTTGGCCTGAAATTCAGTCATTCACTTGTGCAGCCCACGCCGGCCACGAGTGCACACTCCTGCACTCACATACCCAGGTCTGAGCAACAATGCCTCCTTCAGGACACCAGTTCTCAGACTTCCCAGGTTCCATCCCACATATACACCAGTCACAAGAGCCATCTGAGACCAAGGATCCCCACCCATCCACTGCCCATCAGGAAAATGAACATTGTAAGAACTACTTTTTATTATTTTTATTTTATGTGCACTGCACACATGTCTGTGTGAAGATGTGGGATTTCCTGAAAACTAGAGTTACAAAGAGTTGTAAGCTGCCATGTGGGTGCTAGGAATTGAACTGGGGTCCTCGGGAGGTGCAGTCAGCTGAGCCATCTCTTCAGCCTCCTTGTAAGAACTATTAAGTACAACAGTAAAACACAACAGGAGGAGACCAATACACGCCTCTTCTGCCACCAGTCCATGAATGACACATGTTAAATTCTAATTCATGTGTGTGTCTAGTTACTTAATAATTGTATTCCCCAAACACTACTGATATATATATATAGCATTCCCTATACACAGAATTACCCAAACAACAATTTAACTAAAGTATCTTAGTAAATTAAAATGTTGGGAGAGGGGAATAGCTGGAGAGATGGCTCAGCAGTTAAGAGCACTGGCAGCTAACAATTGTCAGTAACTCAAGTTCCAGTGGACCTGACTCCCTCACACAGACATGCAGATAAAACACCAATGCACATAAAAAATATAAAAATTTGAAAGAAAAAAATATGTTTAGAAAAAAGAAAGAAACAAGCACTGGCTGCTCTTCCAGAGGTCCGAGTTCAGATCCCAGCACCAGCAAGGCAGCTCCCAACCATCTGTAATGGGATCTGGTGCCCTCCTCTGGCCTGCAGGTGCACATGCAGACAGAGCACCCATGTAAAAACAAACTTTCTAAAAGAAACATGTTACCAGGGAACTTAAAAACCAAGCCTCATTGAAAACAAGGGGTGCAGAGCTTGGACTGAGGATGGGCTGCATTGTGACTGGACGACAAAAACCTCTAAAGAGTTGGCAGTCACCTTTGGTACCAATTTTAGGAATCTAGATAGGACACTAATAAGTAATCATTAATACAATACACTTTAAAAATAAAATCAGGGGCTGGAGAGATGGCTCAGTGGTTAAGAGCACTAGCTGTTTTTCAAGAAGTCAATTCCCAGAACCCACATGGCAGCTCACAACCATCTTTAACTAGTCCCATGGGATATGACACCCTCTTCTGGTGTGCAGACATACATGCAGACAAAACATCCATAGACATAAAATAAGTCTTTAAAGCACACAGAGCTTATTCCTCATTCTTAGGAAGGTGTAAGACCGGGCTCTCAGAAGGCCACCCCCATGCAGCAGGGCAGACTGACTCAGACTGCTAAGAGTAGTGGCCATTACTGCCAGATCACACATGGATAATTCACTGGGTAAACCTTCCCCCAAATGGTTTTTATGGATTTTGGTATTGGAAAGCGTTGCTTTAAAATCTCTGAATTAGAACCAACATTTTAAACTGAAAGGCTCACATATAAAAATGAGTTAATTAATTAAAAAGACAGACATACTGGGCTCACACCTTTAACCCCAGTGAAAAGCAGAGACAGGTAGATCTGTGGGAGTTCAAGGCCAGCCAGGTCTGCAGAGTTATCAGGCCAGCCAGGGCAACACAATGAGAGCCTATCTTCAAAACATTTTTAAAGAGGGGATGGAGAAATGGTTCAGTCATTAAAAGCATTGACTGGGCCAGGCGGTGGTGGCATAAACTTTTAATTCCAGCACTCGGGAAGCAGAGGTGGGTGGATCTCTGTGAGTTCAAGGCCAGCCTGGTCTACAAAGCAAGTTCCAGGACAGGGAGGGAGGGAGGGAGAGAGGGAGGGAGAGAGGGAGGAGAGGGAGGGAGGTGGAGGGAAGGAGGGAGGGAGGAAGAGAGAGAGAGAGAGAGAGAGAGAGAGAGAGAGAGAGAGAGAGAGAGAGAGAGAGAAGAAAAAGGCACTGACTGCCCTTCCAGAGGACCAGAGTTTCATTCCCAGCAACCACATGGTGGCCCAGAACCATCTATAATGGGATCAGACCTGAAGCCCTCTTCTGGCAAGCAGGCATACAAGCAGAGCACTCTATACATAAAATAAATAAATAAACCTTAAAAAAAAAAGTTAGCCATGGTGATGCACATCTGTCATCCTAGCTTTCAAGGGAGCTAAAGCAAGAAGACTGCTGCAAGTTCAATGTCAGCCTGGGTAACGCAGCAGCCACAACCATAAAACAAGGACCGTCTAGAAAAGAAAAGAACTTTCTGGCTTCCCAAAGAAAGCACGCACAAGAGCTCACTAAGGCCCAAATGCCTCATCGACTGTGACCTCCACGTCCCTGAGGAAAAGCTACCAGACGCTACATCAGACAACCTGCTGCACTCGTCTCGGAGCCTGACCCACGCTTCTGAAACCTGGCCAGATTCATTCATTCGCGTCACCTTTCAGCACAGACAGGGTTTCTCTATGTAACAGCCCTGGCTGTCCTGAAACTGGCTTTGTAGACCAGGCTGGCCTTGAACTCACAGAGCTCTGCCTACCTCTGCCTCCTGAGTGCTGGGGTTAAAGACTTGTGCAACCACCGCCTGGCTTCCACCTTCCAATCTTGTGATCATTTGATTTTGCAGCCTCTACTCAGGGAGACCCTGTGGCGCCAAAGTCTCTCAAACTGACTGAAAACATTAGGTGATGATTTTCCTCTTCACTGAACAATGTGAAAAGGCCAGAGGCAGCAAACTTTCTTCCCTGATCTTCTAAATAGAAACTCAGCAGTTACTAAAAACTTACATTCCCCCTACCCCCCACCCCAGACAGGGTTTCTCTGTAAACCAGGCTGGCCTCAAACTCAGAGATCAGCCTTCCACTGGCTCCTGGATGCTGGGATTAAAAGGCACCACTCTGGTATGGGAGTTCCTTCTATGTGTTGCTTTTATTGGTTAATGAATAAAGAAACTGCTTTGGACCTATAGCAAGGCAGAACTTAGGTAGGCGGAGAAGGCTGGGCTGAATACTCGCAGGAAGAAGGGCAGAGTAGGAGAGAGAGGACATGGAGCCACAGTCAGACATGCCCAAACTTTGCTGGTAAGCCACTGCCATGTTGCGATATACAGATAAATGGAGATGGTTAAATTAAGATGTAAGAGTTAACCAACAAGAAGCTAGAGCTAATGGGCCAAGCAGTGTTTTGAATAATATAGTTTCTGTGTGATTATTTCAAGTCTAAGCTAGCGGAGCAGCTAGGAACCAACAAGCAATCCTTCTTACTACATCACCCAGCAAAACAACACACACACAAACACTTCAACAATAGGGTTGGAGATGTAACACACTCTGTAGAGTGTGGCTGAGCAAGCACAAAACTCCCTAGCACCACATAAAACTGGACATGATGGGGCACACCTGTAACCCCTAGATCAGAAAGTCAAGGTCATTCCTGACTACACGGCAAGCCAGCCTGGACTACAAAGCAATGTCAATAGCCGGGAAATAGTGGTGGCACACGCCTTTTAATCCCAGCACTTAGGAGGCAGAGGCAGGTGGATCTCTGTGAGTTCAAGGCCAGCCTGGTCTACAGAGCGAGTTCCAGGACAGTCAAAGTTACACACACATCAAAATCCTGTCTTGGAAAATAAAATAAAATAAAGTTTTCATGGGGGCTGAAGAGATGGCTCAGCAGTAAGGAGCGCTGGCAGCCCATCCAGAGGACCAGGGTTCAATACCCAGCACCCCAAAAATAAGTTGTCAAAAGACACCCATTAATGTGTTTCGGACATTTTTAGTGCATGTTTATCTGATCAAAGAAATCACTTTTCAAAAGAACAGAAAAAAAAATTTTTCAATGAGAAAGAACTCCACCAACTAGAATGGGAGAAAAAATAGAGTTGCTTAAAACAAATTTATTTTTATATATACATTGCAACCAAAAATTTTTATTTTGTTAGTACTAGAGATGTCCATAAAACAGACTTTATGCAGTCTCTCTCATCATCAGTTTTATAACTTATACTGCTTTTATTTTTCCTGTTTGAGACAGGATTTACACTCTGTAGTGCAGGCTACTCTGGAACTGACTGTGATCCTCCTGCCTCAGCCTGCAGAGTGCTGGGAAAATGGATATGTCTTTCTATGCCCAACCTAAACTGTTTTTGACTGAATTTTTATATCCTCCTAAAATTCGGCCAAATCAACAACTGAAACACTGGTTACTGCTAGAACTGTGTTGAGTGTTCAACAGCACACACCTTTTTAAAACAGCGGCCTCCTGTAAACATACACAGACACCACAAACAGACGGGACGTTATAACACCAATTTCCTCTTTTATACTGAAAAGTTCACATGAATGAAAGAAACCTGGAAGAAGTAAACAACTTTAAAAAACAAAGTGAGCGCACACAGACAAAACCACCCTTTTGTTAGACCAGGAAATAGACTGGAGGGCAAGCTTCTCTGGGCTGGCTGTCTTCTCTGATACTAACAGGTCATGACACCCCAACACCATGAGAACTGCCTAAAACCTGAACCCAAGTTCCCACCTCTCATACACCAAACGCCGTAATTTCCACTGAAGATATTCCGTCTCCAAGTTACAGCAACAAGAATTCACATACTTGGGCTGGAGAGATGGCTCAGTGGTTAAGAGCACTAGCTGCTCTTCCAGAGGTCATGAGTTCAATTCCCAGCAACCACATGGTGGCTCAAAACCATCTGTAATGAGATCTGGAGCCCTCTTCTGGCGTTTGGGGAGGCAGAATGTTGTATACACAATAAATAAATAAACCTTTTAAAAAAAAAAAAGAATTCACATACTTGGGGGGAGGTCCCCCTTCCAGACAAATTCCTTATAGAACTGGGATGAAGCCTGCTGCAACTTTCAAATAACTTTGCTGAATTTGTTATCGGTTAAACATTTCCAGCAACCTTGCTTCCCAGCACATTGTACCAAACATCTCCACTTCAAACAGCCTAGTTATTTTAAAAATGAGATTACTAAGCACATGGGTTCAAGTATTATTTCCCAAATTTTCTTTCCTCTAAGTGCTACTAAGCATTAGCATGTGTAGTACAATTGTTCCTAATCTGCTTTTTTTCCTAATTTAAAACTTCGTTTGAACTAACGACACCGGGTGAGTAACGTCTAGACATACCAGCCATATCTATTTTCAACCAAAACCGGAGTCTGGAATAGTTTTTGGGTTTTAGTTAACGTGCAACATGTGGCTTCGAGGTACCAGCATTTTCTCAAAGCTTTTCTTGCTCAGAAACTTTCTTAGTTGGAAAAACTACCAAGTCCAAAAGATGCCACGGGAATCCACTCACCCGATCCTTCATCCTCCAGCTCTGCGCTAAAGATTTGGAGCCTTCAATTTTCTCACAATGTCTTTTTTTCATAAAAGCCAAAGGCAGGTTCCAATCTGTAAGGTCGGCCTCATCTTCCTCCCCGAGTCCCATAAGAGGCGATTGCAGCATCTCCGACTCCATCAGGGGGGGAGGGGGAGGGGGAGTCCTTGGCAGCAAGCGCTCAAGAACCTCCAGCCTTAAAAACTAGTGTGTACCAGAACTGGTGAAATAAAATACAGGAAAACGAGGAGTTGGGGAAGGAAATGGTGGGAGAGTGTTCGAAGATCCTATCCAGGCAAAATAACACTCGGGGATCTTTATCTCCAACTCTGAGCGGGAAGTCGCAGGGGGCGGGGTGGGGGTGCAGAGCCGGTGGTCACCCACCCCGCAGCCCGAGAGCTGCGCGGTCACACGCGCGCCCCAGTCCCAAGCCAGCCGCAGCTCCGGAGGCCGTGGGTTTCCGGAAGGGCTCGGAGCCGGACTGTCACGACGGGAGCGACTTCAGGCCTGGGGTGACCCTGCTCTCGGCCTCCAACGCCGCCACCGGGGGCTCGCGGCGCGGGTTCTCCGACTGCGCTGGCCCGGCTGAGGCCTCGGGGAATCGAGTCTGGGGGACTTCGGGGCTCGTCCACCGGCTCTCAGCCCTGCGGATCCCGCACTCGCCTGAGGGGCTGCAACCTGAGCCAGGACCGGCCCATCATGCCCGTCCGCAGCTGGCTCCTCAGCCCCGGGTCCGCGCGGCCTGGCCGGTCCTGGTCCTCGGCTTCGTGGTTCTCTACCGCCCGGGAACGAGTCCCGAGACACGCGCGACACGGGCCTGCGGTCCACACGGAAAAACTGGGTTTATTAGGTCAAGGGAGTTTTGCCCTCTGCTTTGGAGCAACAGTGAAACTCCTCTCATCAGCGCGTCAAGGAGGACGCCATATTGCCAAGGCCCAGCATGCACCGCTGTCTACGGCGTGTCCAATAAACCAAACCTCTTCAAGCGTTCTCTCCGCTCTACCCAAGGGAAAGCGGGGAGCTCAGAGTTTCGTCCACCCCTCCCCCCACTTCGTTACCGGGGTTACCACGTCCTTTCTCCTTAGTTGATCTCTGCTAGCTCACTGGACTTGTGTTACAAAAATCAATCCTGCGATTGAAACTATGTCCGTTCAATTATCTTTAAAAGCTTTCGCTACTACAAACAAAGCTATGTTCCTTTATGTTAAAGAGACCACTCTGTTTCGTCCTGATTTTAAAAGGTGGTTTGGAAAAAAAATGTCTCAAAAAAAAAAAAAACCGTTGATAGTAGACACATAAGACTGTTCGAGTTTTCTTTTTAATATTTCTTTTAAAGGGGAAAGATTTCATCGATTATGAATTTTTTGTCTGATCTACCTTTTTCTGGGCAGTTTATTCTTATTTCGCTACAGCTTCATGTGCAAACGACCGAAACTGCGGTGTCTGCTCACTGAAGCAAGCCTTATGCATTACGTCTCTGTTTCAATTCAGTAAATCTCGGTTATTGACAAATCCTGGGAACTGTGCTGGTGCAATGGGGAATATAAACTAAATGTGGCATGTGGTGTCAGCCTTGCGGAGCCAGGCTGCTATTGAGACACTCTTAACCTTTAGCTACCGTTCAGGCGGGCAGAGGGGCCTGTCTCCCGTCTGCCATGAGCTTTGGTGTTGGAGGAAACTCTGTTGGAGTCAGTGTTACCAATTTCAAGCTGTGTGACCTCAGTCTAAGGATCCTAAACTGTAACCGTAATGTTAAAGGGTAGTACCAAAAGGATAAAATTAGCTGTGAAGATGCTCAGGGTAAAGAGTAAGACCCTGTCTTTTTTCTTTTTTCTTTGTTTTTGTTTTTGGGGGTTTGTGTGTTTATTTGTTTTTCCAGACAAGGTTTCTTTGTAACTTTGGTACCTGTCCTGGAACTCAATCTGTTGACTAGGTTGGCCTCAAACTCACAGAAATCCACCTGTCTCTGCCTACCATTAAAGATATGTACCACGACCTGCTTTTTAAAAGGGAAAAAAAATCCCCAGCTAGGTGTGGCGCTCTCCTTTAATCCCAAAAATGGGGAAGCAGAGGTGGTAGGATCTCTATGAGTTCAAAGCCACCCTGGTCTATAAGTCAAGTTCCAAGGCAGTCAGGATCATTTCACAGAGAAACCCTTGTCTTGGAATAAAATGGGGGAGAAAAGATTTGCCAGGCAGTGCCCAGGCAGAGGCAGGCAGACCTCTGTTGAATTCAAGGCCAGCCTGGTCTAAAGAGTGAATGCCAGGACAGGCTCCGAAGCTACACAGAGAAACCCTGTCATGAAAAACAGCAAAAATGCCTAAGACCTAACAAGCTGCCCCTGAGTCCCATTAGCACTGACTGGTCCCATAAATAACTCCAATGCAGTCTGCCAAGCGTATGATTTAGGTTAGTCTCCTGCAGACAGCACTCCTCAGAGTAGTTCCATGGTTGGACACAATGTGTCCCTACCATAGTCCTGGTATTGGTAGCATCTGAGTTCCTTTCAGTCTGAGAGTCCATGCTGCAATCCCAGATCTTTCTCACCAGCACATAGGAAGTGTTTCCTGTTGCGTTATCCCAAGAATCCATGTGGTTACTGTATCTCACAGAATCCTCTTCTCTTAATCTCGGAACAATACATGGCAACAGAGTGTCCCCCATCATCACCAGCAGAGACTTCAGGACTCCCAGAAATCACACCGCCTGTCACCACCTTGTCCCTCGATCCTTTTTGTAGTCATGACACTCACAGGTGCCATACCCACATGCTTCCTCCAGCCTTGGGCAGCAGAGATCTCTACTGCAGCCATTTTGCGGAAAGCCAGGGCTAGAGAAAAGCAGTGGCATTAGCCCTCTTGTTCCTCTGTGACCTGGAAAACCTGTTTTATCTATTCCTTCACCTGTAAAGAGTGAGACTGTGAAAAACCCACAAACCTTTGGATATTCTAAAAGAAAACAGCAATAGACTAGTGAAATAGCCGTAGGTGACATATTGGCTGTACACGTGTCAGTAGCAGCGTTCAGGATCCTGAATCAGGTGGTGTTGAGTGAGGAGATGACTCAGTGAGAAAAGCACTCGCTCCACCGAGTCAGATCCCTGCACGCATGCAAAGGCAGATGTAATAGTGCATGCCTGTAACCCCAGCGCTCACTGGAGTAGCATTTCACTTGTATTTTAATAAACAAAGCTTGCCTGAAGATCAGAGAGTAAAACAGCCCCACTGGTCAGCCTCACAGACCAGGCAGAGGTGACACACACCTTTAATCCCAGTAGCCACACTAGTTTGCCACAGAAACTGGTGGTAGTGGTGCACGCCTTTAATCCCAGCCCTAGAGGGGATTATAAAACAGGAGGAGACAGCTCTCACATAAAGTCTCATTCTGAGATTCCTGGAAGCAGGATCGCCATTTTGGACTGAGATAGAGGTAAGAGCCAGTGGCTGGCTGCTTTGCTTTTCGGGTCTTCAGTTTGAACCCCAGTATCTGTCTCCAGGCTTTTGTTAATCATGCAACAATTCATACCATAAAGTAGGAGGTGAAGACTGGAAGGCCAATGAACCTAATGTACACAGGGGAGAATAACAAGGTGCTATATGCAGTGGTGGATGGTAAAAGGCCCTGGTATCAAGATGAAAGTCAAGGACTAATGCCCAAGGTTGTTCTCTGAGCTCACAATGTGCCATGGCATGCATGCACCAACACTCACACACGTAAACAAACACACACACACACACACACACACACACACACACACACACACACGGCATTCCTAGCCAAATTACCAAGTTTTAAGCCAGTGAGAGACTCTATATACAAAAAACTAGGTGTGACTAGAGCCATAGCTCACCAGTTAAGAGCACTTGATCCTTTTGTAGAGAACCGGAGCTCAGTTCCAAGCACCATATCAGGCTGCTCACAACCGCAGGTTGGTGTGGGAGGTCCTTCTGTCTATGTGTTGCTTTTATTGGTTAATGATTTGGCCTACTGCATGGGAGGAGGAAGGCAGAGTTAGAGAGAAGACATGGAGCCCCTGAAGACAGATGCTGGGAACTTTACCACTTTACCCGGTGAGCCACAGCCACATGGCACTATACAGATGAATAGAAATGGGTTGAATTAATACAAGAGTTATCCAATAAGAAGCTAGAGCTAGCCGGGTGATGGTGGCGCACGCCTTTAATCCCAGCACTCAGGAGGCAGAGTCAGGTGGATCTCTGTGAGTTTGAGACCAGCCTGGTCTACAGAGCTAGTTCCAGGACAGGCTCCAAAGCACAGAGAAACCCTGTCTCAAAAAAGCAAAAAAAAAAAAAAAAAAAAAGAAGAAGAAGAAGAAGAAGAAGAAGAAGAAGCTAGAGCTAATGGGCCAAGCAGTGATTTGATTAATACCGTTTCTGTGTGATTATTTCAGGTCTAAGCTAGCCGGGCACCTGGAAACCAACAAGCAGCCTCCCCCAACAACAGGTAACTCCATCTCCAGGCTATCTGACACACTCTTCTGGCCACTGTGGGTACCCACACATGTGAGATACACACAGACACACACACACACACACACACACACACAAATAATCTTGAAAAAGAAAATCTAGGTGGGCACATCTTTAGGGACAACACCTGAGACTGACCTCTAGCCTACATACACGCTCTCACACACACATAGCAAATGTGAACTTATACAAAAAAAATAATAAAATAAAATAAATGAGAGATCAGGTAGCAAAGGGACCTACTGCCCTAGACCCCTAAACCATGGGACGTAAGAAGACAGAGACTTGGGGTGCCCTAGACCCCTGAATCATGGGACGTAAGAAGTCAGAGAATTGGGGTTTGGAATTTTTACTCAGGCAAGCCAGTCAGAGCTATGGACAGTAGACAATACTCTCTCCAAAGCTTCCTCCAACAACTGAGCTTCATCCCACACACCACATACACACACACCACACACCAGATACATCACGAATACACAACACATATGCCACCCATACACACACTACACATACATCACACACACAATACACATCCACACCACACATACAGCAACACACAACACAGAAATAAGTGTGGTAATTTATTATGCAATTCCAGCCTTTGAGAGGCGGAGGCAGAAGGTTCAGAAGTTTAAAGCCATCCTTGGCTATAGGGAAAATTCAAGACCAACATAGGATACAAGAGATTCTGTCTCAGGAAAGAAAGAAAAAGGAAAACATAAACAAAAAACAAAAGAATGAAAGCATCCAATTCCCCGGTGCACCACCACTTCCTGCTCCATCCATTCCTGCAGGTGCCGGCAAGGCCCCGCCCCTCAGTCCCCCCCCCCCCATGTGCAGACTGTAATCTGTGATTCACAGAAAAATCAGGAAGAAGTTGACAGCCTGGCTCCCAACCTGAAAGTCGAAGAATCTGCTAGATTATTTCATTTAAAAGAAACCATCTTCCGTGTGTCCCGGGTGCTATTCAGTCTCAGACAAGCCTTGCCAGGCTTTCTGAAGGCAGGGCGCCTCTGCAGCAAATGACAGCCTGAAGAAAACTAAACGGTTGACATTTCTGCCAGGGCAGTCCGGTCTCCATGGCATGTGATCAGCTGGCCACTTGGGCCTTCGGTTCCCATTTCAGCATCTCCTACATCATTCCTCAGCAAGGACACCCGCTTCCATAAAGCTGCTCGCTGAAACCATCCAATCACGAAAACGTACGCTATACATTGCCAGAGTTGTGTAAAGTCTGCTCTGAACCAAGCTATGAACATGGAGATGGGGCTTGAGGACAACCTCCCACCCCACCCCTGTCTATTACACTCCCTGCCTACATGAATAAAGGCGTTTACAAACCGGGTACCTCAGAAACCAAGAGCTGACAGACAGTATCAGGATGAGACTCAAGCAGAAAGAGAAGAAGGGCTTGGAGACCCAGCTCTGACCTCAAACTAGCAGAAATAGCGCTGACCTGCCAGACAGTAGGAGCGGGACCTCATCCTGCAACATGGTGGTAGACCACACACCCCTCACCAGCCTAAAACATTGACTGCCGGGCTAAGGATATAGCTCAGTCAGCAAAGAGCTTCTCCTGCAAGCATGAGAGCCTGAGTTTGAACCCCGGCAACATGCGTGTTCTGTGTCTTGTTTTGTTTTAAATGTGCTGCGCACAGTAGCACATGCCTTTAATCTCAGCACATTCCGTGAGTTCAAGGCCCGGTTGGTATACACAGTGAGTTCCAGGCCAGGCAGCGCCATACAATGAGGCCCTGTCTCAGAAAAGGGGGCTGGCAGGAGAAGTGATACATCAGTATAATCCTAGGGCTTGGGGTGGTAGAGACAGGCAAATCCCTGAGGCTTGAAGGCCAGCCAGCATAGCCTATTTGTCAAGCTACTGGCCAGTGAGAGACCCTATCTCAAAAACAGGGCAAAGGCACCTAAGGAGCAACATCTACCATTGTCCTCTGGCCTCTAGCATCTGTACCTGACATACACAGAAACTTGTACACACACAAACACATACAGACATACACAGAAACACAAACACACACACACATGTCCTTGGAGTCCTTGACAACCTGATGATGCCAAAGATACAGTGAAGTGAGCAAGAGGACAAATACAGGACCCTGGGATGCTGGTCATGCATAATAGCAGTCAGCAGGAAAGGGAAGAGGGCCCACAGGGCCTGCAGTGCCTGCAGGGCAGGCCTGGGTAAGAGGCTCAGACAAGCAGCCTTCCCACAAGGAACTGGTGTGGCTGTCCTTTCGGCACATTTAGCTTGGCTGGGGTCTGCTGCAACTAGGACCGTTTTCTCAAGGCGGAAGGCCATCCCGGCAAAGACACTGTGCGCAGGCCTGCAGGCGGGCCAGGCCAAGTCATTCTCCAATATTGCAGATGCTCTGCCAAATCAATCAAGGGCAGAGAATGTGTTTTGTCATCAAGAATCAGGAGCAAGACTGGAGGTCAGGAAAGTCGAGCAGACCTGGTGCTTCGCTGAGCTCTTGTTTTCCGTACCGGAGACCAGCCAGCTCCAGGGCTTTCCAGAGAAATCTATGCTTAGTTTAAAAGAAACCAAAATAGATACAAGGTGCTTTGCTTTCGTCTGGGCATCATTACCGTTTTTAGCAGAATCCAAGCCACCTCCCCCTGCAGGTCAGATGCTCTGTTGACAGCAAAGTGAGAAGAGGAAGGGAAGTGGGTGACAGGTCTGGCATCTCCTTCAGGGGAAAACAGACTGCCAAGCCTGGTGTGTCTGTCTCCTCTCTCCCTGCCACCCCCTAAAAACGTAACGATATTTATGTCTGGAGCCTCTGGAAGAGCAGTCAATGCTCTCAATCCTTGAGCCATCTCTCCAGTCCTCTCAAATTTTTTTAAAGAAAGAGGGAGGGAGCCAGGCGGTGATGGCACACTCCTTTAATCACAGCACTTGGGAGGTAGAGGCAGGCGGATCTTAGTGAGTTCGAGGCCAGTCTGGTCTACAGTGCAAGTTCTGTGACAGCCAGGACTGTTACACAGAGAAACCTTGTCTTGAAAAACAAAAACAAAAAGAAAGAAAGAAAGAAAGAAAGAAAGAAAGAAAGAAAGAAAGAAAGAAAGAAGAAAAAGAGAAATAAAGAAAGAGGAAGGAAGGAAGGAAGGAAGGAAGGAAGGAAGGAAGGAAGGAAGGAAGGAAGGAAGGAAGGAAGAGGGGAGAGGGAGGGAGAGAGCAGGGAAGCTGGAGAGATCGCTCTTTAGTTAACTGCACGGGCTGGGCCGTGTAATCCCAGCATTCATGAAACAAGCTGGGTGCCTTGCAGACTCCTGCAACTCCAGCTCTGAGGGTCTGATGCCTTCTCCCAGGCTCTATGTGCATTTGTGTACATACATCCACATAGACTTAGACAGACAAGGCCCGGTGAGTCAAGGTGCTTTTCCCTGACCCCGACAGGCCTCCTTCCTCGTCAGGTTCCTGGAGGTTGAACCAGAGATGTAGGTCCTGTGCCCACTACAGACACCACATTAGAAGAAAAGAAAACATGACACAGGCTCAGGCTGTTACTCAGGGGTCAGGGCATGTCTAGCATATGTGAGGCCCTAGGATCAGTTCCCAGCACTGCAAATGAAAAGGGTGAAGGAGTGGGTGCTAGGGATGTTGCTCGGTTGACGGAGGGCTTGCCTTGAGTACATGAAGCCTTAGGCTTGAACCCCAGCATAAATCGGACACAACAGTACATGCCTATAATCCTAGCACTTGGGAAATGGAAGTAGGGCAATCAGAAGCTCAATGCTATCCTTGGCTTTCTGTCATGGTGACATGTATCCTAGCTTGCTTTCTGTCGCTATAGAAACACCATGACCTAAAGCAACTCGGGGAGGAAAGGGTTTATTTTACCTTACAGGTTATAATCCATCCTCAAGAAAGGAGGTTGAAGCCAAAATGAAGGAATGCTGTCTCCGGGCTCATGTTCAGCTGTCTTTCTTAGACAGCCCAGACAGACACGCCCACAGGCCAATCAGATGGAGGTAATTCCTCAACTGAGCTTCTCTCTTCCTGGGTGTCAACCAACACGAGCCATCATAACGTGAATACCGAAAGACCAACTTTGTCTCATCATATGACAGGCGGGTGACATGGAGCAGGGGAGCATACTTGCCGTCATCTACCTCTTATCACTTCCTTGTGTCAGTGAGGACGTGACCACTCCACGGCATGGTTGAGGGGAAGATTTGTGCTGTAGATATGAGGGAGAGTACAGTCAGCGGCATCTAGAAGAATCCAGAGCATGGAGCGAAAGTAGTATATGAAACATGACCAGCAGACTGAACGTCCACGAGGAGGACAGGGAACAAGACAGGAAGACCAGGAGAGAGAGAAAAGAAGATGCATTGCAAAATGACAGGAATGAGAAGCTGGGGAAAGGGAAGCCCGTGAGCTGGAGACCGTTAGGGTCGGGGCGGGTGAGAAGAGCTGGGATGCCAGTATGGCATCCATAACAGGTATTCGTGATGCGGAGAGAGCACGCACTTAGGTACCACGGTCGGTCATTTGTCCAGAGTTTCTTTTGGACCTGACATCTTATATTAGCTAAGATATGCCGAGTGCTGGGACAGTCACCCTCCAATTTCAGGGAAAGTCATTTAGCAGCCACAAAGTAGTTCAGTACAGCACTTGGTGATCCCAACACCTTAGTTATCTCGGCATCCTTGAGTTCCCACCTTGGCTGCCTTCAGTGGATTGTGGCCCAGGATATGAGAGCCAAATAAACCCTTTCTTGCCCAAGTTGCTTTGGATCAGTGTTTTATCATAGCCATGGAAACCTAAAATAAGGCAAATTCAATCCCACAAGCAACAAGCATAAGGGGGGTCCTTTGTGTCTACCCTTGAGCTACAAAAAATAAAACTTTTAAAAGTTGACGCATCGCTTCCAAAAGGGTCAGTTCAACTTGCAGACAATGCGGCAGGAGGACTTGGTGTCACCCTACCTCCTCAGATCAAGGGTCAGGAAGTCTTATTATTTTACATCGTTTTAAAATCTGGATTTTTTTTAATAAGTAAAAGCGGTACCCATCTCCTTAGGAAAGTCTGGGAGTCCCAGCATCTCCACAGCAAACAGGAAGTGTAGTATACACAACAGGTGCAAAGGGTTAGCGCATGCCGAGCCCTCTAGGAACTGTTTGAGGGTGTATGTGTGTGCATGTACACATGTATGCGGGTATACATATGTGTGTGTGTGTGCATGTAGCAGCCAGAGGAAGCCTCAGGTATCGTGTCCAATGAGGCTGTCCAGCTCCTTTGAGATAGAGTCCCTCATTCGTCTGGAGCTCACCAGCAGGTCCCTGAGCCCCAGCTGTCTCTGCCTCCCTGGTACTGAGGTTACGAGCATGCATCACCTTGGCATCTGTGTGTATGTTCTGGGGCTTGAACTCAGGTCATCATGCTTGTGTGGCGAGCACTTTACCACCGAACCGTCTCCTTAGCTCAGACCCCCCAGAAATTAGAAGGTACTTGTTCCACAATGTACAGCCACCACAGGACATAACCAAGAGGGACTTTGGGACCCTGTGCTTGCCAGCAGTCAGCCACCTGGATCACGGTTCTCCTCCCGCAGAAGGCAAATATCAGAAAGCAAAAGAAAAAAAAAATTAAAGGGAACAAAACTTTCCATTTCTGTCTGGAATTACCATTTACAGTGGAGCTGCTTAGTGGCTGGCTGCAGACAGCCCAGCTGCTGAGGCTGAGTCTCGTCTGGTCTGCCTGTCTCACCACAGGCTGTGTCTGATGGCTGCAGAGAATGAGCAGGTTGCAGAGAAAACCCATCTTCGCAGCAGCTCGCTCCTTCGGGCCCTTGCCACGGGAACACTCTGTGCCCAGGCCAGATTCCCGCCTTCATGAATTATTCAAGCCGGCCACCTTCCCCGGTGCCATTCCTTTCAGGCTGGGTGTCTTGTCATCTGGGGAGAAATTTGTAAATGTAATTTGTGTTCTCAATTTTCGCCATAGTTGCAGCCATTATTCCCCACCCTATAACTCTCCCTCTTCCGCCCATATTTTCTCTTCTCCACATTTTAATCAGAGGGACATGTCAAGAGCGAAGCTGAACGTTCTGCCTTCTCCCGGGGCACGCCTCTCACGGTGGCTGGTAGCAACGAGGAGCACAGCTGTACAGCCAGGATAGGTTTAAAATTCTTCAAGTGAGGGCTGGAGAGATGGCTCAGTGGTTAAGAGCCCTGGCTGCTCTTCCAGAGGACCTGGGTTCAATTCCCAGCACCCACATGGCAGCTCACAACTCTTTGTAATTCCAGTTCCAGGAACCTGACACCCATGGCAAAACACCAATGCAGCATAAAAGTGAGAAAATTAATTTAAAACATTCTTCGAGTGAAAGCTATTGCCAAGGGAATCTACTTCCTAAACACACATATGTACATGCATGCACACACACATACATCCTTTCATTTGAGTGTGATTTGGATTTTGGATCTTATACTGCATATCAGATATTTATATTGCAATTCATAATAGTAGCAAAATTATTAAGTAGCAACAAAATAATTTTCTGGTTGGGGATCACAACGACATGAGCTGTGTGTTAAAGGCTCACAACATTAGGAAGGCTGAGAGGCATTGCTCTAACTCCTCACGAGACCCAAAAGCCATCTGTCCACTTTGTGAAGAACTGTTTACCACCAGTTGGGAGCAGTGGTTCCAGGGTACTGTCACTCGTTCATCCCCTCCTTTTAGGGGTGAATATCAACAGTCAACAAGCCCAATTGTGACAATCTTTTGGAAGCTCCAGCACCTGAGTTCATGAAATCTGAGTCAGCGTTTAGTGCTATACACCAAGGTAAAATGTGGTGGCCAAGACTGACTGGAAGGGACAAGAGGCAGCCCGGAATAGGGATGGAAACAAAAACGGCTGATGAGCTGGGATGGCACCTAGGAAACTGTATAAACAGAGAGTCATCCATGCTCCTGGTTCAACCGATGTGAGACCCAGGTCGCTAGTGGGCATCCTGCTGCCTACTGGAGACAGAGGCTTCAAGGTGTTCCCCACTCACACCTGCCGCATCAGAGCCGTGGTTTGTAACAAGGAGTTCGGATTTAAAGAGATGGACAGCTAGTACCAGCTAAAAATGGGAGTTGTTCAGATGAAGGGGGGTTACCTGCAATGACCACGTCTCCTACAAAACTCCTGTTGAACTTTAGTCGTAAGTGCAAGAGTTGAGGCGCGTCCTCAGGGCAGGGATCTCAATGGTAGGATCCAGGCCTTTGGTGGGAGATAGACATTTGGGGGTTCGTATCCACAGCTCCTGGCTCATAATTCAGCCCTACTCATCTAAGAGTAGGTGCTGGGTCCATGTCACTCCAGAAGGTTTTACCCCAGAAGCAGGAGGCAGAAATGCTCCAGGAAGGCTGGGAAGAATCTAAACAGGCAGGCCCTGCATGGATGCCCCTCCCAGTCTAGCTGCATTAGAAGACTCCATCCACAAAGGACAGGGCTGGAGCAGAGCTTCCTGTGGAGTAGAGCTCCCATTGGGCACTCCTGTGGAGGAACACCCCATCCTCCCCCAACCCTGTCCCATGCTTCTCTTTGTCCGCATCTTCTATAATATCATTACAATCAACTGCAGATGGCTTCCCCTGAGTGCTGGGAGCTGCTCAAGAAGGGAGACACCCAACTTACAGCCAGTCTGTCAGAGGTAAAGACTAAACCACCCAGGACTGGGGTTTTGAACAGGCAGAGGGGTGGGTGGACAGGGGGAGACGTTTGAGACAGGGTTTCTCTGTAGCTTTGGAGCCTGTCCTGGACCTAGCTCTTGTAGACCAGGTTGGCTTCGAACTCACAGAGATCCGCCTGCCTCTGCCTCCCGAGTGTTGGGATCCACCACCTCCTGGCCCCTGCATCAGGCTCTTTCTGGCCAACTTCCCACCATAAGGGACTGTGGGCAGAATAAAGCCTCTCCCTGTGAGTTGTCCTGATCAGTCTGTCACGACCAAGGGAAAAGACACTTTATTATTCCTTTGTGCATTGTGGCGTTTTCTAAAATGAAAATCTATAACATAAAATTTCCCAGTGTATCCGCTTTCCCAACCACAGCTCGGTGGTCTCAGCACATCAGCGTTGTGCAGCCATCACCACGACCCACTCTGCTTCCTCCTCCCCAGCTGACGCCATCCCCAGTCAACACCAACTGCCCATCCATTGCACCGCACTTGACTTCCTGTCCCTGGAGACGACTATTCTAGGGACCAATCACAGGGCGCTTGTCCTTGGGGTCTGGCTTATTTCCTATCTTTTCCAGTATTCATCCATGCTATAGCCTTCTTCTCTTTCATGTATCTATAACAAACACCACAGACTGGTAGCTTATAGAACAGAAATGTATTTTTCACTGCTGTGGATTGAGTCTTAGGCAGGTTCGATGCCTAGTGGGAGCCTAGATTTTTAGGATGATGCCTTAATCAGTGTCCTTCCAAGGGGTGGAGCATGTGTTCTCACAGGGCAGAAAAGCACACGGGATGATCTCTATGTTGAGGGCAGCCATGAGCTCAGTTCACTAGATGCCAAGGCCACCTTCGCAATGGTTCGTGTTGATGGTCAATTTGACAGGCTTTAGGATCTCCTAGGAGACACCCCTCTAGGACTGCCTTTGAGGGAACCCGTAGACTAGGTTAGCCTCTGGGCACGCATTAGGGATTATGTCTGGTAGGTTAACTGAGATGGGAAGAGCCACCCTAATAGGGGACACCCTAATAGGGGAGCCGCATTGTTTGCCTTTTATAGACTGCAAAAAAAGAAGGGATCTGTCGAGACCCAGCATTTGTCTCCCTCTGCCTCCTGCCCAAGTACAGGTGCAAGGTGACAAGCTGCCTCGAGTTCCAAGTTGTGCTATGACTTCCCTGCCACGACGGACTGTACCCTCACACTGTGAACAAAATAAACCCTTTCTCCTGTACCCTCACACTGTGAACAAAATAAACCCTTTCTCCTGTACCCTCACACTGTGAACAAAATAAACCCTTTCTCCTGTACCCTCACACTGTGAACAAAATAAACCCTTTCTCCTGTAAGCCGCTCTTGTCAAGGAATTTTATCATGGCCACAGAAAGGAGGCTAAGAAAACTCCCTTCTTGTCACGGACTTTTCCAGATGACCCAGTTGAGAACCACTGCATGGCACACTGGTCTCTGACTGTCCCTTAAATGGACCTGTGTGTCCCCAACAGCAGCCATGCCTGGCAAAGGAGAAGAGTTCCAGAATCCAATCCTGTTACCATGACAGTCACACACCCCTCAGGTCAGGACTCCTTAACAAAACCAGAGCAGTGTCCTAGTCGAGGTGGTTTTGATGAGACACCATGACCAAGAGCAAGTCGGGGAGGAAGCTGACTATTTGGCTTATGCTTCCAAGTCTGTAGTCCACCACTGAAGAAAGTCAGGACAGGAACTCAAACAGGGCAGGAACTGGAGGCAGGAGCTGATGCAGCGGCCATGGAGGGGAGCTGCTTACTGGCTTGGTCCCCTGTAGTGATTTCATCTGTATTTTAATAAATAAAGTTTACCTGAAGATCAGAGAATAAAACAGCCCCACTTGTCTGTCTCACAGACCAGGCAGTGGTGACACACACCTTTAATCCCAGTAGCCACACTAGTTTGCCATAGTAACCGGACAGTAGTGGTGCATGCCTTTAATCCCAGCACTAGAGAGGAATGTAAGACAGGAGGAGACAGCTCTCACACAGTCTCATTCTGAGATTCCTGGAGGCAGAATCACCATTTCAGACTGAGATAGAGGTAAGAGCCAGTGGCTGGCTGTCTTGCGTTTCTGACCTTCAGGTTGAACCTCAATATCTGCCTCTGGGCTTTTATTACTTGTGCCACAGTCCCCCTTAACCTGCTTTCTTATAGAACCTAGGACCACCAGCCCAGGGATGGCACCACCCGCAACAGGCTGGGCCCTCCCCATCGGTCACTAATTAAGAAAAATACTCCAGTTTCCCACAGCCCGATCTTATAGAGGCATTTTCTTAATTGAGATTTCTTTTTCTCAGATGACTTTAGCTTGTGTCAAGTTGGCATGAAACTATCCAGCATAAGCAGATTTTCATGTAGTCAAGCATATAGTGTGTGTGTGTGTGTGTGTGTGTGTGTGTGTGCGTGTGTGTGTCAGGGAACACCTCACCTCCCTCTCTGTTGGAGACAGAGTCCGATTCCACCCTGTCGCAGCATTAGAGATGTAGAGATGTCCACACCACACATCCAGATCTCCCGTGGGTTCTGAGGACTTGCACACATGTCTCAAGCTCGCATGACAAGTGCTTCTGCCCTCCGAGCCATCTCCCAAGCTCCTTCGGCTTAAAGGCTTTAAGCTGAAAGCAACTCTTTGTCTTCTGCATCTGTATTAAGTGTGTGTTAAGCCCTGAGAAGCTGCACCACCTCCTGTGAGTGAAGCGGCCTCTTGGTTTTCACCTTCATCTGGGGACATACAAATCCTACTCAGAGTCAAGATGGGAGATCACACAGCGTGTGAAAATTTGATAAACAGGCTTGCAGTGTCCATACACAAGTAAGCAGGATTATCTTCAGTAATCCAAAATTTGGGAGCAAGGAGACCTTGCAGCACTCTCTAATATAAAGGACGCAAAATCACTAGTGCATGCACACCATACACACACACAGACACACACACATGTGCATGCACACCCTGAAAGAGCAAGTCTAGAAGTGGGGGCAGCCCACAGCCACAACCTGGGCAGCTCGGAGTCTCCTCCCTGCACCGGCAGCTTAGCTTAGTCTCCCCACAAACACTTGAGTTTCCACTCAAGCCTGTGGAGCTCTGTTAATACCCATCAGCCCTAGACAGACGCTCTTGCTCCCCAGGGAGACTGAGGAGGAAGAGACACTTAAGATGCAGCTTCTACTCTGCCTGAGGTTACCTCATTCAGGGTGGACTTGTTTGTTTGTATCCTGTGTTTATCAGCGACGATCACAGGATGTGGGAGATGAAGTCAGAACCAAAGAGTGTGAAAAGCAATGCTGCTTTCCAAGAAGGGGGAGCAAGGGGCACTCAGCTTCCTCTGGAACATTCCAGAAGGCAGTCCAGTTGTCCCTTCTTCTTCACTGTGTCCCTGCTCTCTGTTCTGGTACTGAGGACCCTAACATAGCAATCGGTGCAACCTACAGATATGCTTGCAAGATGCCTCTGCTGTCACCTTCAGGAGAAGGACAGGGACTCCACCTGAAGTGAAGCTGAGCTGATTGCTCGACTCAGGTATCCTGATGTGTGGACACAACCCTACTCCTGTGAGTGGAGCTGATGGGCAATGCATCAATATTATGTCAACAGCTAAGAAAGGCTAATCATGCTTGTGGGAGCAGCCTCTCAGGTGGGGCTATTTGTTACACAGAGTTGCTGACAGATGAAGAATGTTCTACTTCACAAAGCATATATATAATATATGGGATATGTATGTATACATGTATGTACTATGAATCTTGCTTCATGTAGCCCAAACTGGTCTCAACCCTGCAATCCTCCTGCCTTAGCTTCCTAGGTGGCAGAATTGCTGCCCCCAGTGTGCCACCACACCCAGGACATTGTTCATTTTCAGTCAGTGGGTTTGTCCCCTTGTGTCACCATTTGTCTCTTTCCGCCAGAGCCCCAAGTAGCAATATTCTTTAACGACACAGAAGCAGTTCTGGGCTCTGGGTCCTGTCACCTCTTCACAGCTGTTAGAGGTCTCCTTAAATCTGTCTGCCTCCTTGAGAAGGTTATGGGGAAATCATGGTCCTGGGTCTCAGAGAAGTGGTTGAAAGAGGGAGGGGGGAGTATGTGGCAACCCAGGAATTTTGTAAACAGTGACAGATGTCACAGGTCTCATGACAACCCTCTTTTCCATCCCTGCTTCTCACTCCAACTCTGCTCTTTCAACAGCTCTCCTCTCCATTCTCCCTCCCTTCTCCGGTTCCCCCTCCTCCCTCCATCCCTTCTCCTGCTCCCCCTCCTCCCTCCCTTCCTTCTCCTGCTCCCCCTCCTCCCTCCCTTCCCTCCTCTCTTCCCAACATCTCCTCCCTCCTCTCCATCTTCCTCCCTTATCCCCATCTTTCCTATTCTTCCCCGTCTTTCCCACTCCCCATCCTCCCTCCACCTCTTGCTCATTCCCCACCTTCCCCTCCCATCTTCCTATCTTTCCTCCCCACTTCCCATCTTCCCTCACCAGCTCTCCAACCCTCCCTGTCTTCAGCAGCCTTGTTTCTCCCGCTTCCGGGACACATATGTGCATGACAATCTTCACAGCAGCCATTGAGGTAGAGGTGACCAAACAGCCTTCTACAGGTGAATGGAGAAGCCACAGCATGGCCTGTCTACACAGCAGGGCGCTGTCCAGCCTTGAACGGGAAGGGAGTCCTACAGGCTGAGACAGGCTGAATCCGAGTGTGCTGAGTGAAATAAACCAGACGTGCAAGGAAGAGCCGCTGTAGGATTCCACTCTTGCCTGTCCCTGCAGTCAGCGTGGTCACAGAGACAGAGGCTGGATGGCCTGGTGCCTTGATGGGACCCGGGTCCCAGTGTGGAAAGTGAGCAGGTTGGCAGGGAGCATGCTTGACCGCTGGACCGAATGCTCAGAAGTGATTCAAGAGCCAACTGTGGGCTGGAGAGATGGCTCGGTGGTTAAGAGCACTTGCTGCCCTTCTAGAGAGCCTGGGTTCAGTTCCCAGCAACCCATGCCTGGTGGCCCACCAGCACCTGTAACCCCGGCTCTAGGGGATCCAATGCCTTCTTCTGAACTTTGAGGATATACACACTTACATGTGCTCACACACACACACACACATACATTTTAGGGGTTGTTTTCAAGACAAAGTTTATCTGTGTAACCTTGACTACCCTGGAACTCGCCCTGTAGACCGGGCTGGCCTCAAACTCACAGAGATCCACCTGCCTCTCCTCCCAAGTGCTGGGATTAAAGGTGTGTGCCACCACCGACTGGCTTAAATTTTTAAAACCTTTTAAGACAAACATTATGCTTAATATAGAAAGTGACGATTCAGCCTCCTGATGCCTATCTCTGCCTGACAACAGCTACAGCTGACAGAGAGATCTGGAATCCAGGGTACCCCTATGTCCTCCCTCCTGCCCGGCTTAACTCACAAAGTCGCTGTCAGGGTGACTCAAGCAACACTAAGACCTTGCAGCCAAAGTCTCCCTGTCTCCCCTTCCCTCGCAGCCCACCTCACGTGGCTACATCTGCAGATGTAGCCAGAGGGCTGCCAAGTGCACATGCTCTGGAGAACAGGCTGTCCCGGCTGACAGTCTGCAGGAAAGTTGGAATGGAGCAGGTGGGGCGTGTTTGGGTGCTGATGGTGTGGAAACATCTGGGAAACCAGATGAGCAAAGAATGGGAAAGAGTTGGGGGGGGCAGCAGCTGGGATGGGACTTTTGGCTCCCCCCCCCCCTGCACGCCCTTGACGCCTCTGTACTTCCAAGGGAGGGCCAGGGCCAGCCTAGCAGGAGACAGGATATGAGCTCCAGGCCTCAGATGCTCTTCGGAATGGCCAGTGATGCAGAACTCACGGAGGCCTTGACCCAACAGCCCTGAGTCGCTGAATTCTGCCGGCAGTCCTTGCTCGGCCATCAGCTTTGCTGGCTCAGCACAGGCTGTGTGTCCTTGAGCAGCTCACTCACCTTCTCTGAGTGAGTCATGCTGAGCCTAACTGGAATAGCTATATCTAGAAGAGAACACGAGGGGTTTTGGTAGGGTTGTTTGTTTGTTTGTTTCAAGACAGGGTTTCTCTGTAGCTTTGGAGCCTGTTCTGGAACTCACGCTGTAGACAAAGCTGTCCTCAAACCTACATAGAGTACTGGGATTAAAGGCGTGTGTTACCACCGCCCAGCACATACAAATGTTTTAATGTGTATAATACACGTTCTGTCATGCTTGGCCCGGCCCCCGGCATAAAGTAAGTGCCCAATGAGCATTGGTCACGGTGGGAGAGCTGACGCAGGCCTGGTGTGCCTCGCTCCTGCTGCCTATGTCTGTGTGACCATAGCCCTGAATGACACACTTCTAACTGGTAGCAGCCAAGCTGACAGGACAGCGCCCTGGCACCACTGTCCACTTGACGCTCTCTTATTCTGGCCCTTGGGCTGGCTGGCTCTGAGGACACTAGTTAATAGGTCCTGAGATGATCACAGGTGTGACAAATCCATGGCCCATGCTGCCTGCACCCAAGGGTAGCTACAAACCATAAAATTGATTTAAACATTTTACAATTTTCCTTCTTCTTCTTCTTCTTCTTCTTCTTCTTCTTCTTCTTCTTCTTCTTCTTCTTCTTCTTCTTCTTCTTCTTCTCCTTCTCCTTCTCCTTCTCCTTCTCCTTCTCCTTCTCTTTCTCCTCCTTCCCCCTCCCTCCTCCCTCCTCCTCCTCCTCTCCTTCTTCTCCTTCTTCTTCTTCTTCTTCTTCTTCTTCTTCTTCTTCTTCTTCTTCTTCTTCTTCTTCTTCTTCTTCTTCTTCTTTTCTCTTTGTCTCTCTCTGTCTCTCTCCATTTAGTTGCAACCTCTTGAGCTGATAATGCATCTCTGAAAAGCCGAAAGGTTAGACATTCTTGCTGCAAAGGTCCATGTGGCTGGGTGTCCTCACTGATCCTGAAGCACTATCTACGTGCACGAGAGCTTGGAGGAAGACTCTTCCGTAGCACCTTGAGATGACCCAATCTCACCAGGACCTGAGTCGGGGAAGGACTGTCATCCTCATGTTCTTACCCACCAAAACCTTACGACACAAACACATCGTTGTGTCACGGACTTTGGATGACAACAGGGTGGCTGGAGGTATAACTGAGACTGGGACTCTATCCTTGGTCTTTCTGACCACCTCCCTGCTGTGCTGGCCAATGCTCCTCGGACCTTGCATTCCCTCCTCCGACCTTCCATTCTGGTTCCTGGGCAGTGCTCGATGGTGCTATCACCTGTGGCCAGCCTAGCTCTGCTCTTACATTTTGCCCAGAGCACTCCCCAAGCCTGTGCTTGGGGCCCTAAGGGACTGCAGTTGTCTTTGGAGAACAGCCCCATCCCCACGGCTGACATTCCTGGCTCCTCCCCACTGTTCCTGAGCACTGATATTCGCAGTTGAATCCGTCTGCAGGTGACTCTCAGCCCTGGCCTGTAATCTGGATCCCAGTGGAGAGGCTGGATTCAGGCCCTTCCATGGTCTGACAGCTAAACCTGGAGCTTTGAGTGCCAAGACGAGGGGCATCACTGGCTGGATGGAGGGGAAGAAGGCTGGGGAAGGAGTCCTGATGTGAATCCAGGACCAGTTCTATCCCCAACAATCTGGGCCACTTTGGAATAGCCCACCTGGCCTGAGCATCAGGCACTGTTTCTCCAGGGTCTGTTGTAAGATGCTTAAGTAAGGCGATGTATGTGAGGGTCTCCTCTTTTTTTCTGGTCTGGCTCCAGGATTGAGACTCCCTACAGACCAGACACCATGTCAGGCTGCACATCTCAGGAGTAGCATTGCCATTCAGGTTCCTCATGAGCTCTAAAGGGCAGAGTGGCCACTGCGTGCTGCCCCTCCAAGAGCTGAGCACTGCCCAGCCTGAACCCCTCACATCTTCCTTGTTCTCTCGTCCTAAAGTAGTAGCTTTCAGTTCACTCTGAGAGTGAGGTCTGATGCAGAGCACAGGGAATACAGGCTATAGATCAGGAGCCTTGGTGACATTTAGACCCATGCATCCATCAAGGGAAGCTGTGCCACCTCACAGAGAGACCTGGCTTCCCTCCCTGGTGCTCGGGCATCACTTGCAGTGATACTGGCAGAATCTCGGCAGTCCGTGTTCCAGCCGGCACAACACTGCAAAACCAGCCCAAGGAATCTGGCGTCAGGTGCTCTGGTGTTTGCCTGTCTCCAGACTGTTTTTAGGGGGAAGAAGGTGACTGAATTTTGCAGGAGAAATTGAGTTTCCATGATAGCATACGGTACATCCTAGAGTGGGAGCCCCTTGAAAGCCAGGGCCACCTCTTGTCTCCAGCATTTGGCGGTGGGCCTGCGGGGAAGATTTAGCACGAACATGGAAGGTGTGTGTGTGTGTGTGTGTGTGTAATAGATGGGGGTAAGTGGGTAGTTAAAATGCTTAGTGTGTGGGTAGGTGGCTCAGCAGATGGGGGATAGGTGAGTGGGTGCATGGGCAAAGGAGTAGGTAAAGAGCTGAATGGGCAGCTGGGTGGGTGGATAGGTTGATGGGATGTGTGGATGGATGGCTGAGTAGGTGATGGATGGATGGATGGATGGATGGATGGATGGATGGATGGATGATGGATGGATGGATGGATGGGTGGGTGGGTGGGTGGATGGATGGATGGGTGGGTGGATGGATGGGTGGATGGGTGGATGGATGGATGGATGGATGGATGAGTAAGTGATGGATGGATGGATTGAAGGATGGTTGAGGGGCTGGAGAGATGGCTCAGTGGTTAAGAGCATTGCCTGCTCTTCCAAAGGTCCTGAGTTCAATTCCCGGCAACCACATGGTGGCTCACAACCATCTGGAATGAGGTCTGGTGCCCTCTTCTGGCCTGCAGACATACACACAGACAGAATATTGTATACATAATAAATAATAAATAAATAAATAAATAAATAAATAAATAGGATGGTTGAATGGGGGTAGGTGATGGATGATGGATGGATGGATGGATGGATGGATGGATGGATGGATGGATGGATGGAAGGAAGGAAGGATGGTTGAATGGGTAGGTGTCTACATGGTCAGTTGTGTGTAGGTGGGTGGTTGAATGAGGAGAGGATCGGTGAGTGTATCCATAGATGAGTGAACAAATGAATTTCTGGTCAAAGCAGAAATTCTGCTCTAGAACCAATAAAGTTTTGCAAGAAAATAATTAGATGACTGCCGAGCTCAGGCTATCCCAACTCTCAGTTACTCTGTGTCCTGTGAAGCAGTGGTTCTGATGACTGCTGAGATCAGGCTATCCCAACTCTCAGTTACTCTGTGTCCTGTGAAGCAGTGGTTCTGATGACTGCTGAGATCAGGCTATCCCAACTCTCTAATATGTAAGTTAGACAATAAGAAGTTAGAGCTAATGGCCAAGCACTGTTTTTATTAATACAGTTTCTGTGTAGTTATTTCAGGTGTAAGTTAGCCGGGCGGCCAGGACAAGCTAGGGGTCCTCTTCCCTACAACAAGACAGAGTTTCTATGTGTAGCCCTAGCTGTGCTGAAACTCTGTAGACCAAGCTGGCCTCTAACTCAGAGATCTTCCTACCTCTGCCTCCCCAGTGCTGGGACTAAAGGTTACCTACTCGAGACTCATTTTATAAGCAGCTTTTTCATCCACTTTGAGGGTGGAAAATGGCTGTGCCTGGAGGGTGGACCTCCATCTGCTGAGGCAGCACAGACTACCTATGGCTTATTCCTGAGAGTAGAAAAGGAGCCACCCTGTAGAGTACATGGGAATATTAAAATCATATCTGGAGAGCCAGCCCCAAGAATGTATCAGGCACACCAAACCCCTAGCGGTGACGTCAATGAAATCAGCAAACCACGGTCAGTGTTATGGTATTAGCACTCGGAAAGCAGGTCAGGAAGACAGGAGTCTGAGGTCAAGCTGCACTGGGAGTCTGTTAGGAAACAAGCCTGCGTCTTTAGAGCTAATCCCATAGTCTGAGTCAGGCCAGGTCTCCCACAGCTCTCTCTGAGGCAGAGTTAGGCAGTCTGTGTTGTGACTGGGCAGTTCTCAATTTATAGTACTGACTCTTCCATGTTCTCTGTCAGACGTAATATGTCGAACTATATCATGAGCTATAAAACCTTCCCACCACCCCTAAAAGGCTATAAAAATCAGATCTTCTGGGCATGGTGTCCCCCACCTTTTCACTGTGGTTGTTTGGTTTTTGGTTTTCAAGACAAAGTTTCTCTGTGTACCCCTGGCTGTCCTGGAACTAGTTCTGTAGACCAGGCTGGCCTCAAACTCACAGAAGTAAATCTACCTCTCTCTGCCTCCAGAGTACTGGGATTAAAGGCAAGGCCACCTCCACCCGGCTGATCTTTTTTTCTTTTTTAAGTAAGTCTCAAATAAACAAAAAGGTTACCAGCAATAGATAAGCTTACAAAAAGATAAAGATGCCTAGAGAGAGGCACAGAGGGTGAGCTGTGTCTTTGGGGCCTCTGAACGGAGAGATTGACCTTTGAGGCCCCGCTTTCTCCTTTGATGACAAATCAAAGGTGAACAACAGGTCTTCAAGACTAGGAGAGGTGGAGACAGAAGGGTATGGAGAGCCTGGGTTACCCGATAGCAACTTTGTGAAGAGCGGCCTGCAGTGACCAGCCAAGGTGAGAGAGGGCTGTGCTTAAGACCCGGTCACTTGCAACACCAGGAAGGACACGGGGCTTTTTGCCCCTCTTTTGTTTTCTTGTGATATTACCTCCTCCCTCTGGATGAAGACACAACTGAGGGGGGAGCTTAATTCAGGCCCATGGGTCTAAGTGTCTCCCCCTCCCTCGTTCATTGTTCTGCCAAGTAACTGAAGCCTGCAGACAGAGGTGGGATGCCTGTTCTCTTAGGTATCCCTAGAGCACGGAACCAGCTCCAGATCTAGGAGACTTCTGGCCTGGTATTATATGGCCCTTTGACCTCTGGGCATTGCAAGATGCCACCCTGAGCTTTGCTCATAGCCGTGACAGCTAAAGCAGAATGCCACAGTGGCCAAGTCTATGCTGATGGTAATGGAGACCCTCGCCTGGGCTTCTAGTCACTTCTCTCACCAGCCAAAGACACCCCCTCCTCCCCATCATCCAGAGAGCAGTGACAGTCTGATCTTTGGAGACACTGGGCAAGTGGAAGGTTCATTGAAAAGGGGACTCCATGATGGGAGGGACTTTGCGGTGATGCATTTGTTTGGGGGTCACCCATGCCCCTATAAGTAACCCCTCACCTGTGCTCCATACGCAAAACCAATAAGGTCATTGGTTTCACCAATAGGACCTTAGTGAAATCTTGCTTTGGCTTGTCATTGGTGCCCATCTGGGGTGAGGACATTCATCCGTGTCTCCCCAGGAGAATTCACGCAGCACCCGAGAGAGGAGTGGGTGACATTACCCCAGGCTCCAGAGCTCATCCTCAGAGCGCAGCCGCCAGCAGAACCCCTGAAGGGCTCACTGGGGGCAGGAATGAGGGACACGGTGGCAGTTTGTTATACATGACAGCTCTCTGAAAAGGACACAGCATTTTCTTGAGCGAATCTGCGCTAGGACCAGTGAGCTGACTGCAGCGGGTAAATACCAAAGGTTAGAAAGCAAGTCTGGTATCCTCGCCCTTTAGAAGGGACGGGAGTGGGGCCAGCAGGGACTCGCGGCATTCAGAATTAAGATCTGAGTATCTCAGCCACATACCTCAGGGATGAACCGGACCAGCTCTATTTTAGCATCGTGAAGTTCCCGGGAGTTGGACCCAAATGATCTCTGATCGTTACAGAATTTCAGATTTCTGGGCCTCTTTCCAAGCCTGCTATTAAGGCTGTTCATCAGAAGTAGCCACAGCAGGAGCCAGAGGAGCCTCAGAGGGGACAGACTTGCACAAGTCCCACGAAGCCCCTGGGTTCAGGACCCTCTTTGTTTTCTGGAGGCCGCAGCCCCTCAGCTCCTCGTGTTTAATCTCAGTCGGTGGAGAAGTCGTCTTCAGCATAGGGGACACAGGTCAGCTTCTGGCTTTCTGACCTTTTCCTTTGGATGGAATTCTCCTCGCCTTACCAAGGGTCAATCCAGGAGCAGGGTGGCGTGCTCGTGGGCACTACTGAGGAGGAACGCTGAGTGTCCCCCTACGATGGCTAATTTGGGTGCCAACTTATCCAAGCCGTGAGATCCAGTCTTGTTTTGTCTTTTCTTTTTTTTTTCATTGTTTTAGTTTTTTAAAACAAGGTTTCTCTGTAGTTTTTGGAGCCTGTCCTGGAACTTGCTTTGTAGACCAAGCTGGCCTCGAACTCAGAAATCCACCTGCCTCTGCCTCCCGAGTGCTGGGATTAAAGGTGTACCATCACTGCCCAGAGAGACCCAGTTGTTAGATCAAACATTGTCTGTTGCCTTGAAGATGTGTTTCGTTTTTTGGGTTTTTGTTTGTTTGTTTTTTTAGATGAGATTTACATTTATTTCAGTGGCTACCGAGCAGAGCAGCTCATGTGGATGGGCCCCATCCTAGCAGGTGCAGACCGTACAGGTAAAGGCTGATATGGTGGCTCACACCTTTGATCCCAGCACTCCTGCTTGAGATGAAGGCAGGCAAAGGCAGGCAGATCTTCTGAAACTTAAGCTGGCCTGGTTCAGATAGGATTTCAGGCTAGCCAGAGCTACACAATGAGACCCTCCCTGGAGGAAAAAAGGAGGGAAGGAGGAAAGGAGGGAGGAAGGGAGGAAGGAAGAAAGGAGCTCTGATTTATGACTTACCATTAGGAGACAAACAACCCTCCAAAGATGCCATTTTTGTTTTCTGTGGCTATCCACCACTGGGCTTGGGGCCTATCCCTAAGAGTGGTTTGTTTCCCCAGTAAGGCTCTCTTGGAGAAAACTAAATTTTTCATTTGCAAGTGGCTACCAACTGAAGCTAATGTCTGTGTTAAGGCTCGGGGCATGTGTCCTCACCTTCCACCTCTAGGACCCCATCTGGTGCAGACCTGGGCAGACCCTGTGTGTGCTGCTTCAGTCTCTGTGGGTTTATTTGTACATGGGCTCTGTAGTGTCTAGAAGGCCTTGATTTCTTGGTGTCCCTCAGCCCTGCTGGCTCTTCGCTCTTTCTGCCTCCTCTTCCACAGTTCCCTGAGCCCCGACTGAGTGCACCAAGGTCTCTCACTCTGTGCTTCATCTGACAGTGGCTCTCTGCCTTTGTTCCCATCCGCTGCAGGCGGAAGCTTCTCTGATGATGGCTGAGCAAGGTGCTGACCCATGAGTGCAGCGGAATGTCCTTAGGAGTCGTTTCATTGCTGAGCTCCTTCAGCAGAGGAGTAGTGTTTGGTTTTCCCCCAGGTCCCTTTATTTTGGGCATGAGAGATAGTTCAGAGCCATGGTTGTTCTTCCAGAGGACTCAAGTTTGGTCCCCAGCACCCACACTGGGCAGCTCATAACCGCCTGTGACGTCAGCTCTAACAGATCTGACCACCCTCTTCTGGCCTCTGAGGGCACCTGAACACACGTGATACAGGCACAAACAAACACAAATGATTTTTTAAAACCTTTATAAACACACTATGTGACTTCAAAGAAGGGGCTCAATCTTGCAGCAACTGGAGCTCCCCTTAGCTGGGCTGAACCCACACAATCAATGACTCTCAGTGTGAGAGCATCAACCCCAACCCCATCCCCATGCTTCAGCTGATTTCCCCAGTCTCTGTCTCCCAAAGTCCCTGGAAAAGGCAGATCCTAGCTATGCCATTTTAAGGAGAGGGGAAGGGGACAGGTCATGGAGGTTTGTGAAAATGAGGGCTTTGATCCAGGTCACATGTTGGGTGAGTCACAAAGTCCTGCGGAGGAAACCCAGCTCTGTGATGTCATCGTACCATCTAGCAGAGCCTCTGTGATGTCATCATTATCATCCAGCAGAGCCTCTGTGACATCATTCTATCATCCAACAGAGCCTCTGTGATGTCATCGTACCATCCAGCAGAGCCTGTGATGCCATTGCATTATACAGCAGAACCTCTGTGATATCATTGCATCATCCAACAGGACTTCTGTGATGCCATTGTATCATCTAACAGGGTCTCTGTGATGTCATCGTATTATCCAGCATAGCCTCTGTGATGTCATCGTATCATTCAGCAGAGTCTCTGTGATGTCATCGTATTATCCAGCAGAGCCTCTGTGACATCGTCATATCATCCAGCAGAGCCTCTGTGATGTCATCCTATCATCCAGCAGGGCCTCTGTGATGTCACTGTATCATCTAACAGGGCCTCTGTGATGTCATCCTATCACCCAATAGGACCCTGCCATCATGTGCCTTTGAAGGCTCTGTCATTTAATTATCCCTTTTAATCATGGTAAAGTATCCACAACATTAACCTTGTCTTCTTACCCCATTCAGGCACTAAATGCACTTGCCCTCTGTGTGGCCACCCCCACCACCTGGCAGTCCTGTGTTTTGTGTTCTTTTCCTCTGCCTCCTGCTCCTGC
Organism: Microtus pennsylvanicus; assembly: GCF_037038515.1. Lineage (NCBI taxonomy): Eukaryota > Metazoa > Chordata > Mammalia > Rodentia > Cricetidae > Microtus > Microtus pennsylvanicus. Next base: position 2,407,174 of record NC_134589.1, read on the forward strand.
TCTGCCCCTCTGTATGCTGTGTGTGAAGACCCGTTCATGTATGTGAATGTGGTCACACGGTGAGGACAGCCTCCAGGGCTCAGTCTCACCTTCCATTTTGAGACAGGGTCTCAATTTTTTTTTAATTGTGTATGAGTATATACTGGGGGCATTCATGCCATGGTATGTGTGTGGAGGCCAGAGGATGGATAACTTTTTGGGGTCCATTATCTGCTTCCGCTCCTACATGTGTTCCCAGGACTGAACTCAGCTTTGTTGGCTCTCAGAATTTGGGTCTTCACGTTTCCATGGCAACCCCTGAGCCTTCTCTCCAACCCATCAGTCTTAAATTTTGGGAATTCTGGGGACCTCTCATGATTATTTGTCCTTCTGATTCTGGCCCAGGTCACTTACCATTCACAGGTCTTAGGGGGTGAAGCAACATCTGTGTCATATCACGAACCAGAGCGCCGTTCCTTTTTCAAACTGGACACTTTTCATTGCATGGCGAGACCACACTTTGTTTATCCGTTCATTAACTATTTGAGTTATTTCCACCTTTCATACCACGGCTGTGGGCAGACGGATCTATCAGTGTCTCCCGGAGGCTGCTCCGTTTAGGAAGCTGTGGCTCTCCACACAAGCACTGTCTGTAGACTTCTGTGCAGTTTCCCCCGTGGTGTTTTGGAACCCTGGGCCCCACCATGCTGGAGCGAGTGCATCACTGCACACCCCCAGGCTCTATATAATTGCTTCTCACTTCAGAGCCTCTCAGAGCTGTTTGTGAGCACACGGGTGTGGGCTTAGGGCCTTCACCTCAGACACTGCCTGAGAACGTCCGGGCGTGCACTGTCTTACCCCTAGCTTATAAACGAGGAAATAGAGGCATAGAAAGGTAGGAATCCTACAACCCACCAGGCAAGTTTTACACCCAGCTCACCTGAGGTCCTAGCACAATCACACCGTCATTTCACCAGACTACAATCATCATCGGGGCAGGCAGAACTGCCATCTCACAGCCCAGAGACGTAAGCGGATCTGAGACTCGCAAAGCCCTCTCCCTGACGCCTACAGTGTCATGGACCTCCCTCCCTTTCACCGCCCTTCAGACGTGGGCATGGGCATGCCAAGGCTTTCCTTTCTCTGAATCCAGCCCCAGGCAGCCACCCCACAGCTCAATAGCAACACTGTGACATCACAAGCTCAGAGGAGTAAACTGTCTACTCAGCCCTGAGTGAAGCAGACAAGAGGAAGGTTAGGAGCCATGGGGGCTAAAAGCCCCTAAAAGTTTAAAGCAACCCTGCCAAATGGCTGATTGGCCCCACTGAGGTTAGTCTAATCAATTATTCAGCGATACTTTAATATTTTAAGAGTTTGCTCAGTCACAGAGAAATGAAAGCGTTTCATGATTTTTTTCTCTTACATACATCCAAAAAAAAAAAACCTAAAACAAATGTAGATATAGCAGGATCTTTTTTCCATATCCTCTCTGCCATTTTTGTCTTAGAATCTCTTGTCCCCCCCCCCCACCGCAGTAGAGCCTCTGTGGGTGCTGAGGAGACATTGGTGAACAGAGTTCTGTTGACCTAACTGTCAAGCGTCCACCTTTGTGTTAGGAGCATCCTGAGCTGCTCCTAGCTTACCAATTGTGATGTTTTCAAGAGAGTGGTCCCTATAGACTGAGAGGCTTGAACACTTGCCCCACAATTGACGGAACTGTTTGGGAAGGATTAGGAGGTGTGACCTTACCGTAGGAGGTGTGCTTGGGAGTGAACACTGAGATCTCAGAAGCCCACACTCTTCTCAGTTCTCTCTCATGTAGAGCGTAAGCTCTCAGCTAGCACCACGCCTGCCTGCCTGCTGCTACCTTCCATGATGGTGACCCACTCATCCTCTGAAATATAAATGCCATAAGCTGCCTTGGTGATGAGACTTCTTCCTTGCAATAGATGAGCAAGACACTGGTGCCACCACAGTCTGTCTTCAGAACCTCTGGAGGTAGGCCAAGTGGGCAATGCCAGGCTTCTCCTCCTTGACCTACCACTGACCATCCTCCTCACCTCACCTGTTCTATAAGTTCAATCTTTCCCATCGATTCACCCACCTATAATCCACCCACCCATGTGCCTACACAACCACCCGTCCATCCCTCTACCCATCCTTCCACGCTGACCCATCTACCACCCACCCATGTGCCTACACAACCACCGCCCATCCCTCTACCCATCCTTCCACGCTGACCCATCTACCCACCGTCTATATCAATCCATCCACCACCCACCCATTTGTCCACATACCCATAAATCCATTGACCTATCTACATACCCATCTTTCTACCCACCCATCTACCTACCTATGTATCCACCCACCTACACATCCACCACTGTAGTGGCATTTCAATTGTATTTTAATAAACAAAGACCGCCTGAAGATCTAAGAGTAAAACTCCCACTGGTCAGCCATACAGATCGGGTTAGGGTAACACACACCTTTAATCCCAGCAGCCACAATGACACTCACCTTCAATCCCAATAGCCACACTAGTTGCCATAGAAATTGGGTGGTACATGCCTTTACTCCAAGGCCTAGAGAGGAATATAAAGTGAAGGGTGGGGAGAGACAGCTCTCAGACAGGCAGGATCGCCATTTCAGACTGAGGTCAAAGTTAAGACTCAGTGGCTGGCTGTTTCGCTTTTCAGATCTTCAGGTTGAACCCCAATTTCTCTCTGAGTCCTTATTAATCATGTTTCAAACACCCACTCATTCTTCACCACATCCTACAACCCATCTATCCATCCATCCACCCACCCACCCACCTACACCTATCTATCCATTGGCCTGTCTACCTACCCACCCGCTTATCCCCTATCCACCATCATCCATGTATTGACTATCTACCCACCACCACCGGACATCTGCCATCCACACACCGATCCGTCCACCTGCCCTCCCATCCACCTGCTATCCATTTCCTCATTGACCCAGATACCCACCACTAATTCATCCCCTACCAGGCATCCATCTACCCAGCACCCACCCATCCATCATCCATTCACACATCCATCCCGCATCTGTCCAGTGAAGGGTTTCTCTGGCCAAAGAACCAGAATCTTCTGTCATTCAGAGACCACAGCTGGAATAATAAGCTCATAGTTAGGAACTTCCTTACAGAGTTTGTCATAAGTAGCTTTGGGACTTGGTAGACGAACTTGTCCTGAACTTTGCCTTTGGGTTGGGTTTTTGTTTTTTTTGTTTTGTTTTGTTGACATTGGCCCTAGACTTATTTACTGGGTCTGTCTTTCTTCACTGACTTTCTGGCATCTTTCTTCCTCTTGTCATTTTTGGGTGGCACGGTGAAACTCAGAAAGCCGCCATGTCCACTGAGGTGGGATAAAAAGAAACATCTGGCTTTTGGTCTGTCAAATAAAGCTACTCCATCTTTCCCCTGGGGCTACAAATGAGGATCACTGTGAAGAGTCTGCATGCCAGGCAGTGTCCAGCACTTCCTGCCTGCCCATCTTCCAGGGCTCGTTAATGACCATAAACAACATAAGGGGAAAGGGGCTGGTTTGGGTTTAAAACTCTCAGGTCACTGCTAAGGGAAGTCAGGGAAGACAAACAGGGTCGGAACCTGGAGGAAGGAGCTGTCCTTGAGGCCCTGGGCGAGTCCTGCTTACTGGCCTGGGCCTGCTCATTTTGCTTTCTTCCACACCCCAGGACAACCCCAGGAGGAGCACCACCCACAATGAGCTGGGCCCTCTCAAGCCAATTACTCATTTAAAAATTACACCACAGGCCAATCTGGTGGGGACATTTTCCCTCTTCTCAAAGGACCCCCTGTGTCTAGCGCAGGGGTCAAGGCTTTGTGACATTTCTGTGGATTATTCAAAATCATTTATCTTGTTTACATCACACATCCTAATTAATGCAGACCTTCAAGACTGTTTTGTGTTTGCAAAGTTTTCTGCAAAGGGCCTCCACTTTAAAGTCCATTGACCTCTGCCTTCCAGCCCAGGTTCTCTCGCTGTCCACTGGGGTTCCCAAGCTCCCTGGCTTCCGCTCGTGGTGGTGGAAGTCTTACCACATAGCAGAGACACAGGAAGCAACTTTTCTAAACTCCAAGCCTCATCAGCCGACGGCATTTTGTAATTGATTTGCCTCTACACAATTCACAGGTGACTAACATAGCCCACAACCCCTAAGCTGTTGCTGGCAACGCATTCTGCCACCGCCACCGTGTGCGTTATCTGCTGCACGCGTCACTGCGAGTGGGTGGATGTGAGGCAGGAGCCTCGACACCCAACCCAACGGCTGAACTGGCTCTAAGCCTTCCCTATGTTCCTTGGGTTTGATGACAGGGTTTGCCTCAGCTCCTCAGTCAGGGGATCTGTATATCCTAAAGATGGTCCTTGAAATATTTATCAAGAAGAAGATCTATTTTTATCTGGGGCTGATTTCAGTTCTATTATTCATACAGCCTTGCAGGGCAGGCCTCATGCTTTCGTGCTTGTGAGAGTGTCACCTAGCAGAAGCAGTGCTGCAGCCAAAGCCTGGGGCCCCTGCGAGGGCAAGGGGTTTCCAGCGGGGCGGGGCAGGTGAAGAACAGCAGCTTGATGTTACGCCCTCCGGATCTCCCAAACCTCCTTCCTCGGTCGGGTCACTCTGCCCTCATTTTAAAAACAGTGTTACCTCCATCCCCTGCCAGCCATGGAGGCTCCCCCTTCAGAGAGATGGGCCTGGGTCACCAGAAATCAGGCAGGGTGGCCCCTCCCAGCCTGCGTAGCACAGGGTGAACCATCCCTATTAAAGACAGCACCTGCTTCCCTGGCGGGCTCCCACTGGCAAGGTCTGGAAAAACAAGCTGGAACCTGTCAGGAGCGGAATAAGCACACACTTTGTTACCCGCTGAGCCAGGGAAGACAGCTGGTGAAGATGCCAGAGGGATGGCCTGCTGAGGGACATGGCTGGGAACCCTACATCCCCTCCCCACCCCACCCCCCTCCATGAAATCTCCGGATACAAATCTAATGAGCATCCCCTCACCTGGAGCCTGAAGGAGGCCTCCAGCGCAGATGGAGCAGGGGGAAGGGCAGAGGAAGGGACATGCTGAGGTCAGGACAATGAGGGAGATCCTGCACCCAGGGACAGATCTGGGATCCAGGGCAAGCCCCTTCGCCATTCTTAGCTTCAGAGTTTGGGCTGAAAATGGGAACCCTAATAGTCCGTGTCTCCTGGACACTGCTAAACTCAAGGATATACTGTCCTTCTTGTCTTTTTGTCCTATTGGCCAGAGGGCAGAGGATGGACAGACAGACATACAGTCTCATCTGGCACCAGGCCAGTGCCTGAGGTACCCACCGAGTTCATTCCCCAGGAGCCTCTGTATCTTGCTGTAAGTACTGTTTGTGTTTGCCATCCTGAAAGTGAAGGGTCCATCCCCGGAGATCCCTGGTTCCTCCTCACTTGCACCAGGGACAGTGTCCAGTCAATGCTTACACAGGCTCTGGCTCCCCAGGAATGGCTCAGATGTCCAGGGTACCATATGGGGTCCCATTGCCTTGAGATGTCCTTTCCCATTCCTGGAGGTTGGCAGAATGGGAAGGAACCAACCATGCAGGTACCTGACTCCTAGCTTAACTCCCCCGTGCCAGCCTGCTCTGGGTTAAATCTGGGTGGTTGGTAAAGTTGAAGGTTGGGAGGCCTGGAGGTCGCAGACAGTCAGGCACACAGGCAGGCAGGGAAGACGGGCCCGGGACACATAGATTAGGGTTAGCCCGCAGGCCTGTGTAAAACCCAATTATGCAGGTTGTGAAGGGAGCTGAGAGTCTGTCTTCTGGCCTCAGGGAAGGTGGCTGGGTCAGAGTGGCTTGGGCTGGCTGGCTCTGGTTCAGCCTGACCTACCTTCCAGCTCCTGGGGCTTAGATCCTCAGCAGACTTCAACTAGACAGCAGGAGACAGGAGAATGGTACAGAACCTTACTGTTGGCACAGATAGAGATGGGGAAGGGGAAACATTCACCCTGCGTGGGGACCTCCTCAACCATTCGCCCTGCGTGGGGACCTCCTCAACCACCTAATTTCTGCTTCTCCCTGCTCTGTTCTTATGGAACACAGAGGTGGAACAAACCCTTAGACACAGAAGATGTGGACCCCTCAGTCCTAAATATGACCCTCCCCCTAGAGACCCCTCCTTCATGGCTCCAGCACCTCCCTCATAGTTCCTCCCTCCTTCCTGCAGAGTCCTCTCTGAATTGACCCCCTTCCCCCTTGGCAGCTCCCCGTGGATGCTTCCAGATCACTGTCTTGTCTGCAGCCTAGAGGCTCCCTGTAGCCTACTGGGAAATACCCAAGCATGTCACCCTGCTCAGCTCCACAAGGTCACAGCTGAGGGTCTTTGGTGAATGCCTGTACCGTTTCAGTTGTCCCCAGTTGTCTGTGCTACTGCAGAGCAGAAAATCTTCAAAGTTACACTTCCCCACTGAGGTCTGTAACCAGGCAGGGTTTTAGTCCCTTTGCCCTAGGGTGAGGTTAGACTTCCAGGGTAGCAGGAGAAACCTTCTGCCCATGGGACCTCACCGCTTCTGAGGGACAATCTTGACATGATTTGGCTGAGGACTTGGGTGCTGGTTGCTCTGAGAGTAGCTCCCAGGAGCCAAGGCCATGGGCATCTATCTCCACCTTGGTCACTGGGGACAGGGTGGTGAAGTCTGCTGCAGCTCACTCTAAAGGGTGCTGCCTCTCCTTGGCCCAGACATACCTGGATGCCTGTAGACCGTCTTGGCGGGTCAGTTAGTCTAGGGGTTGTAACCCACCTGGATGGTCAGTTATTCCAGGGTCCCTGAGAGGCGCTATCTGAAAAGACATGGGTGGGAGAAAGGAAGGAGGCCAAGCAGAGTTCTTGTCAAAGCCTCCGTTTATTAGCGTCATGGTTGCAGCTTATATAGCCCCTGGATGAGGAATTTGGGGATGAGATGGGGGCAGGGGCATGGCCAGGAAGGAATCTTGCAGCGATGGTTCCAGCCGGCCTGCCGCGAGGTCGTCAGGATTCCTCCGTCAGGAAGTCGCAAGTTGACACACCTAGTTCTCTAGATAGTTGGAATGTGGGACAGGTTCCGCTAACAGATAGCTCTCAAGATAGTTGGGTGTGGGGTAGGCTCTGCCAACAAACAGTTCTTAATACCATTGGGGTGTGGGGCTCTCTGCAAACTCCCCAGGACAATGGTCCCTGCAATATTTTTTGGGGGAAATGGTTCCTGACAGATGCCTGTGACCAGGTAGAGTCAAAGGAAATAGGGTGTGGGGTCCAGCGCTTCTCAGTGATCTCTTGGCTTCCTTCCAAGGTCTGTGTTGTATGCTCGAGGCCAGCCTGACCCCCTCTGCAACTGGCCCCTGTTGTGGAGCACAGAGTCGCCTAAGGCAGACACAGAGCAGGAGATTCCCCTCCCTCCCCGTCTTGGCTGAGTGCTGCCTTGCAGTGTGCCAAGGTGCTGGGGTGAAAATGCTGTGCAAAGCCTCTGACGGCCAAGTTATTGCCTTCATTTATGTCTCTCTGTGGAGTGACTTGAGGCTTCCCAGTAGCAAAACACTTCAGAGACAATCGAAAACAGCTGGGGTCTTGACCACAGGAATCCTGGAAGCTGGAGACTCAAGAGCAGACACTTAGGTCTGTGGAGACGACTCTGGGAGGGCAGAAAGGCAGCTGGGGGCTGAAGGAGAGGCTGTGGGGGCTGAACAGGTGGCATAAGCTGCCGACTAGACTGTGTTGTGGCCGAGGTACCATGTGGGCACTGCGGTTGGCCCAACCAAGGCTGGTGAAGAATCCATCTTGTGCAATAGTGGATTGTGCTTCCTGGGTAGCTCTCTACCTGTCCTGTGCCCACTAACTTCAGAAATGATAAGATACATGGGCTCACAGCAGAGAATCTGCCAGGACTCAAACCAGGACTTGGGAGAGGGGTCGTAGGTGCTCCTAACCTTCTGTTTATTTTTTTGTAAAGACAGAGATCACCGTGTAACTGTGGCTGCCCTGGAACTTGCTATGTAGACCAGGCTGGCCTCAAACTCACACCCAGAGATCTATCCACCTATCTCTGCATCCCAAGAGCTGATATTAAGGGCATGCACTACTACACATAGCCTTGAACTCTTACACTTTAAGGTGTCCACAAAGGAGTCCTGTGCCCTCCACACACCATACACACAACTGTATCACTCTTCTTTTGCCTGAACTCTCAGCCAAGGCACCACCCCACTGATATGCAGGTCTATAATAGCTTGAATGGCTTCTGCCACCAGGCTGTGGATGTTGGCAGAACAGAAACCACTTGGGGCTGGCTCACACCAATGAGGACTGTAGTGAGGAGCACGGGCTGCGTTCCTGGAGCCCGGCCGACCGCATGGCTAGCTTTATACCCGAAATAACAACACACAAATTGTATTCTTTTAAACACTGCTTGGCCCATTAGCTCTAGCCTCTTACTGGCTAATTCTCACATCCTGACTAAGCCATTTCTATTAATCTGTGTAGCACCATGAGGTGGTGTCTTACCGGGAAGGATCTTAACCTACATCCATCTTGGAGAGGAGAGCTATAGCGTCTGTCTGACTAGGCTTCTTTCTCCCAGCATTCTGTTCTGTCTACTCCGCCTGTCTAATTTTCTGTCCTATCAAAAGCCAAGGCAGTTTCTTTATTAACCAATGAAAGAAACACATAGACAAATGACCCTGCTCCATCAGAGGACCTAGTTGGAAAGGCATCTGGGAAGCAGCAGACAATGAGTGTCGGGGACCCCTGGTCTGTTATGGTCCTGGCTGCCACAGCCAGGTGCAGAAACTCGAGACCAGCTGCAAGCTTGCCTTCTTGTTCTCTCCTAGGTCATGCAGTCAGTGGGCAACCCCTCAGTGATGCAGGGGCCACCTAGAAGATGTGAAAAGCCTCGGCCAGAAGAGAGCTCTTGTAACTCAGTGCCATCCAAAGGGATTGAAGGACACAGGAATGATTTCACCAGCTATATAATGGAGCGCCCATAAGACCCAAGATAATGGGTTCTGGAGCTTCTGGGTTGGTAGCTATATCAGGTACAAGAGAGGCTACCTAGGAGCTAGGTGCCCCTCACCTGAGCAACGACCTTGGAAACCAACCAGCCCAGCGTTTTCTGGAGCTCTGGAGCCATTCGCTTGTCAAAGCTGAGTGGGGGTTCAAGGCTCTATGATTGACAGTCTGGTCAAGCACAAATGATGTCTGTGGATTTGAACTTGATGTGAGAGTTTGTCTTGTTGAGGGACGGAAGCCTGGAGCTTTGGGATCGACAGTGACTCTAAGGAGTTAATTTCATAACTGAAGTAGACTACCGGATGCTCAGCTGGTGTCTTAAGAGATGGAGAATTGGCCACATAGGGGACCCACCTGCCTCCCAAGAGTCAGAACACACTAAAGGGCAATGACACTGCTTGGTGTGCCTGTCACCACGCTCCCCTTCCCGGCAGATTTCAGGAAACGCTTGGCAGTGAATAGGCTCAGAAAATTGGGCAGGAGAGAGCATGGCTCCAGGAGCCAGCAGACTCAGGCCGGAGAGGCTGGGACCCAGAATGAGAACCCGAGTCCCAGGCAGCTTTCGCGTATGCATCTGGGCTGAGCAGGTGGACTGTGTGGCCCAGCGTGTTTGCTTTAGAATGTGCACATAAGAGAAACAAACAGAGGCTGCCAGTCACTGCTGTGACAGCCAGGGCTGGCCCACCCACCCGTGAGAGGATTTACCCTAGGTCAAAGGTGGGTGTGTAGGGGTGCTGCGTGGACTGCTGCACAGAGACCCTGAAGCAGTAAGCATTGTAGAGCCAGGAAGTGAATGGGAGCTGCCGGGGGCTAGGGAATGGACGTGAGAAGTCGGTGTTTCATGGGGTTCCTGAGAGGGATGGAGGTGGTGGTTGCATGACAATGGAACTGGACTTTAAAAAAATGACTAAGGCAGCTAATGTAGAGTTTAAATTATAAATTAAAAAGAGACAAAAACAAACAAACAAACAAAAAACCACTTAGCCACAGGCCAGCCAGGGCTACGTAGTAAGAACAGGGTGTGCCAGTGTGCAATGGTCCCACAGTGGGGCTGCTCTGAGAATCCTCTTCCTTCTGTTCCCTTACCAGCCACAGGGAGCCTGCAGAGAACCCTGTATCGTGACCATCGTGGTGGGACGAAGATATGAGATATTCCAGCACTGCTCCATTCGGCTCTTGGGCTACAAAACAATGGTCTCCAAGAAGCTGGATTTTCCCTGGGAATCTCTGGCTGGGAAAGGGGAAAGGTTGGAGCCTGGTGCCAGCCAGAAGACGGTCTTGTCACTTGGGAAATGACCCTACACAGTTCTGACAACTTGTCAGACAGCTTTGCAATAGAGACCCGGGGCAGAGATAAGGATGGGTCAGTGATGGGCAGGGCCGCACCTGCCCCAAGACCGTTCAGCATCCTTCTGGCTTCTATCAAACCTAAGCCTCATGTCAGAACCCCAACGACGGCTTTGGGCAGGGGACCTGGAACACTGCTGGACCTCTTTGGTCTTCTTCCCGACGTGGCCACAGAGAAGAAATTTCTCTTCCTTCGCATTGCTTGACTCTTCAGCTGGCCTGTTAAGGAGGGAAGCAAAGCCGGACTTGTTAGGGCTGCCAGAGCCCAGGCAGTGCCTGAATTCCTCAAAGGAGGGAAAACACAGCTTTGGCCCAGAAACAGCATTCTAAGAACAGCGTGTTTGTGTGAGGATGTGGAGCGGGCGAGGAGGATGGGCCCCAGCCTGAGAGAGATGCACAGGGCTCAAAGCCAGAGAGAGCACGAGGAGAAGCCGACACCCAAGCCTGCTGCACCCATGGCCCTAGTCCCATGTTTCCTCAGGAAAGCACACCCAATGACTAACAGTACACTCTCATCGGAATTCACCCACAAGGCCAAGTCTTTTATTATCCTGGGCAGATCTTGCATCTAGAAGGATCCATGGTCTGGCACCTGCTCACTCCCTAAGTGGCCCAGCCTCAGCCTATGAGTCCCAGAGCTCCACCACCCACTCCCCCTCCCCGGTCACCCCAGCTCATGCAGGTTTTCTAAAGCCAGCACTGACAGAAGGCTGTGTCTTGTCCTGGTGATTAGGAAGCAGAGGATTTGCAGATAGAGAGGAGCCAGGAGCCCCTGGGCCAGGGCTAGATTGGTTTTTTCCTGTGTCTTTCCTGATCCCAGTACCCTGCCAACCCTCAGCTAGTGTCTGCACAGCCTGAGACCGTGGGTAGCGATCATGTACCAAGGCCAGGTTGCCTGTGTCCCTGTCTCAGGGCCTCTGATATGTGACAGGAGACTTGAGTACTAGTGCCAGATAGGAGCCTTTGTGTGGGGCAGTGAGGGGGGAGGGGAGGGTTGAGAGGAAGGACAGTGAGGGGAGGGGAGGGCACCCACGCAGTGGCCTCAAAAGGTGGGCGCAGCTGAGGGTGGATGAGCTGCTAAATGCTTCAGCAGCAGATCAATTCCGCAAAGCAATTGTCCTCCCCCAGCTGGCCCCGGGAGGCTTAACTTAATCACTCTGGAACAATATCAGAAGATGGCCGGGATGCGCAAATTCCCGCTTCCTGAAAGGAAACAATTGACTGGACGGGGCGAGTCCCCAGGGCAGAGTCCAGACAGCTTCATTAAGTCCCCTAGTGTCCCCCTATGCTTGCTACCCCCACCCCGCCTTTATCTCCATTCCCTATCCCCAGAACCTGAGCTCTCAAAATGGTTCCTCCTCCCTAACTGGAAAGAACAGAACCAAGCAGAGTGGGGGTCCTGGGCTAGCATCAGGGGGTGTGAGGCCACATGAGATGAGCCCACCTTATAGCCTCTGAACATTCTCCTGTGGGTGTCTTCTGTTCTGTCACCCCACGCCTACCCATGGCCACACCAGGGTGATAGTGATCGTGGGCTGAGCTGCCACTGTCCTTGGAGTCACTTTGTTCAATTTACAGGGTAGTGGGGTGCCCTGAACTCAGAGACGTAGAACCTTTCCGAGGGCACACAGCCAGGAGCATGGGTACAGGGCTGTGGCTCTCTCTTCGGATATGGAGGGTCACAGTCTCCAGAGGAAAATGCCATCCCTGCCACCTGGCCCTCCTCCAGAACCTGGGTTCCCAGGAGCAGCCCTCTAGTGAAAAAAAAAAAAAGAAAGAAAGAAAGAGAGAAAAAAATAAAAAGAACCGTGAAGAAATATTTTCTATGAATGGTCCAATCACCCAGCCTGCAGCAGCAGCAGCAGGCAGCACACACTTGCCAATGAGACAGGGGTAGCCTCTCCTGCCAGCTAGGAAGGCCCCCTCCCCTGGGGCATGGGATTCCTCTCGCCCACACCTACTCACCCCCAATCTGAAAGCTGTTCCTCCCCTTGTCTGCCTCCCTTCCATCCTTTTAAGGAGAACGCTGTAGATCTAAACCACAAATTAAATTTTTAATGAAACCACACCAGAGTAGTGCCCGTGTGGTGCAATATTGATGAGACTGCAGTGTCCGGCCCACAGGAGCTCACCCCAGAAAGCTTTTTAGGACGTTATGCAATATGGAGCCAAATTAATTATTGGCATCAAAGCTCTGCGCCTCTGTAGAGCGGCTGGGCCAGTGGGTGTAAAACGGGCGCTTTTCATTGTTGTCGGTTCCAATGGCAGTCACAGGAAGAAGGCGATGACTTCACAGAACCAAATCGAGCAGGGTGATGCCCAGGGTGTCGGGAAACAGGGCAGGGAGGGGGTAAAGGGGAGGGAGAGAGAAAGATGTATGCAGAGAGGGGAAACGATAAAGGAAGAGGTGTGTGTACTTGGGGGGAGGGTGAAAATGAGAGAGAGAGCTGGGGGGGGGGGGAGGAGAGAGAGAGAGAGAGAGAGAGAGAGAGAGAGAGAGAGAGAGAGAGAGAGAGAGAGAGAAGAGAGAGCACAGAAGAGGATTTAAGACTCCAAGCAGATACTGCAGCAAAATGCAGCAGTTCCCCCCTGGCCATGGGCTTGGCTCCGGTCACTCTCAGCCTCCCCTTCCAGCACTCCCAAGCAGAACCTACTCAAAGGGGCCATGAGTGTGAGTGACCTAATGCATCCAGCTGGGCATCACACCCGTGACCCTTCTCCACAGGGACTCTTGGCCTTCATGAGAGCAGGGTCCCTGCCTGGGTAGAAGGGTGCAGGTGCCAGGTTCTGAGCAGGAGAAAGCAAACTTCCTGGTGGCCAGATCACTGTCCTCCCAGCAACAGTCACTCTAGTTCTTCCTCCAGCCCACCCAGGACAACATGGCCTGGGAGGAGCTGCACCCTGGCCTCTGCAGGCACTGGGTCTGCAAAAGCCTCCCAGGATATCAGGTAGGCTTGGGCCAGGAGGCCTCCCGGAACAGTAGGAGGACAGGCCCCTTCTTGGCCCTTGGCCCCCAAACCAGCACCCTGTGCTCTGGCCTTTCCAACTCAGATATGGCTTCTCTGGTTCCTCTACTGGGAAGTGAAAATAGTACCTCTCAGAGATAAAAAGCTCCCAAGTTGAAGTGACTTGTTCAAGGTTTTGAGACCAGAGCTACTACAGTGGGCTTCAGCTTCCTGGTACATTATATACCCAGCCCTGGGCCCCCATGCCCAAGGCCAGGCTCTATTGGCACTAGAGGCTGCTGTCTGTTTGCAGGTCCAGACAAGACCATCCTTTGTCTCCACCCCAAGATACTAAAGGAACTGGGAAGGGGCCACAGGTCACTTTGTTAGGGTGTCAGATGCCTACTGAAAGGACAAGGGTGCAAGGTAGGTGTGGCGGGCACACCTAGTCCCGGCACTTGGGAGGCAGAAGCAGGCAGATTTCTATGAGTTTAAGGACAGTTCGTCTACATACCCAGTTCTGTGCCAGGCTAGTCAGGGATATGTAGTGAGACCCTGTCTCAAAATTAAATAAAAATTTAAGGACAATTTAGGTTGTTTCCAGGTTCTGGCTATGACAAACAAAGCTGCTATGAACATAGTTGAGCACATGTCCTTGTGGCACGATTGAGCATCCTTTGGGTATATACACAAAAGTGGTATTACTGGGTCTTGAGGAAGGTTGATTCCTAATTTTCTGAGAAATCAACATATGGAGCTAGAAAACATCATATTGAGTGAGGTAACCCAAACCCAGAAAGACAAATATCATATGTTCTCACTCATAAGTGGCTTTTAGACATAAAGCAAAGAAAAACCAACCTACAGCCCATAACTCCAGAGAACCTAGACAAAAAGAGGATCCTAAGAGAGACATACACGGATCTACATAGGAAGGAGAAAAAGACAAGCTCTCCTGAGTAAACGGAGAGCATGGGGATCATGGAAGAGGGTGGAAGGGGAGGTGGGAGCAAGAGAGGGGAGGGGAGAAATATACAGCTCAATAAAAACAAAAAAATTAAAAAAAATTGGACACCCTGGGGCAACTGTAGCTTATTCCTGTGGAGAGTCCTGGTCCTCCAAGCCTGTCAGAGACGTGGACACCCTCTCCCGCCAGAACACTTGCAGGAAGGTGTGTGGCTGTGTGGAGAAGTTGGGAGCTCCAAGCTGCCTTCTCAGGAGGAGGCCACAGCCTGGGGAAATGATGGGGGCTTCAGGAAGGGCCTCCTCCATCCGTGCAGGTCTTCGCACGCTGTAGTCCCCTCTGGTTTAGCCTACTTCCTCCTTGAGGTAAGTTAGGGGCGGCAGTGGCAGGTTCTCCCTGCACACCGAGTATGAGCAGCGCCATTCTGTGTTCTCCTGGTGGGCAGCACTTGGAGACTCTCCGTGGCAAGAAGGGGCACAATGGGCCAGGGATTTGTGTCTCATCATGTCGCAGCATGACAAGAGACCTAAGGAGGGTCCAAGAGAAAGTAGGTGACGTGGCTGAGGCCAAGCATCTACAGGTTCCTGCTGTGAAGTCTTTCCAGTCAGAGCAGAAACAAAAATTACCCCCAAGAAAGGACTTGGGGACCTAAACACACCACCACCACCAAGGACCCGTTCCCTTTTCTCTCCCGTTCTTTCCAGCTATTTAAGCAGCTTAAGGTTTCCAATTTTTCTACCTTCCACATGGGGATTTTTGAGGATCACCCTACTCCCCACCGCAGGAGCTCCTCTTCATCTGCACGAGTTCCCAGGAAAGATAGTGATGAGAGACCCTCAGGGCCTGAGAGATCTAGACACCGAGTCAGCAGGAGGCACAGAGATGTGGGACACCCAGCTTGGATGGCGTGCCGGTCTCCTCTGCCTCTCGGCTCCTTCTGCACTACCTGGCATGGAGACCCTGTTGAGCCGACAACATACCATCATGTAGTAACCACAGTGATTCGTTGACGCCCGGCATGCCACTGAGTGCCTCTCCACCTCCATCGGATTCAATTCACATCCTACCCAGAGTCAAGCTGAAACTGAAGAGACCACAGGGCTTATCCTCGGTACTCCTCCCCCCTCCCACTGCTCCAGCTTGCCGTCGGCTTCACTTTGAACAGAGTTCCCATCGTATCATTTTTTTGACATTTTTTACTCGGGGTAGAGTCTGGCAAAGAGCCCAAGGAGAACACCATAAAAAAATCTTGATCTGGGGACTCTGGGCAGGGCCGTTGGATTCTGGCTTCGGACCTATCGCCGAGCCTTCTTACAGACATCTCCCGGTAATTACGGGCAGTGGATGCCAATGTCTTCAGCGAAGTGCTCTGAAGAGAAACTTAAAACCAAGAAAATTGTATCCATCAATTAAAACAAAAAATAGCCAGAAACCTCGCTGTGTCTCCAGGGTTCAGGAGAGTTCCTGGCACGCAGCAGGCCCCTGACGGCTGCTCATCCGGTAAGCGGATGAATGATCAGATTTGGTGGCCAGCTCCTGCTTTCCTGGAATCCTGTTCCTTTGCACGTTTACTCAACTGCCTCATTCGAAAAATGGGCAAAATACATCTAGGGGCCCACCAGCTGTGCTACTTCCTAGATCCCTTGAGCAGCAAGAAGAGGGACCCACATAGGCATGGGGTCCAGTCTATTTGAGCTGTGCCTTTACTCAGATACGTGTCATTCCCCTAGTGCTGTGGATGGCCCCTGGGAGGCCTTGGACTTCACCCCAACTACTACTCTGTCCTGGGTCAACCAGTGGCCACCCCATCCCCCAGCGAACAGGCGTGAGAGCTGCTGCTTCCCGCTAGAAGGAGCCCACGTTTTTCCTTTCCTAGGTATGAGTGATGGTGTCCATACAGAGACCTTGTAGTCGCTGTAATCCCTCGCCGGTACATACCATTTTTATTCTGAAACACTTTTATGCCTCCACTCATTTTATATTTCATATGCTCTCTCCCGGTGTTTGGCAGATGGTGAAATTGATGCGCAAGGACACAGCGAGCTGGCGGGGCCCCTCCGGTACCCTTCAGGCCAGCCAGATGCCATTAGCGGAGAGGAGCATCTCATCTCTAGGACAGAGTGAATGTGGGCGGGGCTCCACATGGCTCCTCCAGGCCACTCTCATTTGCATTTATGAGCTTAGTGTCAGAAGAGCTGCAAGGTGAACCATGTAGGGCATGTTGAAGTTCAGAAAGTACTGTACAAATGCCTGGCAGTGTATTCATTGTTGAGGTTCTTATTAGTTTTTAATGCAGAGACTAGAAACCTTTGAATGCTGGATTCCCCCTGTGTTCTCTTTATTTAGTTTTTTTAACTTACTTTTATTTTCACTTTTGGTTTTTCAAGACAGGGTTTCTGTGTAGCTTTGGTGTAAGTCCTGGACAAAGCTGGCCTTGAACTCACAGAGATCTGCCTGTCCCTGCCTCCCAAGTGCTGGGATTAAAGGCATGCATCACCACCGCCCAGCTTCCTGCTTTCTCTTTAACACCACATTCTTCCAGGTGACTTTCCTCATGACTTGGCTGTACCTCTATTCTCAGGCTGCAGGGTCGCCTCATGTCCCCAACACCTGCAGAGTATTTGGGCCCAGCATAGCTTGTGATGCTTTGCTATACGACACCAAGGGAGGGTGGGACTCTAGGGTAAGGACTCATGGACTCTCTTCCTCTAGGCTCACCCAGTCAATGCCTCCCTTCTCTCCCCTGTGGGCAGCATCAATGCTTCACTCCCCCAAGAGGAAGACAGCCCAAGCTCTCTCAGTTTAATGTCTATCCTTTGCTGTGGGGCAATGCTCTTGTACACTGTAAAGATTTGTCACTCATATTAGTTTAGTAAAACACTGATTGGCCAGTAGCCAGGCAGGAAATATACATTCTGGGAAGAGGAAAGGCAGAGAGTGAATCACCAGCCAGACGCAGAGAAAGCAAGATGAGAATGCCTTACTGAGAAAATGTAACCAAACCACATAGCTAAACATAGTCAAGAATTATGGGTTAGTTTAAGTTCTAAGAGCTAGTTAGTAATAAGTCCAAGCAATAGGTCACACAGTTTATAATCAATATAAACCTCTGTGTGTTTATTTGGGACTGAACGGCTGCCGGACCAGGTGGGACAGAAACTTCCCTCTACCTACCATCCTTCTTGCTCAAAACCCAAGCCAAAGCCAAATGTCTTGGGCTATCATTAATTCCCTAAGACGTCCTCAAGTTCCAATGTTCCCTGACCTCTGCTACAGCCTTCATGAAGTGGAATTTCATGGTCTCTGTTGCCCCTTAAGTCCTTTCATCTGGGACCTCAGAGCATGCCAGACACAGAGCACACTACTGCCATTGCTCAGAGGTGGACGGACACTCAGCCAGGCTCCCTATCTACTTAAAGTCTGTCTGTCTGTTTCTACCACATCCCCATATGACACCCGTTTAGCATTTCATGACTGACAAGGTAAACACCCTGCCACACTTGCTTACACTGTTCATGATGCTGAATGTTGTCTGTGAGCGTGTGATATTGGGGATTGAACCCAGGGCCTTATGCATGCCAGGCAAGGGTCCTGCCACTGACCTACACATGCAGTTCCTGTGTTGATCATGCAAACTACTTCTGTGCCTCCCACACTCTTCCAGTCCTTGCTCCAGTGTCACCTGGTCAGCAGACACTACTTCTCTGTGGTAGCCCTGACCTGTGCCCAGGGGCTCGGGGAGGAAAGTGTGCTTTATCTGCCTACTGCACTGGATAGAGAGCTCTCGGAGATGGGGGTCGGTGTTCTGTTCATCACCGGCCCTGGCACCTTGCCTGCCCTCGGCAGCCACTCTGGAAAATGTCTGCCAAGCTGACAGCAAACACTAGGAATATTTACACTGCGCTAAGTGCCCAAGATCTCGCTGGCATCTGAAAGCCCTGCTTGGAAGAGCTGGGCCGCTTCGTATTCCCACCTGCAAATGAATGCTTACTGGGACAACAAACAAGTCGCCAGTGCAAGCTCTCCTAAACTGGGTTCAGCCCCAGAGCAGGATGGGGAGGGGAGGGCTGGCTGAGAGACCATGCAGGTCCCTGTCCCCAGCAGGATTGGGCCAGTAGCTTCCTGGCTGGCTTAAAAGGAAGGAGGCCTCAGAAAGTGGAGGGGAGTGAGTTGCCTGTGAAAACTCGTCCCCAGAGCAGCAGGGCCCGCTCCCTTGTATTTTGGCAGTGGGTGCAGTGAGCGAGGCCAGCTTCAGATGGAGAAGACAAGCGAGATGCTCTGGAGCCCAGAGTCCCCGACAGCCTCACCCACCTACCTGCACAGTGGCTAGGGATGTGCTGGGCCCCGATTCCCACCAAGCTCTTTCATTTCCCTGACAAGGACTCCTAACTGGAACGGAGTTAGGGCTTGATGGCCATCACATTCCCACCAGACCTCCTCTGGTGCATCTCTTCATCGGCGAGGACAATAGCCAAAGCAAGCCTTAACCAGACACGTGAGCAAATCCAGAAGGAGGTCTTGAAAAAGGACAACCAGGGTCCTGTAAGGGGCTCAGCAGGGAGGAATGCTCACCACTAGATTTCAGTGTGTGTGTGTTCCTGTGCACACATGGCTACAGGTGCCCATGGGGGTCAGAGGTCACGGATCTTCTGGGACTGGGGTTCCATGCGGCTGTGAGCCACTTGCCATCTGTGCTTGGAACCAAACTCAAGTTCTCTGGAAGAGAAAAACATGCTCTCAGCTTCTGAGCAACTCCAGCCCAATAATAAATATTCTCTTCTCCTTTTCTCAACATTTTTTTAAAATTAAAAAGTATCAAAAGTACAATCAACCTCTCCCCAACACCTCCCCACTTGATTTTTCCAGATATGGTTTGTCTGTGTAGCCCTGGCTGTCCTGAAACTCACCCTGTAGACCAGGCTGGCATTGAACTCAGAGCTCTGTTCCACCTGCCTCTGCCTCCTGATGTTGGGATTAAAGGTGTGTATAACTTCTTGATTATAAGATAGGGTGACGGCCACAGACATGTCCAAGGAGGGGACAGACAGAAAGACTTTTCCCAGCCCAGCCAGGGAGCAGGTCTTTTGCAAGTCACAGGGCTGGTGGGCGGAGAATGACTCTGGGGTGCAGGTGGGCTGAGGCTGTGACTCAGAGGCCTGTGAGGCTTACTGCTGTCTGAGCACCACCGCCCTCCCCTTGGTCACTAGGTGATTTATGGGGAAGTTTCATATGACACATATGGCTATGTCCTTAAGGCTGGTCCCTGTGGTAGTAAGAAGCCTGCAGGTGGCTGTCTGTGGATACTGTCCCCCAACCTTGTTTGGGGAATGCTGTCACATAGGAAGTGCCAGTGGCACCCACACCACTCGGGGGGGGGGGGGGACAAAACACAGCCAGCATCAGGGCTGAAAAGAGAGTCAGCCTGGAACAACACAGACATGGGGGGCAAGGAAAAAAAAAACAGCCACTAATCCTCGGCAGGGCACTCACCACCCAAGATGGATGCCAGCACTCTATGGCAGGTCCCCCAGGAGGTTTGCACATGGCTCTGTGACGAGTTTCCCTGAGTCTCGATAGTCAGTGAGACTCTGTGGTTCTCATCTTGGAAAGGGGGAAATAGGTCTCTCTCCACCCACTCAGTCTCTCCCAGGTTCTCCCCAGCTGGGATAGCTTTTCCCAAAGTGTGAGGTGTAGGGACCTTCATGCTAGCAGGGCTCAGAGGCAGGGGTTGGGGGAGGCTGGTGCCCTGTCTGGCACTGCTGGAGCCAAGCTGTAAGAAGGGGCTTGAGCCCACCCCTGTGTGAGCTCCCACTCTCCTCTGGGGAAAGGCCCTGCCAGGCATTGATGCCCTCATAATACTGTGTGATTTCCTTGCGGAATCCTCCTGAGTACACCCACCTTTTCCACCCTAGAACCAGCCTTCAGCTTCATCAGCTTGCAAACAAAATTTACCTGCCACCCCCACCCCCCACCCCCGCCCACGCCGTGTGAGAACTGTTCTCTCCCTCCGTGGTGTGCTGAGCCCAGGCCAGGCGGCTGTTCAATCTTCAGGAAGTTTGCAAGTTGGTTAACCCAGCCATCACGAAGGCTTAAATTACATAAAAATTACAATTAAATAATTATAGTGGAAACTAAGTATTCTAAATGCATCACTTCCTAATTATTTTATACATCTCATTCTGTTCTCCTGCTGTTATTATCTCTGGGCTTTGCATGGGCATGGTGGGACCACTCTGTAAGGCTGTGCTAGGCCCCAGGGTTTCCCAGCCCCAGGTGTGGCACTGTGTCCACAGACCCACGCAGGGGTATTTACTCCACCTCTTCTCACCTCAGTTCCAAGCTCTGAGATGTGGTACCCGGGCCAGGCAGAGAGAAATAACTGTCTTTGTGTAAGGAGCTCCTTGGGTTCCCCTCGGATGGTTTTTGGGTAAGATACACTTCCTTTTCCTTTCCCCGGCCCCCCTGGGCTTCTAGACAGTCAGAACAATGGGAAGCAGAGCCAACTTTGTAACGACCAGGGTGGATTCTCCCTACCCAGGATCCTGAGAATGGCTGGAAAGGATTTAAAGAAGCCTCTTACAGTGTGGTTGCCCACCTGCGCTGGGTGGTTCCAGTAGGGGTCCGCATAGCGCCTCCAAGTGGACAGAACACTTCGCAAAGGTGGCCTAGTGGACTGTGCCCTTAGCTGTCTTCCCTAGCCTAGGCTCCATAGATCCCAAAGGTATTGTCGCCCCTGGTCACAGGCCCGGGACTCTTTCTACCCTCTGAACCACCCGCTCCCATCATCCTCTGTCAAAAGGTTACGCATCCTCAGTACCTAAGTGTAAAAGTACCAAGCCGCTGAGGTCTCCAGGATGGTAAAAATCGGAGTCCCAGTCCGCTCCTGGGCCTCAAGACACAAAATCGAGCTAAGTACTCCAGCTCCCTCTACACACCTGCAGAGGAAGGGCCAGGCTAGTCTCCCGCGCCCACGCACTCAGAGCGGGGATAGCCTCGCCGCAGGGCCGGGCCGGGAACTGCTTCGTGTCAGACGCGTGGGGGAGGCGCCGCCGAGCCGAAGCGCTAAGTCTGCGCGGGGTCCCCGCGTCCCTCCGCACTAGGCTGGGAATAGGGGGCTAATCTCCAAGCAGCGCAGCGCCCCTGGTTATTCATCCGGAGTTCCTCCTCAGCTAGTGTGGCTCCGTTGCACGTCCCGCCCAGAGAGGCACGAGGCTAATCCTGGGTCCCAAGGGGGGGATTTAGGGGGCGCCCGGGCGCGAGGCGCTGCGGATTCCTGTGCTCGGTGCAGGGCAGTGGACAAGCTGGAGCGGGAGCCCCGCACTCTCTCCTTGCACCGAGCCCAGGACGGCCGCGTGCGGGCCGAGGGGTCCCTCTGGCGCCCGGAAGC
This sequence comes from Microtus pennsylvanicus, assembly GCF_037038515.1. Lineage (NCBI taxonomy): Eukaryota > Metazoa > Chordata > Mammalia > Rodentia > Cricetidae > Microtus > Microtus pennsylvanicus. The sequence continues at coordinate 2,428,847 of NC_134589.1, forward strand.
AGCGGTCTAGCGATGATGCATCGGGCATGCAGGGGCCACGGAGGCTCGCAGCCCGGACTCCGGATGGTTAAATGCGAAAATGTGGAACGTAGGCAGTGGGGCGCCCCTGGGGCTTGGGGCTTGGAGGAGGCGTCAGAGAAGACCTGGATAATGGCTTCTCTGTCAATCTGGCTTCTACTCTCACCGCCGGCGATGCCCACTGCCTACTTCTGGGATCTACTGTCCGAGGGCTGCCTGTGGATCCCGGACTCACGGTCGGGACCTTGTCTGGACTAGCGCCCTGTAAAAGGCTGTGGGGCAACCAATCGACGGCTTATTGGAAAAGATGGGGGCGGTCTGCGGGGCCAACCAGGCCAGCTGGTAGCTGGAGCTCTTTCAGTCTTTAAAAACCTGATTTGGGTTCTCCCTGCCTTAGTTACCCTTTCTACATAATTGGAGCTTGGAATGAGTTCCCAGGCCCAATTCTGGTTCTGACTTGGGGCACACGATGCAGCCCAGACCCTTGTCCATAGTCCCCAGAGGCACTGGAACCTGGACTGGAATACCAGCCAGGCTGTGCCGCTATACAGAAGAAAAAAAAAGAGGCGTAGGTATGGGGGTGGCTTGGTCGGGGAGTCTAGTGTCTATAAGAAAACGATCAGAGATGCGAAGAAGACGCTGCCCACCTCTGGGGCCCCTCCCCCGAAGTCCCGGAGCGCGAGGAATAGGCTAGGCAGAGTTCATGTGGAACGAAGCCCAACACACATAGACATACAAAGGGACACACGGACACGCCCAGAGCGCATCCTCACTCTAGGGGAAGGAGCTCACGCCGGGGCCCCTTTCGAGCCAGCTTCTGGGGCACTACCTGCCCGGAACTAGGCTTTAATGGCAGGAAGGGTTCGATCCGCAGATGCGAGAAGGCACCAGTCCTGACGAGTGCATGGGGGGGGGGGGGGGGCTCTTCTTCTGGGGTGGGAGGTAGCATTGCTAGGTCCACGAACCCCAGGAATTGGAAAAAGGGGACTGCAAGAGGGCGGGGATCCAGGGCGTGGGAGTTCCCAGACCCAGGGTGTTCCGTGGCTTTCAGCCCCAAATGGACGGCTATGAGCCGTGGAGAGGCCTCGCTACCCCTTTTCTTGAACCTCGGCGAGCTGCACGCTGGGCACACCGACGTTGACGACTTGGGGAGAAAAGGGCTCCAAGCGTGCAGAACCTGAACCTGGCGAGCATTCAGGGCGACCCAGCGATTTGAGCTTGTCTTGGCAGCCTTTCTTCTCTTCCGAGCCCCGTCGGAGATTAGTGGCACCGAGTAGGTGCCTCAGCATCTAATCCAGGTCCACGGTTGATCTCCCCATTGGCCGTGTTCTGGGAGACTTCGGGGAAGCGGCGCGGGCCCTGGCGGGGGCGTGCGTACGGAGGCGGTGGGAGGGGGCGGCGGCGGATCCGGGAGGGGTGAGAGAGGGAGGGCTGAAGTAGCTCCAGCCGCGCTCCCGTGCGACCCCCGCGGCGCCGCGGGGCCCGTCCGCACACAATTAAAGCGGGATTCCTCCCCCCACTGACGTCGGCGGCGCCGAGGCCCCTCCCGCGGCTGCATAAAAGGCGCGGGCTCCGCAGCGCAGGCGGCAGTGGGGGCCGAGGAGCGCGGCTGAGAAGACCGTACGGCTGAGAAGCTCGGTGCCCAGAGCGCGGGCCGCCTGCCGAGCGACTGCCCCAGCCAGCCCGAACCCGGTCCCAGCCCGAACCCTAACGGAGCCGAGCGGACTCGGTGCTCCAAGTGTCCGCAGCCATGCTGGTCGGCCGCACCGCGCGCACCTGTGCGCTGCTCGCCCTCTGCCTCCTGGGCAGTTGGGCCCAGGATTTCGGGCCGACCCGCTTTATCTGCACATCGGTGCCGGTGGACGCCGACATGTGTGCCGCGTCCGTGGCCGCGGGCGGCGCGGAGGAGCTTCGGAGCAACGTGCTGCAGCTCCGTGAGACCGTGCTGCAGCAGAAGGAGACCATCCTCAGCCAGAAGGAGACCATCAGGGAGCTGACCACCAAGCTTGGCCGCTGCGAGAGCCAGAGCACCCTGGACGCAGGTCCCGGCGAAGCCAGGTCGGGCGGCGGCCGCAAGCAGCCTGGCTCGGGCAAGAACACGATGGGCGACCTGTCCCGGACGCCGGCCGCGGAGACGCTCAGCCAACTCGGGCAAACTTTGCAATCTCTCAAAACCCGACTGGAGAACCTCGAGGTCCGCGTGAGCTGTGGTCCCCCCCCTCCCTTCCGCGTTGTGCGCCCTCCTGCCCTCGCCCATCCCCATCCCGACCCGATCCGCCCCCGCCACCCCCTTCCTTGTCTCTTCGGCGCGCGATGCCGGACCGTCGCTTCTCGGACCCTGCGGGGCGCCGAGGGCGGCCTCTTGCTGGAGCTCCCCGCCAGGCCGCCCCCGCAATCGTCCCAGGGACCGCGCCGCGGGCCTTCGCTCACGGTCCGGGCTGCATGCCTAACGGTGTGGTTTTCCCCTGCCCTTGTGCCCCCGCAGCAGTACAGCCGCCTCAATTCTTCCAGCCAGACCAACAGCCTCAAGGATCTGCTGCAGAGTAAGATCGATGACCTGGAGCGGCAGGTGCTGTCTCGGGTGAACACTCTGGAGGAGGGCAAAGGGGGCCCCAAGAACGACACAGAGGAGAGGGTCAAGATCGAGAGCGCCTTGACCTCCCTGCATCAGCGGATCAGCGAGCTGGAGAAAGGTAAGGGCTCAGGGGGACATGCTGCATGCTCTCGGCTCCCTCTAGGGACATGGCCAGGGTCCCGCTCCCTGCCCTGGCCTCTGGTCCCGGACCCACACTGTAAGCCCTCCCCAGTCAGAGCTTCCCGCGTAGTGTCCTGGAGAAGCAGCGGAGCTTAAGAACGGATTGCACAGTGCAGTCAGGACACTCACAGGATTTTTTTCAAGTCTGATTTGTTTAATCTTCAGTAACTTTGCACAGTAGCTGTGTCTGGCCCAAGCTTTCCTTAGTGTTCGGAAAGCCTTGCTTCAGCTGGAACGTGTCGCCGGCAAAGACTGGACACCCGCCCTCTTGGGCCATTGAGTGTCTTTCCTCCCAGTTGCCCAGTGCCCCTGGTGTCCTGGCCCAGGTCCCTTTCTCCACCTTGAGCCCCCTCTTTCGATTTTCTTTTTCCAGTGACCCATCTTTCATGCCGCTGAGTTTGCCCTGGTCGTGAACTCAGACCGCCCCTAGCACCTGCCTGGGTGTACTGATTAGTTGTGCCCTGGAGTCGCAGAAATCAAACAAGGTTGTAAAAGGGGGAGGGGGGCACCCAGCTCAGAGCAGGGACACGTGACCCTGCTCGGACTGCAAAATGTGCCGGCTGGATTTAAACAGTGCCATCTTAAGGCGTGTTATGTAACTGAAAAAACATCAAGGAAAAGAGACCTAAGAAGGGAGGGGTGGGAGATTCAGGAAAAGAAAACACTCCCGAGAGAGGCCAGTACTCCTTACCCCCCAAACTACGAACCTGATTTGGGAGGGATCTGCAGTCAGGACTGACCCTGCTCTGACCCTGCTCGCTTGTTCTCTTGGCTTTGGGGTGTTTCTGGCCTGGACCCTCTGCTTTCTAGAAGTCACTCTTAATTTGGGTACCAGATTCTTCCTGGGCTCTGGGGCAGGGGTGAAGCCAGGAGCTGGCAGGGCAGGTGCATCCCTTGGCTCTAAAAGGATGAGTACCCACTTCTCAACAGGACCTGTTTTCCTGGGAGCCAGTCACAGCAGGCCCAGGGCCAGCCACAGGAGGTGTAGAGGTGGGGGTGAGAGTTAAGACATTTCCAGAGGATACTGGTTAGCAGTCAAGAAACTGGATGGGGGAACCAGGCACGGGGCCTGAGTTTCCAGGAAGCTCATCAGAGGCTGTGACCCCCTCAAAGCATCACCCCAGGGTCTCTGATCCAAAGGAGGGTGACTTCCCCTGCTGCCCTGCCTCTCTCAGTGGACTCCAGGCAGCATCCTCGGGGGAGCTGCAGCTCGTCTGAGGGAGTTGTGCAAAAGTCCAGTGAGTGCCTGGATGTAGCATGTCCTGGCTTCAGAGAAGGGGCAGGCAGGAGGGGATGGCTGTCTTTGCTGGAGATTGAAAAACCCAACACAATCAAGAGGTCCTAAACACCGTCCCTGTCTAAATCAGGTCGGCCCCCACAGGGGATGCTCAGCAGGGAGCTAGCCTGGTTCCTTCCTCCCCTGCAGCCACACCTTCTCAGTCTTTCAGCCAGTGTGCCCTAAAGCAGGCCCAGTGCCTTCTCCATGCCCACTCTGCAGTGCAGAGGCAGGTTCGCAGCCTGTCCTGTGCTCTTTCCCTACCCTTGCCTCCCCAAGAGATGCCACCATGTGGCAACAAGAGCTGGCCGGGCCCAGAGTGCAGAGATCTTGGGTCAGCTCTTTTGCCAGCTGGCCCTTTCTGCATCACGGGACTTGACGGGGGGACCAAACACAACTCGTACCATAAGCACTTGGTCAAGATGGCAGGACTCATCTTGTCCTCCCTAGGTCAGAAAGACAATCGCCCCGGAGATAAATTCCAGCTGACATTCCCACTGCGGACCAACTACATGTACGCCAAGGTGAAGAAGAGCCTGCCGGAGATGTACGCCTTCACCGTGTGCATGTGGCTCAAGTCCAGCGCAGCGCCTGGAGTGGGCACGCCCTTCTCTTACGCGGTGCCTGGGCAGGCCAACGAGCTGGTCCTCATTGAATGGGGTAACAACCCCATGGAGATTCTCATTAATGACAAGGTAATACCACCATCCTGCAGGACCAGGGCAGCAGGGTGAGGCCCAACCAAGACCCTGGGATGTCATCAGAGCTGTGTGCCCACACCCCACCAGAGTTAGGGGACAACGGCAGGCCTTCTAGATCCTGGGGTGTGGAGTGCTTATCAAGGCTGTGGCTCTGAGAACAATGTCTGCCCAGCAAGACCGAGGGAGGAGGAGGAGGTTGAGGCCGATCAGAAATGGGGAGGAACATCTTCACCTGCTCTCACTGGAAAACAAGGAGAGCCGGAATGTTCCAGAAAGAGGACTTAGCTGGAGGAGGGGAGGAAGGAAGGGTGGTAGAGGACAGCCCTGGGAATGTTCTAGTCTGTCCTGCTGATATTCCGGCTCCTCCTCCACTGGCTGGGCGACTGGCTGGGGTTTTCCATATTTGGTGACTAGGTTCTCTGGAGGGTGAAGGCGGCCTAGAGTCTCTCACTTTGTCTAGATCTGTCTCACTCTGGCCCTGCTCTCGGGAAGAGGTCAGCCCCCTCCCACCAGGAGAGGGCGGTTTTCTCTCCAGCGAGCTGCGCTCCACCCTGCCCCTCTGGGTTAGTGGAGTTAGCTACCTGTTTTTACCCCCTCCTCTCTACTCCAGCACCAGTAGAGAGAATGACTCAGACCTGGCTGGGAACAGGATCAAAAGACCCTAGAATGCACGGCACGTTCCTTGGCCTTGTGGGATGGGACTTGTCACACACTGTCCCCCTGTCTGGGGTGGATGAGGGTCTGAAACGCCGCTCAGACAAGTCCGAGCCATTCTTACAGCCTCTCTCGGGTTCTCTGCAGGGGCTGATGGCAGGCAGTGTAGACCAGAGGACCTAGTAATTGGGAGTGGACTGCTGAGAAAGAGACCCAGTGGGGAGGCCATAGTAGTGAACTTAGCTACCAGGGACACACGCTGTTAGTGGCTTGTTTTCAGGCTAGCTAAGAGGGGGCGGGGGGGGAGGAGTGAGGTGGTGTGTGTCCAGATGGGTCTCAAGGGCTCCTTGGTTATGCTGTTGGTTTCTGATGGGATTCCATTGCCCGTCCATCCATGGGTGGGGTTGGCAGATGCCGAGGACATCTGCAGCGGTGATGCTGCTGTAAGAGCTCCCTAATAGCCCAACGAGAATTGTAAAGTGGGTTGAGGAGTATCGCAACGGAAGTTGTGAGAGTCCTCTGCTCTGGGTAGCACTGGGCTGTGGCCACCATAATGCATGTCGTCCTCTTCCCTAGGTGGCCAAGCTGCCCTTTGTAATCAATGACGGCAAATGGCACCACATCTGCGTCACCTGGACCACCCGCGATGGGGTCTGGGAGGCCTATCAGGACGGTACCCAGGGTGGCAATGGAGAGAACCTGGCTCCCTATCACCCCATCAAACCACAGGGTGTGCTGGTCCTGGGCCAGGAGCAGGTACTGACCTGGGCAGAGGGTGAGGGGCGGGGGGAGTGTGTGCTCTGGGCGGGCTTGAGGAAGCTCCGTGGGAGTGGGCCCAGGTCCCAGCGCTCTTGGAGACTGGAGCAGCAGGCCTCTTTGGCATGGGAAGCCCAGTTCCACTTTTAGCGATGAATAATTTAGCTCCTGTGAAGTGGTTCATCTCCCACTGGGCACTGGCACCTGGGAGGGAGATGAAGGGACAGGAAGTCAAGTCTTCCATTCCTGTTGGGACATCTTTCAGTAGATAGGGTGTTTAAGAGGATCATTGACCGTCCTCCTCCCCCACACTCATTATTGCCCAGAAGACTGACTGTGTGAAAAGTGATATCTCTCAAGGCTTGCAGGGGGTACAACCTATATCCAGGGTGGGCTGGCACCGATCCTTTCCCAGGGCTCCTCTCAGGGAGGGACATGTACAATGTCTTGAAGATCCAGGTGCAGGAGCACAAACAGTACTAAGTGCATGGGGTGGAGGGAAGCGTGGATACCCAGGTTCATTCCTAGCAGTGGGCTGCCCAGTTAGACTCCTGGATCACCCAGCTAACGCCTTCTTCTCTCCCATCCCCCACTCTTCTCCAAAGGACACTCTAGGCGGAGGGTTTGACGCCACCCAAGCGTTTGTGGGTGAGCTGGCCCATTTCAACATCTGGGACCGCAAGCTGACCCCCGGGGAGGTCTACAACTTGGCCACCTGCAGCAGCAAGGCCCTCTCCGGCAACGTCATCGCCTGGACTGAGTCCCAGATTGAGATCTTTGGTGGAGCCACCAAGTGGACATTCGAGGCTTGTCGCCAGATCAACTGAAGGCTTCAGGCTAGGGCTGAGCCCCCAGCCCCATGCCTGCCCACCCTGCTTGTGCGGTGATGACCCATCGTCTCTTCTCCCCTCCCCCCAGGAATGACTCAAGGCCATGGCCCCTGCACACGCACACTCACTCAGCCTGGTTTGTCCTCTCCGTGCACATGAAGCCGTCCCGGCTCTTCTTTGGCCCTAAGGACACCCCCATTCTCCCTAGGAGCCCTACTATCTCCCGGGCATGCCTAGCTAAAGCAGGTAGCATCAGCTTTGACAATGCAGAGTTAGGTGAGAGAGAGAGTGAGTGTGTGTGTGAGTGTGTGAGTGTGTGAGTGTGTGTGTGTGTGTGTGTGTGTGTAGAGGAGGCTTTTCTTTTAAAATGAGAGTTCCCTCCTTTCTTTGTGGTTTTTGTACGTTCCTGATGGGTCAGCTGCTTGTATGTCTTGGGGCTGGTATTTCTCTCAGCACAGACATTTATCCTCATTTGCAGACCTCTTTGGGAGTGACATAGCCCGCTCTTGATGTAAGTCTTATAATAGTCTGCTAAGGCTGGGGAGGCCTTGCCACAGGAATTTTTATTTGGGATAAGTGGATTCTCTGAAAATCGGAGGCTGGTTGTCCTGGTACCACCTAGATGCCGTCATTTCCCTCCCCAGCCCGAGTCAGGTTGTCTGCTCTCTGCATCTGAGGGTAGAGTGGGCCACTCAGCAGCTCTGTCCCAGGTCTGCACCTTACCCTTGGCCTTCCTGCCTCCTTCTGTCACTCAAGACTGGGACCTGTTATTCCCTCTAGGCCTACAAAGCTGTGCTACTTCAGCCCAGTGGTTATAAGAAGGGAGTGTCCCATAGAGTCCCAGGACACAGGGCCTCGGCACTCTCCCTCCTCCCTCTGGTAGAGAGACCAGGGGCTTCAAGTGGGGAGTCTTATGTGCTTGATCTCACTCCAGAGGGCACTGAGACCTGACCCACAGTCTATGGGAATGTCTTCCCATGGCATTTTCCACAGCCATACCCCTCCCAGCACACCCAGGCCCAGGTGAGCTAGCTCAGACCCCTCTCGGGGGCCAGGGGCTCAGACACCCCTCAGGTGGAGCCTGCTGGCCACGGTGGGGCCTGCCATCCACGCCTGCATCTCATGGGGCACAAGCCCTGTGGCAGCCCCAACCTGCCACCGGGCCTGTGGCTTTTCCTTAATGGAAGCAGCATGCATACCTCCTTCTGAGGAGGGGAACAAAATGTGTTTGTGCACACGCGTCTGTTGAATGACAGCGAACGCTGAGGAGGCTGTGTCCAGGTGGGGTGGACCCTGCTTTGTTTCCCCATTTTGTGGGCACACGCCCAAGGACACCTGGACTATGTCTCCAGTAGCCTGACTAGCAAAAGGCGGGCAAGTCTTTCTAGAAACCTACGCAGCACTGCCTGGCTCGTCTGCAGCTGCAGACGCTTCCTCAACGGGAGCAGGGCTTGCCCCTGCTATCTCCTTCCAGGGGCACCTGTCTCCTTCCACACAGGTCTTTGTTGTGTCTGAACCTAGTGCATCCGTGTCGTCTGTGCCGTCTGTGTCACTGTTCTTGTGGGTGTCTGCACGGTTCCCGGTCACTGCTCTGTGGCTCACCGCTCTCCGAGTGAGCAAATTAGGCGGTGTGCCACGCGTCGTCCGGCAGTGGCTTTTTCTTGCATTCCTGTGCTTCCTCAGCGCCCTTCGGGTTGTGGCATCCTTGGATCTGTGGGGATCTTCTGTGTTTGCATGTTCTTCAGGGTGGTGTGTTCCTTGCTCCCTTGGTCCAGTGCGTGTTCCCTTGCCTGCATGGACTTCTCTGGTTCTGTGTTGTGTGCTAAGTGCCACCCAGTGTCCTGTGATCACCCACGTAGTTACTGAAAAAAAACGGCTGGGTAAGCAAGCCAGGGGTTTGGGGGAGGTCACGAGAGAGATCAATCTCTCTCTCCCCTCCTTCTCCCCAGACATAGCAAGAAGCATCTCTAACATCTAGGTTGAGAACAAGTCTGAATGGTACCCATGGTGGGAGAGAGCGAGAGTGTGAGCTTGGAATCAACTTTCCAGACCAGATTGAGCCCCACCCTTACTTTATAGCCGTCTGGGAGCCACCACCAGGCAAGGCCCAGAGCCGGCTGTGCCCGGTGCACTCCTGCCAGCCCCTGCCAATGCGGACCCCAGACCACCTGCACCCAGATGGGTGGGGTGGGAGCTGTCCGTTCAGGACCACAAGCCATCCTCTGCCCCGGCCTAGAGGGCAGAGCACACCCCAATGCTTATGCCTCTACCCCTTCATCTCCCAGCTCCCCTCTCCCGTGCGGCACCCACGGTGCCAGGGACAGAAGCTGACACCTAGCTCTTGCCCTGCCCCTAACTGGAGTCTGTGCCAAGCCCCTCCCCTCCGTCACTGTGTTCACACTTGGCACTTTGCTGGCCCTGAGAAAGGTAATGACAGCCGCAAATCTGATCCACATGCTTCCCATCGACTCCGTAATCTGATTGATGTTCCCTCTTGCACTGAATAATACATGCCTCTCTCAGGTAAGCCATTTTATAAAATAAGAGATAAAATGCACTGTCGAGACAGTGTTTGCTTCTGCCGATGGTGTCCGACAGCACCCTGGGCATTAGGGTGGGAGAGCTGCCACGGAGGCTCCCAGGCCCTAGGGGGCTGAGAGCCCACTTGAATTGTAAGCCTTCTTGCTTTTGATAACACAGTATTATTTCTCTTACTGTAGAAGAAAAAAGTTTATTACCAAACAAGAGTATTTTTATGAAAGAATAGGACAAACTTATAAATTATCTCAACCTATATCTCCCTTGGAAATACTTTCAGGCTCCACCAAAATGTAGGACTGAAAGCGTGTATTTTGGCAGAAAGAGATACATTTTTGTATGCTTTCTTTTCCTTTTGTAGATTCCCAACTTCTTTTCTAAGACTGCAAAGATCACTTTGTCACCAGCCCTGGGACCTGAGACCAAGGGGTTGTCATGTGGGCAGGAGAGGCGGGCCTGAGGTTCACAGTCATTCCAATGAGCTCTGATAAGGGGCCACCGGGTCTCGAGGGTGTGCTGGGGACCAGGAGGTTTAAAAAAAAAGCCTTTGATGGTGGGTTCTTTGTCTTGGAGCTGACTGGTTATGTGGGACAGGATGAGGATTTGGATACCAATTCTGAGCTTGCTAAAAGACACTTGGGCTACTCTGGCAAACACAAGGGCATCACGTCCTTAGTAACCCAAGTGTGGCTGAAAGCGATCATGATTTCATCTAAAACACAACGTGTAAACTTACTCAGCTGACGATGGGAATTGTATTGCTTCTGTACACAGTGGACTTATGTGCAATCTGTTCAAAGGGGAACAAGTCATTGAGGAGAAACAAAAGCCCAATACTTAGAGTCCCAATTTTGTCTTATTTGCCAAAAAGAGCAACCCCCCCTAGAGTTGATATTGTTACAATGTACATACTGTAAAATATGAAAGAATCGATGTATCTTACTTTTTCATTATTTGCTAACCAAAGCTGTACATTTTTCATACAATCTGCAGCCTTTTGAGTATCAAAGGGGTATACCACCACCATCAGCCATTCTGAAAGTGCACTATTTATACTGGTACCCTTGCTTTTTTTCCTCCCCCATTTTCTTGCTGAGATGACATGAATTGTTGAGTTTATTTTTACACAGTAAAGAGTGAAGAAAGACTGTGGTCTCCCTGGACTCTCTCTTTGGCTGTGTGTTTGCAGAAACATATGGGGGTCAATGCGTGTGCTTGCCAAGGCCAGAGCTCAACACTGGTGTCTTCCTCGATGCCTCTCCACCTTTTTCTTTCTTAAGATTTGTTTGCACTTTACATATGGGTGTCTTGCCTGCGTGTGTGTGTGTGTGTGTGTGTGTGTGTGTGTGCCTCTGAGGCTAGGAGGATGCATCGGATTCCCCTGCACTGGCGTTACAGCGAAGTTGCCAGCCACTGTGTGGATGCTGAGAGCTAAAGCCAGGTCCTCTGCAAGAGCAGTCAGTGATCTTAACTCCTGAGTCATCTTTCCATCCCCCACCCCCACCCCTGCACTACCTTATTTTTAGCGGCAAGTTCTCCCACGGAAGCTGGAGACTACCAATTCAGCTAGACTGGATGGTCAATGAGATCCTGGATCTGCCTACCTCTGCTCCTGCCCCAGCTCTGGGGTTACAGCCACCACTGTGCCTGGCTATTTACTTGGGTTCTGGGATCTGAACTCAAGACTTCATGTTTGCGCAACAAGCCCTTAACCCACTGAGTCATCTTTCCAGCCGTCCTTTGACTGCCCTGCTAAAACTTGCCAATGTTGTCAGTCAGGACACATGACCCTCATCTGTAAGAGAGGGATTCCAGCCTGTGTTAGCATCACTCTGTGCCCCTCTACAGCCCTAGAACCCCTGGGATGTTGGGGTGAGGGCTCTGAGTCTCTCGGAGGCAGCTGACACAGAGGCAGAGAGCCTCCACAAATGACTACCCTGGGCCTGGGCACCCAGTAACTCAGGCTCCCCATTCATGGTCACCATCCCTGCTGGATACAGGTAGGAAGTCAGGCCTGGGATTGATTCTGCTTTCTTCTGCCATATCCCGCTAATGGATGAATCCCATGTGTGCATCTGAAGTTCCCAGCTAGCGTGTTTTCTTATCCACAAAATAAAGGGAGTGAGTGACTTTGGGAGCCCTGATCCTAGAAAAGAGTGGCCATTCCTGAAAACCTGACTCTGGGTAGATGCAGAGCTTTGAACGGTCCACGTATCCTGGCATTACAGATCCTAGAATTCTTAACTACCTGAGGCCAGAGGCCATGGAAGCCAAAAGAGTCATCTGCTTGCCCCCTCCCCATGCCTACACAGATACACACTGTTTTCACAGGAGGGACTGGCCACTCTGGCTACTCGCTGGCTTTCCCCAGGGTTTCCTGCCTGTGCCTATAATCCCTGGCCAGGACATAGAAGCAGTGATTTGGTGCAAGCCATTGTGTGGGAGACATGGAGGGAGGGAGTCTGTCCTGATGGCATGCCAAGCAGACGGTCCTCCCTGGCTCTCTAGTCTGTCCTTATGGCATGCCAAGCGGACGGTCCTCCCTGGCTCTCTAGACTGTCCTTATGGCATGCCAAGCGGACGGTCCTCCCTGGCTCTCTAGTCTGTCCTTATGGCATGCCAAGCGGACGGTCCTCCCTGGCTCTCTAGAGAGGTGTTACTTTAGTCTACAGAAAGTGGAGGCCGAGCCGGGCAGTGGTGGTGCATGCCTTTAATCCCAGCACTCAGGAGGCAGAGGCAGGCAGATCTCTGAGTTCGAGGCAGCCTGGTCTACAAGAGCTAGTTCCAGGACAGGCTCTAAAGCTACAGAGAAACCCAGTAACAAAAAACAAAAGCAAAACAAAACAAAACAAAAAAAAAACAAACAGAAAGTGGAGGCCTTTAGGGTGCCTGTGGTGGGCACAGTCTTCTCTTACGAGGTATACAGGGAGGGTCATACCCGGTTGGAGCAGCTCTAGGCCACACACTATGGGTCATCCCTAATGCCTTTTTTGTTTTGTTTTGAGACAGAGTTTCTCTGTAGCCCTGACTGTCTTTGAACTCACTCTGTAGATTAGGCTGGCCTTGAACTCAGAGATCTACCTACTTTTGCCTCCTACCTAATGCCTTTGTAAACATGCATTCAAAACTAGAAACAAGCCAGGTGTGGTGGCACAGGCCTTGGGAGGCAGAGGCAGGCAGATTTCTGTGAGTTTGAGGCCAGCCTGGTCTACAGAAGGAGTTTCGGTCCAACCAGACTACATAGTGAGACACTGTCTCAGAAACATCAACCACAAAACCCCACAGCCTAGAAACAAACTTTCCACAGCTGTCAAACCTGATCTTGGCACACTGGCAAGTGGTATCCTGACTGGAAGGCTAAAACAGCACAGACCTGTTTAATGTCCAGCTGGAGGTCCAGGGGCTCAGGGTCCCATAGCCAGAGGGAGTCCCAGGAGCCTCTGGAATACAGAAAGCTCTTTTGTCTTGCACACTTTTGGAGATGGGGGTTCATTACCCACTAGAGATAGCCTGTGCAGCTAAGTTCCTTCCCAGGAGATGTGATCCACCCCTCTTCCTCCTCAGGCCTCAACAACACACTGATCGTAAGTCCTCCAAAGTTCACCCTGGGGAGCCAATGAGCTTATTAGCAGGGGTGAGGGGTTATTGGAATGTGGGCACCTACCCAAAAGCCACACTGAAAAATCTAGCCAGCAGAGGTGCAGGCTTTCTCCATAGCCACACGAATGGGCCGTCCCTCTAGTCTTTCCTGGCCTATTTACTCGTGCCTTCCCCAAGACCACCTGTAATTGGAGCAGAGTTATATACAACAGGTGGCAGAGAGCCACGGGTACATAGGTGAGCATCCTGTGACCCTCCAGCCCCTCTGTGTGTGGGTGGTCACCAAGCCCAGCTGAGATGGTCTTTAGTGGGCACAGCTGAACTTCTTGTTGCACACACTTCTTGGGCTCGGAGTTTTCTTACAACAGTGGTTTCCAAAACAGCTTGGGCCACTTCGTGTTTTCTCTCGTTCCCGTTTCCCATTTTAACTGAGCTGAGTTTCCACCTCTCCACAAGCCTGGGGCATCCATGCCTCCCAATGAGGACTACCCTATCCTCACCCAGCTCACCAAATGGCTCCATGCAAGGCAGCCCAATAGACTTGCTGGAGCCGCTGGCCTTTCTTCTAACCCCTCTGGGAGGTGACCGATGGAGCCTTAAGGAGCATTTAAGCTAACTCTGTATGTCTTGGCTTCTTTTTGGTTGCTGTAATACAATACTCTGATAAAAGCACCTGGGAGTATCTTAGCTCACAGTTCCAGGATGTAATACATTCCTACAGGTACTCACAGGGGCAGGAGCTTAGGCAGCTGGTCATGTTGAATTCATAGTCAAGAAGTCAAAGCAGGGCCTGGAGAGCTGGCACTGTGGTTAAGAACAGTGGCTGCTCTTGTAGAGGACCCAGGTTCCATTCCCAGCGCCCCACGGTGGCTCACAACCATCTGTAACTCGTTTCATGGGGTCTTTATCCTCTTCTGGCCTCAATCAGCACTGCACACACAGCACAAACACAAAGTACACATCACAGGTGATAAAGAGAAATCTTAAGCAGAGAGCTTGTGCCCAGCTCCCTCTTCCTTTGAACTCACACTAGGGTCTGCCCTGTAAAATAGTTCCACAGAGTAGGCATTTCTACTTCAGTTTACCCAAATCCCTCACAGGCATGCCCACACGCCAACCTAATCCACACAGTCCCCTGCCGAGACTCCCAGGTGATACCATATTTTGTCACATCAACAATTGACACCATGACATCCCTACCTATCAGATGATTGAGGTCCAGAGAGGCTGCGCAGCTTTAGGGCTGGAAGTAGAACCAGGATGTCCTGACTCCAGTGCAGTGCTCCATCCTGACCAGCCGGCAGGACTCAGCTCACAGGGACGAGGAGGCACGTGCTGGGGGCTGACTGATGAGGCAGGGACACATAGCTGGGTCCCTCCCTCCCTCTCCCTTCACTGTCACACCTAGAGCCCTCCTGGGATTCCTCCCATTAAGGCTGTCAGCTCTGGGAAGGCAGGATGCTGTTTCCCCTTATCCCATTGGCTGTTTCCATGAGCCGGTCCCTCCCAGGATTCTGAAAACCCCAGAAGAAATAAGAGTTGGTGCCAACATGGAGATGCTCACACTTGAGTGTGGTTTGAGCCGAGAGCTTGGTCTTCAGTGTTGTGGAGAGATTGGAACTTTAGGAGGTGGAGTCTAGGAAAGGTCCTGAGGTCACTGGGGTGGTGCTCTGGGAAGGGACTGTGCTGTCCCAGACAGTGGGTCCTGTTGGTATAGTGATTTTTCCCTCTTGTCCAGCTAACACCGGGGTCCTCCCAACCATGGAACACAGTCCCACGTGTTTGGACTTTCAGCCTCCCAAACTGTAGTCGGAGTAAATTTCTTGCTTTTGTTTTTGTTTTCTTTTGGTTTTGGGTTTGAGACAGGGTCTCACTGTGTAGATCTGACTGGTTTAGAACTCTCTAGGTAGACCAGGCTGGCCTTGAACTCACAGAAATCCACCTGTCTTTGCCTCCTGAGTGCTGGAATTAAAGGCGTGTGCCACCACCGCCTAACTTCTTGCCTTTGTGTAATTAGACTACCTAGTTTTTATTTCATCATGTCAATGGAGGAGAGGCTTGTGCTTGAGTCCTCCGGAGGTCTGGCTGCAGGACCTTACACCCCCACATCCCAAGGGAGTCAGTGTCAGGCATCTCACTAAGTTCTCGGCTCCTGGCCAGCTCCTGAGAGTCACCTCCCCGTGAAGGACCTCAGAATCTCAGTCATTGGGTCTCTTGTTTCTTCACCTCCTGTCTGGATGTGCATCAGACTCTGGGCAGCAGAGGAGGCTAGACCAATACCTGGAGAGTGGGGGAGGGATAGCTGGAAGCAGTCTGCCCCATCTTGCTGGTCTAGTATGAGTCTGGCTCTCACAGCCACAGCCCCACTGCCCGTGTTAAGCCTTCAGTGCTCAGGCAAGCACGCATGTTTGGGGTTAGGCACTCAGCCTCATACCATCGCAGTCTGGGTACAGGAGCCCTGACTCGTTTGCTGCCTTGTCTCGTCCCACAAGGCACCTGGGTGGTCTGTCCCAGTGTTTCTCTCTGTTGGTGAAGCCTGAGGAACACGCACATTCCCCTGGCCCTGGGTGGTGAACTGTCCCCATACTGCATCCCGCACTCTGGTGGTCCCTACAGCCCTGGCTCCTGGAAACACTACCCACAGGGGCAGGATGATCCGCCTTTGCAGAGCCACCCAGCCCAGTCCCCGACATGCCACCAGCTCCATCCACACTCACCGCCTGTGCCGGTTAGCTTTGTTTTTTTTTTTGTCAGTTTGATACATAGCATCCTTCTGGGAAGAGGGAACCTCTGCTGAGAAAATGCCTCCATTAGATTGGCCTGTAGATATGCCTATAGGGCATTTTCTTTTTTTTTTTAAAGGATTTTTTTTAGATTTATTTATTTATTAAGCATACAATGCTGGCAAGGAAGGCACCAGGTCTCATTACAGATGGTTGTGAGCCACCATGTGGTTGCTGGGAATTGAACTCGGGACCTCCGGAAGAGCAGCCAGTGCTCTTACCCTCTGAGCCATCTCTCCAGCCCAGGGCATTTTCTTTTTTCTTTTTTTCTTTTCTCTTTTATATTTCTTTTCTTGTTTGTTTTTTTCAAGACAGAATTTCTCCATATGACCCTGGCTTGTCCTGGAACTTGCTCTGCACTCTGGCCTCAAACTCACAAAGATCTGCCTGCCTCTGCCTCCTGGGTGCAGGAGTTAAAGTGTGTGCCACCACCGCTCAGCTTGAGGGACATTTTCTTAGTTTCTGATTGATGAGCCCAGCTCATTGTGGATGGTGTCACCTCTGAGCTGGTGGTTCTGAGCTGTATAAGAAAGGCTTGAGCATGCTGGGTGGTGGTAGCACACGCCTTTAATCCCAGCACTCAGGAGGCAGAGGCAGGCGGATCTCTGTGAGTTCCAGGACAGCCAGGGCTACAGAGAGAACCCTGTCTCGAAAAGCAAAACAAAACAAAAGGCTGAGCAAGAGACCTGTAAGCAGCACACGTCCATGGCTCCTGCTCTCCTGCTCCTGCCTTGGTTTCTCCTGGTGAGCTGTAACCTGTAAGCCAGAAGAACCCTCTCCTGCCCAGGTCGCTTTTGATCATGGTGCTTATCACAGCAGCGGGAAGCTGCCTTTGACAGAAGGTCCTAGAAATGTTTCTACTGAATTGTTCTGAGACAGGCTGGCTTAGAAGTCACTATGGTGGTTTATCAAGCACTTGGCTTACAGGCATGAGGCCCCAGCTAAGAAGGATTTTGTTTTCCTTTTTAAAAGGTCTCAGTATGTAGTCCTGGCTGGCTTTACCAGACTGGCCTCCAACTCACAAAGATTCCCCTGCCTCTGCCTCCCAGATGTTGGGATTAAAGGGGTGTGCCACCACGCACCAGCGTGATTCTAAAGATCCGGAAATCATTTTGTCTCTTGTCTCCCTGAGAAAGATTTTTGCACCTTCTGACACTGACCCAGTCCCTCTGGGAAGTGAATAGTGAGCTCCTTCATGCTGGCTCTGGTTTATAGTGATGAGGCAGGACTAAATGGGGCCCATGGACACTTGGCTCTCCTTGGAGGTTTGGGCTCAGCCTCCCCAGTCCACTGGACAGCAGTGTTTCTCAGAGGAACCTGCCCCAGCAGGCAAACCCTTTCAACATGGCACCTTTCCTGGGGGTCCCAGTGTCCTTCTCCAAGCCTGCTGTCCAGACTCCTCTTTTCCAACCACTTAGGAGTTCATTTTTCTGAATGCCAGCGGTAGGCCTTTAAGCTTCTAGGTTCCCACACAGAGAGACGTGTGAGAAGAGCCCAGGTGCTGTCCCACCATCCTGGTCCATTAGGTGGTCTCTCGTTCAGGAAGGGGCAGGGGCTGGGACAGCAAATCCATCCATTCCTTCTAGAATCACCACCTTTGCACCTGTGACAAGCGGACACCTAAGTAAAGAGCTCTGGTGGGTTTTGGGGCCGCCAGGCAGAAAAGGAGCCAAGTTTGGAGGCTCAGCTCAGGCACCTGGACCAGATCCAGCATGGAACAAGTGGAAGCCGCTGGCAGGGAGGTGGGGGACGGTGTGCGTGTGTACACTCTGTGCCCATAAGACAGTGCCAAGGAGGCCGTCTGTCCCCCGTTTGATTTCTGCGCTTCTCAATTCAGGCCAAGGTGGGGGGCCATCTGCTCAAGTGGGCACAAAGAAAACATTTTCACTGTGCAGAAAATTGGCTTCAGAAGGGAGCCTGATCTGAGCACAGAACAGTGCTGGTGGGTGGACCTGGGGTTTTGCCTAGAGGTGCTGCTGCCCAGTGAGCTGGGACCCCAGTGAGCCGGGGCAGGGCAGGGGCAGAAGAGGTGGGTGACCGTGAAAGTCTTATCCAGGCAGTCTTCAGCATCAAGACTCTTAAGGGACTTTTCATAGAAAGTACACGTGAGGGTCTCTCTCTCTCTCTCTCTCTCTCTCTCTCTCTCTCTCTCTCTCTCTCTCTCTCTGTGTGTGTGTGTGTGTGTGTGTGTGTGTGTGTAAGTCTGACAGGATGCAGAGACCAGAGGAGAATGTCTATTGTCTTCTGCAGCTCTCGGTCTCACTCTCTTCAGAGAGGGTCTCTCACTGAACCAGAAGTTCAGCAAATACCAAGAGCAGCCATTCTCCTCTATCCTGGGGTGACAGGTTCACATGGCCGTACCCACTTTCCTGTGGGTTTTGCAGATTTGAACTTGAGCCCTGAGCCATAACTCTAGCCCCTCTTTTTACATAGGGCAGTACATGCCACTTAGTGTGTGGAGTTCAGTTCGCTCCTTCAATTCTGTGGGTCCTGGGGATCGAATTCATGTTGTCAGTGCCTTTGCCTGATAAACTGTCTGGCCAGCCCCAGCCCCCACCCCTCTCTGGAAGTCTAGTGTTGAGATGGGGTATCACTTTAGCTAGGGCTGAGTTAGAACTCGCTGACCCTCCCACCTCAGCCTCCTGAGTGCTCTATGTGTATATGTATGTATTTATGTGTATACACACACACACACACACACACAATGTTGTTGTAAATGTATAACTAAGTTTGCTGTTTCGAGTGCGCATCCAATGCTATGGATGACTTTACAACGTTGAATAGTCCTTGCTATTGACTATATTCGGAGCTTTTCTTGACTACAAGCAGAGGCTTTGCACCCATTATGCAAAAGGTTCCATTCTCTACTCAACCTCCGCCTTTACCTCCCATGAGTGCTGGTGTGTGTGTGTGTGTGTGTGTGTGTGTGTGTGTGAGGCTGGGGAGGGAACCCGGGGCCTCGGCCATTCTAGCCAAATGCTCTAACCACTGAACTGCATCTCCAGCCCTGTGGCCCAAATCTACCTGTTTCTAGGCGTCTGCCTGCTGTAGACCCCTCACAAAAGTAAAGGCACACGGTGCTTGTCTCTGATGATGGACTCCCTCCCTCACGGCTTAACAATTTCTTCCTTGCTGTTGCAGCACGTGGCAGGGTTGCCTTCCTTTGTGAGGCGAAACTGTGTTTTTCATTTTTGCTTTTCCACGCTGTAGCTGTTGATGGATCCTTTGGCTACTGAGAATGATGTGGATAAGTATGGGCGCGGGTGCTGGAGAGATGGCTTAGTGATTAACAGCACCGGCTGCTCTTCCAGAGGAACTGCGTTTGGCATCCATCACCCACAGGGCCGCTCACAACTGTCTGTAACTCCTGTTCCAGGGGATCTGACATCCCCTTCTGGCCTCTGCTGTCTTCTGTATGTACACAGTATAAAAACTCACGAAGGCTCACACACGTACACATTATAAACAAACAATCTTTAGAAACAGACTATTGGCAAACAAGATCCCCTTGACTCTCCGCTTCTGATCCTCTTGTATACATTCTCAGAAGCAGGGTTACTGGATCTTGCGGCGATTCTATGTTTAGCTCTTGGGGGGCTGCCAAGGCTGGGGTTAGGGTACATATGGCAGTACCCAGCTTTCATGCAGCTCACCTTTATGCTTACACAGCAAACACTCACACCCCTCCACCCAGCCCTACCCTTGAAAGAAAAGAACCTTTTACTTTATTTACTTGTTTTGTTTGCGTTCTGGTAGTGCACGCCACAGGGAGTTTGGACGGATTTCTCTTAAAATTCCTTTACTATGTGGGTCCTGGAGACAATCCAGGCTGTTAGTGTGTCATGGCCCAGGCCAGAAGGGCCCTGGCTCACCCTCATTGACACTTGTTATTCAGGCTTGTTTCATTGTAACTGTCCTAGTGGGTGTGATGCGGCCCCTCCTGTGGTCCTGTTAATGTTTCCCCTGGTGACCGGCAACAGCCAGACTCTCCGTGCGCTTTTTGGCCATTTGCACACTTCTTGATGTACAAACATGAATGAGGCCAAATGGGATCATGGTGTGTCCTACATTCAACATACTTGGCACCCCTTGGAGAAATAAGTATCTTTTCAAAAAAAGATTTTTTTTTTGGTTTCTCTGTCTGTCTGTCTGTCTCTGTGTCTCTGTCTCTCTCTCACACAGAGAGAAAAGAGTTAAGCGTGGTTGTGAGCTGCCTGGTGTGGGTGCTGGGAACTGAACTCCGTTCCTCTGAAAGAGCTGCCAGTGCCATCTCTCTAGCCAGCCTTTATCCGACTTTGAACTCAGTCATTTGTTGATGCTGAGTCTGTCCAAGACCGTGATAGAGGAAACTCAGTCAGGGCCTCTACAACTGTCAGCATGCTCCGTGCTCCTGTGTGTCACCTTCTACGCTCTCGCGCATGCTCCGTGCTCCTGTGTGTCACCTTCTACGCTCTCGCGCATGCTCCGCGCTCCTGTGTGTCACCTTCCACACTCTCGCGCATGCTCCGCGCTCCTGTGTGTCACCTTCCAAGCTCTCGTGTCCGGAGACACTGAGAGTTTTGTATTTTGATGATGCTCCCTCCGCGTTTTCTCACATTGCCCATGCTTTTGGTGTCAGGTCCAAGAAATTCATTGCCTGAGTCAACCCGGCGGGCCCTTGCCCCCGCTTTCGGTGTACTCCACTCCTTCCAGGGGGAGCCTCTCCCAGTGGAGCTGGGGTTGGCCAGCAGGAGCTGCCCACCCACACTGTGAACTCCGTGGGCTGAGGCCCTGGCTGTTTGTTCTCATAGCAGTTTGTTCTGGCTTGAAGATTCTTGGCTCCTGAGTTTGCTCTTCAGAACTGGTTCTCTAAGAATCCCAGAATGTCAGCACAGATGCAGAAAGCAGGGGAAAAACCCACAGAAATGCTCCGTGGAAGAGAGCTGGTTTCTTTGGCACATGATGGGAGAAGGGTGACTCCCAGGCCAGACCGACTGTTGAGGAAAGCCCCCGATGGCTTCGCTGATTCTTTTGCCTCTAGGGGTCCAGACCAGAGGAAGGGTGACAAGAACAGAGTGTGGCCATGCTTAGAACTTAGAAGGGACTATAGTTCCCAAGATGCCCTGGGAGAGACGAGGCAAGGCAGAGGACCGAGAGGAAAGTCGTATAGGGTTAAGAAGGAAAAAGAGGCACACTGGAGTCAGGGCTGCTGATGCATGCTCCCCATTTTTATCTGGTAAACAACATCGCTCTACACCGATACACCTGTTGCCCAGAACAGCAGGTGTAGATGGGGTGTCCAGCGTGTGGCATCTCCTCCTCACAGGACATGGGACTTCCACTACGTGTTGACAGAGCCTACTGGGTTGAACAGTGTCTGCCCCAAATCCATGTCCACAAAGAACCCGTCAATGGGGGCTTCCGTGGAAACAGGATTGGGTGAAGAGGAGGTTGAATGGGATTGGAGTGAGCTCTAAATTCAACGTGGCTGACGTTTCCATAAGAGAAAAGAACAAGAACAGGCCATGTGTGGTGCCTTACGACTGTGGCCTCAGCACTTGGGACAAACGCCACCTAATACTGGCAGGACAGAGCAATGCTGTCAGCGGTCAGTAAACTTCCAGAACTGTGGGGATTAATCCCACGGCCAAGCCACCCACTGGCTGTGGTAGTTCAGGTTAGTCAGGGGCTGAGGTCCTTCTACCTTAAGAATAAAGGCTGAAGCACGTGGAGCATAAGCGGCGGATGCAGAGTGGCCTGCGGGCCCTGCTCCAGCTAGGGATGTCTGTGGGTGGGAGAAGAGCCGGACCGCGGTGGACAAGGCAGGCAGAGTTGAGCTCTTGCTTCTTGGTCCTCCACAGCTTTGCAGCCAGGTTGCTGACAGCGGAAGCGGGGGTAGGGGTGGGTGGGGGGCGGTGGCTGCTAGGCTGCCCTCTCTCTTCTGCAGTCATACAGGCGTCCATGCCCACAGCAGAAAATGTGGGATTGCTGACCGAGGATGCCTAAGTGGCCTGAGAGGGAGCAGGAGGCACTGATGTGTCACCTGGACGCAGTTGTGGGAAGACAGAGGCAGGATGTGGAAAGGGAGGAGAGGAGGCGGGGCCGGGGAGCACAGGACTGCACTGAGTGTAGAGACAGAATGGAAGGCACTCACATGTCCATACCCACACGCGACACACACACACCTACACATAATTAAAAATAATAAAACAAATCTTACAAAAAATAGGAGTCTCCACCAGGAGCTCCTTCCAGGGCATCCCTACAGGGGAGACCCTGCTGAGTACCCACTTTTGGTTACTGGCCTTAGGGCAACTTGTGTTCCTGAGCAAAGAGGCCATGCTGGCATGGCCCCCGCGCTGCCATTGTTGTCTGACCTGGAAGGGGAGGCGAGGAGAGAAGGTAGGGGCCATCTACTCAGCCCCTGCATATCCTGGTTTGCTTTTCTGTTGCTGTCATAAACACCAAGACTAAAAGCAACTTGAAGAGGGTTTATGTCACCTCACAGGATCCAGTCCATCCATGAGTGAAGTCTGGGCAGGCTCTGGAATAGGATAGAAACTGAAGCAGAGGCCATGGAGGAATGCTGCTCATTGCCTTGCTTCCTCTGGTATGCTCAACCACTGTTTTTTATATAACTCAGGCCTGCCTGCCCCGAGAGGGCACAGCCCACAGTAAGCAGGGGCCTCCCATAGCAATCAACAATCAGGACAGTTCCTCACAGAAATGGCCACAGGCTAAACTGATATGGACAATCCCTCAACTGAGACTCCCACCCCGTTCCCAGGTGTCTCCTGATTACACCAGGCTAACAAGAAAACTAACTAGCACTCTGTACCAGCTCCAGGCACCGGGACTGGCTAGCATGATGTCAGAACCAGACAGGTACCAGCAGCAGGGCTCCAGACATTGGACCGGCCAGCATGAAGTCAGAACCAGACAGGTACCAGCAGCAGGGCTCCAGGCACCGGGACTGGCCAGCATAGAGTCAGAACCAGACAGGTACCAGAAGCACGGCTCCAGGCACCGGGATCGGCCAGCATAGAGTCAGAACCAGACAGGTACCAGCAGCAGGGCTCCAGACATCGGACCGGCCAGCATGAAGTCAGAATCAGACAGGTACCAGCAGCAGGGCTCCAGACATCGGACCGGCCAGCATAGAGTCAGAACCAGACAGGTACCAGCAGCACGGCTCCAGGCACCGGGATCGGCCAGCATAGAGTCAGAACCAGACAGGTACCAGCAGCAGGGCTCCAGGCACCGGGATTGGCCAGCATAGAGTCAGAACCAGACAGGTACCAGCAGCAGGGCTCCAGACATCGGACCGGCCAGCATGAAGTCAGAATCAGACAGGTACCAGCAACAGGGCTCCAGACATCGGACCGGCCAGCATGAAGTCAGAATCAGACAGGTACCAGCAGCAGGGCTCCAGGCATCGGACCGGCCAGCATAGAGTCAGAACCAGACAGGTACCAGCAGCAGGGCTCCAGACATCGGACCGGCCAGCATAGAGTCAGAACCAGACAGGTACCAGCAGCAGGGCTCCAGACATCGGACCGGCCAGCATGAAGTCAGAATCAGACAGGTACCAGCAGCAGGGCTCCAGGCATCGGACCGGCCAGCATAGAATCAGAACCAGACAGGTACCAGCAGCAGGGCTCCAGGCATCGGATCGGCCAGCATAGAGTCAGAACCAGACAGGTACCAGCAGCAGGGCTCCAGGCACCGGGATTGGCCAGCATAGAGTCAGAACCAGACAGGTACCAGCAGCATGAGTAAGAGAAAATGCAATGGGGTAGAGCTAAGGGGCAGCCATGGGCAGACCATGTGGACTGGCAGCTGGCCTGGAGGTAATAACGTCTCTGGATGCTGGCATCGGGCAAGTCCACTGTGACTGAAGTAGAGGGAGTGAGATCAGCACACAGAGTATGAACCCTCTTCACGGGTGGCCACTGCACTATGCGCTTCAGCTGCAATTCTCTCCTGACTCTCAAGAGAAGCCAAAAGTCTTGATGGCAGCATGTGTGTCTTCCTGGAACTCTCCCAAGTCCAGTTCTTACAGTCTAATTTCCTCCAACTGAGACACAAAGTTCACAGTGTGGCGTGCGAATCAGTGACCTGTCTTAAGTCCCCAGACTGTGGCTGGACAGCAATGGGCAGTGTGGACAGAGAGACTGGCTTTCCTGGATGGTAGGCAAGGCCACTGGGTGGTTTTAAACAGAGAAGTGGGAAGTGATTTGGGAAGAAGGCATTCTGGGGAAACAGTGCAAGCTCTGTCTGGGGGTGGAGGCATCTGGAAGCAGGATTCCTGAGCCTGTGGGGTGGCGACAGAGGCTCTCTTTGTCCCGCCGGACACATGGCTGTGGGGACCGGCAGACGTAAGACCCTCTGAATGCCTGAACTTAGGCCTACTCTCCAGCCCTATTTTTAATTTTTGAGACAGTGTTTCTCTGTGTAGCCCTAGCTGTCCTGGAACTCGCTCTGTAGACCAAGCTGGCCTTGAACTCACAGAGATCCGCCAGCCTCTGCCTCCCGATTGCTGGGATTAAAGGTGTGTGCCACCCCTGCCCGGCTAGTTTGATTTCTTCTATCACCTAGAACCACCTGCCCTGGAATAGCTGGGTCCTTCCATGTTAATCAATAACTAAGAAAATCGTCCCCACAGACTTGCTTACAGGTAAAGCAATGGAGGTAATCCCTCAATGTTTTCTCTTCCCAGATGACTGAAGTTGCTAATAGATTAATAAACAAATAAAACAAAAAACTACAACCAGGACGCTATGGTTCGATATGGCATAGGTCAAGGACTTCAAGGACTTTTATATTTTCAAGTGTTTCTTCAAGTTTTCTACACCAAACGCGTGTTATGCAACTTAAACCTTTTTTTTTTTTTTTTTTTTTGGTTTTTCGAGACAGGGTTTCTCTGTAGCTTTGGAGCCTGTCCTGGAACTCGCTCTGTAGACCTGGCTGGTCTCGAACTCACAGAGATCCGCCTGCCTCTGCCTCCCGAGTGCTGGGATTAAAGGCGTGCACCACCATCGCCCGGCTTAAACCTTATTTTAAACCAAATTCCCCAGCCAACTGTGCGGTGAGACTCCCTCCTGGACACTTCCACGGTCACTGTCCTCCGGTCGACGTTGGCACGCTGGGCCTGGCTTCCCAACCCACAGGGCGAGCTCAAGCCACCCCCTCCACCGCAGGACGTCGGCCGGGGTTGGAAGGGAGCAGGCGCGGAGTCGGAGTCCCGGGAAGGCGGACGTGGGATCGCTGTCTGGGTGCCCGCGGGTCCTGGTGGCAGAAAGACACACGCAGGCGGGACTCGAACGTAGGACGACGCGGCCTCGGGGGGGGGGGGAGCCGGTTGTCACGGCAACGCGGTCAGCCGAGCGTTGATTGGCGGAGCCGCAGGATTCGCGAGAGGTTGGCCTCGCACACTGGCGGCCTGTGCCGAGTGGCGGAGCCGTGGGGCGGGACTTCCTGTCCGGACGCGAGTGCCTCGGGCTTGGCTGTGCCGCGCAGGCGCCTCTCGCCGAGGACCGGAGCAGCCCTGGTGTGTGCACGGGGTGTGTGCGCTGCAGGGAGCCGTCTGTTTCGGGGGTTTGGCGAGGCGGTCGTTCCCTCCAGCCCGGGCCTGCGACGCCTCCTCACTCCCTAGGTCCAGAACTGCCCGCCTCCCATCTGCTCGGCCACCGCCCCCAGCCACTACCGTAGGCCCTGAGCCAGGGTCTCCCTGCCTCCGGCTTTGTCTCCTTTAGCCTCTTCAGTGGTGGCAGCCGCCAAGCCAGGCCGGGCCCGGCCCCTTCTCTTGTCCCCGTCTGTGACAGCTAGGGCCCTTACCTCCTGCCTCTGCTTTCTCACCTCCCTGCTCCACCCTGCCTCAGAGTTTAAGGCTTAGTTATTTGGCCTGATATCCCGTGACTCACTTTCAGGACCACCTCAAATTGCTCCTCTTTAGAGTAGGGATCGCCCATTTAAAGCTGTGCGCCCCCCCCCCATCTTTTCCCCTGCCATGTTTTTCTTTTTCTCTGTTGGTCTTCTCACCATCCAACTTAGTTGACGATCTTGACTCTGAAGGCGAGGACCACGGGGACGACGCACATGCTCCGTAAACATAGACTTACTGTTTCCTGGAAAGAGGTGAAGAGGCTGATCAAGACAGGAGCGCTGGATGCTAGGACTGCTGTCATGGTAGCAGGAGAGCTGTCTCTGGAAAGGAACGCCAATTCATGTATGAGGCCCAGGCACCTCAAGCAGTCCTACCCTTCCACCCCAGGTTAGGATTCTTGTAGTGGCATTTCAGTTGTATTCTAATAAATAAAACCTGCCTGAGGATCGGAAAAGCAAAACAGCCACATTGACCAGCCTTATAGACCAGGCAGCAATAACACATATATTTAATCCCAGTAGTCACACTACTTTGCCACTGAAACCAGGCAGTAGTGTTGCATGCCTTTAATCCTAGCCCTAGAGAGAAACATAAAATGGGAGGAGACAGTTCTCAGGTCAGTTTCATTCTGAGATTCCTGGAGGCAGGATCGCCATTTCGGACTGAGGTCGAGGTAAGAGTCAGTGGCTGGGTGCTTTGCTTTTCGGATCTTCAGGTTGAACCCCAATTTCAGTGTCTGAGTTTTTATTAACCATGCATCAGATACTTCTGCCTAAAGATGGCAGTTCATCCATGCGGCCCCTCTCGGGGGGAACCAGGCTCGGGAAGGAGGAGGTGGGTCTTTGGAAGTAGTGCAGAAGGCCGTTTCTGTGGGTGTGGTCAGCACAAAGCACATCCGGAGAGGAGGTCTAGGCTGAGTGTCACATCTGTCTCAGTTACGGTTCAGTTGCTGGACAGAGACAATGACTAGGGTAACTTGAAAAAGAACTCATTTAATTGGGGGGCTTCCATTTTCAGAAGGTGAGTCCGTGACCATCATGGCGGGGAGCAAGGCATGGTGGAGGGGCAGTATCTGAGAGCTTAAGTCTGACCCATAAACATGGGTGAAGAGAACAAGATGGGGCGACCTCCTCCAACCAGGCTCCCTTCCTAATCCTTCCTAAACATCTGAGAATCAATCATTCAAATAGACGAGCCTCTGGGGGCCGTTCTCACTCAAACCACCACATCTCTTGCTCTATGTGGCTCTTGGTGGCATCTGGTTTATATGACTAGCCTTTTACAAAAGAGGACACATGTTCCTGGCCCAGGCCACACTACTAGTAAGTGTGAAATATGGCTTCAGGGCTGCTTGCTGTGTCTGGAGGATCACAGGCCCAGGCAGGAAGCCAGACAAGCTTCTGGGACTGCCCAACATTGTGTCCAAACATCCGGACACACGGCTTCCCTGTGGGGCTAGGCACTGAGAGGAGTTCTTTGTAGCCATGTGGCTTGGGCAGCCAGGACAGCCATATGCTCACTGACCTTGTGGGCACAGCATAGGCCGCTCTGGCAGAAGATGCTCCCCAAAGGTATTTCTGTCAGGATCGGGCTTGGATTGCTCATGTCCACCTGCCCCTGCCTCCCTCAGACCTAGAATCTGAGGTTCTTGGACTCTGTCGTAGGGTCTGGCCGACTCCCGTGTTCTGGCATGGAGCCTCGTGGACAGGAATGGACAGCTGGTATGCTTCAACTCCCACAGCCAGGACATCTGTGTGCCACCGTGGAGCTTGGTGGCGAGCAGAGCCAGCACCTGGGAAAGGCCACTCTCTGCAGTGGGCCCACCAAGTGGCGGAATATCCCTGGCATGCCCCAGATGGCACCTTGTCTTGTCACCAGTCTCCCAAGGGCCATTCCCACAGCCTTGCCCTGCCAGGCCTTCCTGTCTTCCAGGCTGTGTCTTAAGCCAAAGGAGGGAGGAGCTGGCATTGGTCACCGCTACGGATGTGGACTCAAGGATGGGGGAGGAAGGGGCAGCCCATTGCATATTCCGCGGCTGGCAGTCACTTTGCCCTGCTCTGCCAAATGCAGAGCTACAGATCTGGCAGAGGAGTAAGCCTGTGATAGGAAGAGACAGGTAGTGAGGGGGAGGCCTCTGTACTGACAAGGGCACCCCAAGAAGCCAGGGAGGAAAGGCCAGCCCAGGACCGAGGCTGATCTCTATATCCAGAAGTAAGACGTGCAGGGGTCCCAAAGCAGCTGGAAAAGTTGAAAGATTAAGGATTTGGTTCTGAGGAGTCCTCTGGCTGGCCTGTGTTGTCATGGGAACAACCTAGCCTGGCTGCCTCCTGGCCTCAACCTCCTGAGGGCACGGTGTTTCTTTCCCTGGAGTCAGCTTTCGCTGTATTGCCAGGAAATGGCCTAGGATCCAAGAGCACTTCCTCTTGGGCATTCTCACAAATAGGATCTGATGGCATCTTGGAGGGAAACTCATTAAGACACAGGATGTTCACGGGTAAGGCAACAGGATACTAAGAGGAGGTAAAACCAGCCCATCCTGCAGAAAGCTCCTTAAGCTCAGGAAGTCCCTGAAACAGGACGGATTCACTATGCCGGGAAGATGAGTCCACCTGCCTGGAAAAAGCAGAGACTAGTGTGCTGCCTGCAAGAAGCTCAGGCTAACTGGTCTACCTGGGAAGGATGCTCTCCAACCTGCTGAGCTGCCCACAGGCCGTGCAGTGTGCTCCAGGTCCCCAGCTCTTGTGAGCTGTCACTCATGCTGGGGTGGTTTTGGTGATGCAGCTGTCTTGGAGTTGTCTCTGCTCCTGTGAGTGAGCCTCACCCATATTCCTGTCAGCAACCCCAATAAAACTCACTGGTTCACCAAGGTGGACTTTGGCGGTATCTTACTTTGGTCTGTTGTTGGTTTCCTATCTGGGTCGTGTGTGCCATCTACAGTCCCAAGTGTGTCAGGTGACTAGCTTTGGCAATTTAACAAGGAACCCCCAAATTAAGAATGGAACTTCTTATCTCCAACCCCTGGGGTTGGGGACTGCCTGGCTCTTCAGAGGTGCTTCCCTGATCTCCAAAGCTATATTCACAACTGCCAAATGCAGCTGTCCCCATACACATCCTCACTGGGCTGGCTCCTTCCCCACTTCCTGACCATCTTGTCATCCAAGTCCTGAAAACAGTCTTTACTGTCTGTTCACAGCTCTGGGTCAAGGGTCAAGGGTGTGGCTTCTTCCAGCCTTTCCTTCCTGAAATTCCTTTCTCATCTGACATCCATGGTCAGTACCTAGGAGCACCTATGGCAGGAGCATCATCCTGACCGCCACCCTCACCCATTACCGACAGTAGTATATGCAGGAAAGGGCACGGTCTTGGGGGGCAGCCTCCATCAGGTGGCAGAACCCCACTCTCACTGGGGACTGGGAAAGGGTCTCGGCAGGGGAGAAGGCATCCTGGGCTTTGGATGCTGCACCCTGAAGCCAGGGCATACAGGTTGTGGGGAAGACTGCATCTGGGGCCACATCTGTCCGTCCAGAGGCCCTGGAAGGCTTGCTGAGCAGTCAGCTCGAGAGCAATGACAGTGTGCACAGCTTGCAGCCAGGCCCGACAGCAGCGCAGAGGAGCCAGGAAACAGCTTTTCAGCAAGGGCCTCAGAGCGTTCTTGGAAGCAGGCTGAGTATAAATTATAAATAAACAAACGAGAACTCTGCAGCAGGGCGTGGGCTGGTGGGAAGAGGGAGAGACAGGAGGCAGGGAGCCACCTAGGAGCTAAGGCCACTCCCTGGCCTGACACCCATGGGGCTCTCTTCCCATCTCTGGCCTTGGGCCTCTGCCTACAGATTACAGCTCTGGGAGAGGGGCAGGGTTCCCAAGATCAGATATTGGTGACTGACCATTGCCAGGTGCAAAGGAGAGGTCCCATACTCACCCCTATCATGGGGCCCAGAGGCCCCCGGCCTCACACAGCCTGAGGCACAGTCTCCCTTGGACCAAAACAGGCCCCTGTGGACACTCATCCGTGTGGGAGGTGTCTTACCAAATGTTTGAAGGGGGAAAAAAAATCCCACTTTTTTGGTTTTTTTTTTTTCCTTTCTAATTTTGGATTATTTTTCTAGATGACTTCATTTCTAAGAAGGGGGTAGCACAGAGAAGGAGGATGGACAGAAAGAGGGAGGCCTGAACCCTGAGAAGGCCCAGGGGGCTAGGGCAGTGTGAGGGCAGGGGGACCATCTGGGCCAGGGACTGTGGTGGGAGAGGTCCCATGCTCCCTGGTTGGTCATGGAGTGTCCTGACCTGCAGTGTTCCCAGTCTAGGCTGACTCTGAGACCTGCTGCTCAGCCACATTCCCAGGAGGCCTCCCATCTGGCCAGGTTGGCAAGGCAGGGAACTCAAGAGCAGGTCTCTGGGCAAGACCTCCTTCTCCAACGGACAGAGCTGAGAGCCATGTCCAGGACACCCCTCAGCCTACACACTCCATAAGTAACAGAACTCATTTGGGCTGATTTTATGGGAAAGGATCTGCAAGACATTTGGACGCTGACTCAGCCAAAGAAGCATAGAGGTGGTCTTGGAGGCCACACAGCCAAGAGACATGCTCCAAACATGTATCTTATACCACTGGGCATGGACCCAACAGCTTACATCTGTTGTCTTGAAAGCCATAGTCCTCAGCTCCATTGCTTAGGTAATGACCACTTCTGAGAGACAGGGAACTGAGCAGTGAGACTGTCAGCTACTGATACTATAGCTGCAAGGGAGCCGGCGTTCTCAGTCCCACCTGAGAAAGTGGGACCCCACAAAGAGGAAGGTGGTTGTTACTCCCTTCCCCCACAGAGGACTTTGGCAGCCAAAATCCTTAGCAAACGTCTGGGTTTGAGGGTGCGTGCAAAGATGGACTGAGTTGGGAAGTTGGAGCAGGTGTTTCCACTTCTACAAGTTAGGAGGTCAGCAAGAAGTATGTCATGGGGACACATGCAGGGACAGACAGCTGGTCTGCGAGTTGTGGACAACCCCAAAGTGTGTGTCTGCTCTCACCACCGCTCCATTTCATACTTAGTTTCTAAGGTCATGTTGGTAAGCCTGGCCTAGGATAAGGAAGAAGGAGAGCTATGTGTGCCTGAGGAAATAATTCCTTCACATTTCTAGGGACCAGACGTCCAAAATCAAGATACCAGAGGGATAGATCCTTCAAAACCCATCCCAGGTCCTGCTCCAGCTTCTGGGACGATGGTGACCCTCAGAATCCTTGGTTCATATTGTTTGTACACCAGTGCTTCTGCCTTCCCGGGGCCTCCCTTCTGTGTCTCTTTTGTGTTTTGTTTTTTGAGACAGGGTTTCTCTGTGTAGCCCTGGCTGTCCTGGAGCTTACTGTGTAGACCAGGCTGCCCTTGAACTCACAGAGATCCGCCTGTCTCTGCCTCTCAAGTGCTGGGATTAAAGGTGTGTGCCACCACATCTGGCTTCTTTTCTTCTTTTTGAGCGAAAGGTGTCAGCTACCTTGTTAGTAAAAGGTCTCACCTTCCTTCAGTAGGCATACATGGGGACTCCTCTTCCCTGACTCCCTTGCAGCTACAGTGCTAGTAGCTGACCCAGCCCCACCTCTCAGTTCCCCACCTATCAGATCATCACTGAAACAATGAAGCAGAATGCCCTGACTCTTAGGACAGCAAATGTGGGCTGCTGGGTCCATGCCCAGTGGTGGGAAACATGTCTTTGAGGCATGTAAGTTGGTGACATCTGTAGACTCTTATCTATGTAAGGTCCCAGTCATTGGTTCTGGACAGACATAACTTTCTGAGGCTACAGTCCAGGCCCTTGCATGAGACACAGGCACAGAGCAGGAGACGAGGGAGGGGCTGAGAAGGGACTGCAGGTGATAAGAAAGGTTTGGGCTGGGCAGAGTTGGCTGCCTCAGCCCACACTGGGCTGTGAGACCATCTTTCCCCCTTAGTTATTTGAATCCCATGTCAGTTTGTAGTTCCCCAGACAGAGGCATCCACCATCTTCCACGAGGTCCCATGAAAGCACCATTCACCAGGGTCCTATTTTTTCTGCACCTTGGATCCTGGATCCCCTGTCCAGGAGGCAGAAGTGTCCCATCCCTCCTGCCAGCAGACCACTCTCTGAGGTCACAGAAGCCTGAGAGTCCCTTGATGCCCACTGTAAGCTCTTCCCCTTTCTCCTCCCCAGGTCCCCTCTTGGTTCGGACCAATTCTCCTTCCCTAAATGCAAATGCTCTCAGCTGTGACCCTCCCAGATGCAGAGTTGCAAGTGGAGTATGATGTCTGTGCACCTCTTGCTGTTCCTGCCTCATCTTGTTGAAGCATCATTAAAAGAGATGCCAACCCCGTTAAAAGAGATAACAACAAGGGAAGGTAAGCTCAAGTGCCCCGCCCCTTTCACTCTTCTGTTCACTACTCCGCCCTGTGGGCCCCGGCACAGGATAGAACCATTCCTATCAGGGCCACTCCACCCTGCCTGGAGCCTGCAGGATACAGGAACCTCAGGGAGGGCCAGGCTACTTCATTAGCCCTCCAGTGCAGCCATGGGCAGCAGCATCTCTCTCCCGCCTCTCCAGGACACACTCTCGATTCTGCTTGCCCCTTGAAAACTGGGCCTCTGGGCCTCTCCTTTTCGAAGAGAGACTCTGACCTCTTGATGCTCACTCCATGACATCAAGGACATGTTGGGTCCTTGAATCATGAGGCAGCTGGGAAGGCCGGTGAAGGATGGCCCAGAGATTGTGGAGTCTGGTGGCACAGATGAGGCCTGCACCTGTTCTGGAGGTGACCAGGTCTCTAGTGCCCAGGTAATTAGACCCAGTGTTTGTTCATTGTCCACCTTAGTCATTATGAGTCAGGGCCACTCCTGGTCACTCGTAGGCAGAGGCCAGTGCTGTGAGAGACACCCTGTCTTGTCTCAGTGGCAGTATTATCCTTTGGAAAAGAAGAAGAAGAAGGGAAAAAAAAAAGGCAGCTGCCAGCAAAAGGGAGGCTGAGTAACAGCCGGGCTGAGTCATGCGGGAGGATGGATAAGAGCTGGAGAGCATGTGGCCAGCGAGGAGTGGCCACCTTAGGCCCAGAGGGAAGGGGAGGAGTGGAGGATCCACATGCCGCCCTCCTCGGCTTCTGGGGGCACCAGGCAGCATCGCTGGGGGACATCTACAGTGTTCATACACTAGGGCTGGCACGGAGCAGGCCAGCTGCCCACCCCAGCCTTGCATTGGGCAGCTCAGGCCCAGGTGCCACCCAGACCTCCTCAGCTCGGTCTTGGGGGGGGCAACAGCCGCACAACCACTCACGGAGGACTGTAGGAGTAAAAAGCTGTCTCCAGGACACACATTCGGGCTGTAGTCAAAAGCTGTCTCCAGGACACACATTCGGGCTGTAGTCATAGAACTTGGGCCACCTAATAGGCCTGCAGGACTGCTGGTGGCTTTGGGCTGTTCCTGCTCACTCAGGTCCTAATGCCCCTCGGGGACCTGCTTTTCCAGTTTCCCAGGATGAACTCTGTTTATCCCATCCTTGAGAAATGGGGTTCCGGGATCTCCCTCTGTAAGTCCTGGGTGCAGCAGACTTGGCTTTGGGGATAGACAGAATGGGGGATGACCTCTGACCCCAGCTGGTTTCCTGCCCAGAATCCTAACCAGACCCTCACTCTGTGGTTCCGGTTGCCACCAGTGTGGCTGTGGACAGCTGGTAAGGAATCCTGCCTTGTACAGTGACCTCAGCTAACACAGCACAACACCCAGCCTCAGAGCCTTGGACCAGCCTGGTAGGGTGTGCCAGTGTGTCCTCACTGTACCGCCCCCCCTCCCCAAGAGACAAGTGTCTGTGTGCCAGTGACACCTGCATCCTACTGAAGCTTAGTGTTTGGGAGCTGGTAGATGTCTGCAGATGGTTTTCCTTCAGGCACTGGGGACCAAAGACCACCCAGCCAGGCGTGATGAGACAGGCCAACTCTGCTCTATACGCCCTGCCTCCCACCTGTCCTCCAAGGATGGGTAAGGGTCCCACAAGCTCATTGGCTTCATCCCACCAGAGTCCATGTGGTCCTGGCCCCTCCTTTGGATGTGGTCTGCTGCTTGCTCGCTCCAGCGGGTGCCTGCCTCTCCCGCCCCCAGGCTCCCTGCGGGAAGGGGTTCCTATGGCACCCCTTCCCCCGCACACACTTAGCTCACTGGCAGCCATCTGCCCCGAGATGGTGGCAGCAGATGCCTCGAGGCACGGTGGTGCCTGAAACATAGTCGGCCCGGTGCCCAGGCGAACCTGAGTGCTGCCTGTCAGGGCAGGGGCTGTGGCTCCTCAAACACTGCTGGGCTACCTCTTCCACAGTGAGGTCAGGCAGGTCAAGACACTCAGATGGCCTGCCAGGGCTGAGGCAGGAGTGTCTGCAGGATCTGCAGCTCTGGAGAGGAAGTTGATGGGCAGCACCCTGAAGCTCTCCAGCTTCCTGAGGCAGGCCCACAGCGTGGAGGCATCTCTCCCAGGCTGCAGCCAAGCTCCTCCTCAAGAAAGCTGCCCAAAGTGTGAGCTGGCGCTGTGGGGAGGGTCCAGAGGCCCAGAGCCTTCTCCACAGCTGCAGGCAAGTTCATAGGCTGAGTTCACCCAAGTGTCTCCATTTGGAGGCTGAGGCCACTCTGGTCTCTCAAACCCCGCTCTGGCTTTTTCTTACCAGTGGGGGCTGGTGGCAGGGCAGGGTCGGGAGAGTCTGTTCTGAACCTCCTGAGGGGTAGTGGCTACAGCTCCTGGACCCAGCTGCGTTGCCAGGTGACACCCACCCAGTTGGGAAAAGGAGCCCTCAGCCTCATCCCTGCTAAGGATGCTTGAAAGCCCAGCTTTTGGCTCAACTGTGACTTCTCCAGCCTTGGGAGCATGGAAGGCGAGCCAGGCTTGAAGAAGGCCTTTGGGGGTCATGGGGCCATGACACCTCCAGAGCACAGTGGTGCACATGTGTAGCTGGGAGGCTGAGTTGCAGGTCACAGACTACGGGGTAGACCCTTTGCCAGTAAGCAAACAGTGAACAGATAGAAACAGGAGACACCTGTGGCTGGTTGAGCCTGGGGCCCTCTGAACTGATTTGATGTTAAGATCTCCATGATCGATTACAAAAGGAACATTCCCAAAGATCTGCTCATCTGTGGGGCTGCAGACATCTGGCCTGTCCATGGCCTGGAGCCCAGTGTCCAGTGTAAGAGAAAGAAATGGCTTGTACAAGCCTGTCTCGGGCAGTGAATGGACAGCCTGAATCTTCAGGACCCCACAACTGGAGGCACCAGCAGGCTCTGAAGCCCTAGTCTTTGCTGCCTCCCGCTTCACCCTGTATCCTCCTGGCAGCGTCCCTGCAGGGCGAGTGTGCAGACACAGAGGCACACACAGGCAGGCACGCACACGCCTCCAGGCCGCCTCTGCTCTCCTCGCATCTTGCATTTGTTTTGCTTCAGCGGGGCTCGAATGGGGACACGCTGCACTCTCCCAACGAGCAGCTCCCTCCAGCCCCCCACCGAGGTGCCATATGTCAGTGTCATGAATAGGCATGAGGCTGGGGGGCTGGGAAGTGGCAGCTGCCAATCACTGGTTGCTGAGTAGACCAGGGAGGGAGTTGCCCGAGCCTCTTGGACAAAGCCATGGGGTGTGGTGGGTCAGTGTGGGCAGCGGCTCTATGAGTGGGACCCTCACAGGTACAGGCGGTGATTACACAGACGCCACAGCCCTGAGCCCTCCATCTCTGTAGCTTACGCACTTCCTCCAGGGTGACTGTCTCCCACTCCCAGGATGCCTATGCTGGCCTTCAGGAGTCAGGGCCAATCCTGCATCCGAGAGCAAGGGAGGGAACCACATTTAGTTCTAGTTGCAGGGGGTCACGTTTGTTCCCGTATCACAGATGAGAAAAGCAGGCCCAGGAAGCCTCAGAGACCACCTCAGAGCCTCATAGGTTGCCAGAGGCAGAACGAGGGTTCCGCTGATAATTGCCAACTGACAATGGGCCCATGTGCCAAGTGTGCCACAGCCCGTCCTTGGCAGTACCTGCCCCCAGTGCTGTGTTTCTGGGGTCCATCCACCCCTTTATCTCAGGGGTGATTTGCTCCCTTTGTCAAGGCTGTTGTCACCCCTATGCTTCCTGCGGTCACATGCCATGCAATAGACATCCGGCTGTGTCTCTCCCCAGTAATGTTCTAACCCAAGCACTGGACCCCTCAACTGTGACCCTTTCAGAAAGGCAGGTGGCTGTGGTATGAGTAGAGGGGCAGAGCCCGTGTCAGTAAGGGATGGCGGTAAGGCTCTGCCCCCTCTAGGCCCCTGCAGGAGCCTCTGCTTCATTCCCAGCCCTGCTGGAAGCGGAATCCGGATTGGATTGGCTGCTTCAGGTTAATTGGCTCTCCCTGTCCTGCCAGCATGATAGATCCTGCTTGACATTTCCCTAGATACTTAATTGATACCCAAGTAATTTGTCATGGAGACCTCGTTATATGCCAAGTGGGTCCCCTAAGCTGTTAGCTGCTGTGCCCCAGAAATAAGATTGGCAAGTTAATAATGGAGCCTTAATCATACTGTTCCCGCCCGCAGAGGAAGAACTGTCTGGGAGATAGGATGGTGTTTTCCTAGGACCCTGGAGACCACGCTGCACGAGATCCCAAGGCCTCAGTCTCCGCACACCAGGTACCCACTTTTGGAAAGAGAGCTTTGATCTTCTTCCTCCCAAGATGAGTGAAGGTGTATCCAGCAACTGGTTCTGGCTGGCTTCTGATGGCTCAGGCTGAACCATCAGCCGGCAGTGCTAGGGGCTTCTGCTGTGGCTGGCAGGATAGAGGCTCTCATCTGCCTGGGGTCAGCAAATAGGGAAGAAGTGTGGGCTGTCGGAGCCACTGAGTCCCCACATGGGAGAAGCCTGGTGGAGAGTCGGAGAGCCAAGCCTAACAAAGTGGTCAGCCCATAGAGGGTCAACTCTGCCCCCATGAGCCGTCAGGCCCGGCTTCCTTTTGCCTAGAGTCCATCACGGGGACCTGGAGTATGACCGCACACAGGTGGACTGTGCGTGACTCCAGCCCACTGTTCCTCTTAGCGCCCTTTGGAGAGGAGTCTGCGGGGACAGAGGTGCTCAGCCTTCCCAATGCTGCGACCCTTTACGACAGTTCCTCAACCATAAAGTTATTTTTGTTGTTGCTTCGTAACTGTGATTTTGCTACTGGTATGAACTGTAATGTAAATATTCAATATGCAGACTATCTGCTGTGTGACCCTGTGATATTCTTGTTCGACCTCCCAAAGGGGCCAAGACCCACGGGTTGAGAACAGTTGACCTAGAGGGAGGGAAGCCCATAAGCAAGACCTTGCTCTGTCTGCTGCAGTGCCAGGGCCCTAGGGCATGAGAGACAGAAGTGGGGGATAGAGCTTCAGACAGAACAGTCCCCTACCCCATCGCTGGGACTCTAGCCTTGGCTTCAGCCCCAGGACAGCATCTCCTTGAAGGTCACATGCTTTCCTAGGGCCTTGGAGATCAAGGGTTGAAGGCTTCCTGCCTTCTCTGGCACTGTGGGAAGGTGGTGGAACATTTAGGAGGTGAGGCCTACCTAAGGCATTGGGGTTATATGATCCTGAAGGAGCCCACAGGACCATGTGACCCTGTCCCCTTACTCTCTTACTTTCTGGGTATCATGACAGCAGCCTTAGCTCCTAAGACATGTTGCCTCCCTATGGGCTCCAAAACTACTGGTACCCATGGCCATGAGCCAGAATCAACCTAGCACCCCGCTACACTTTTGTTTTTTTTGAGACAGGGTTTCTCTGTGTAGCCCTAGCTGTTCTGGAACTTGCTTTGTAAACCACGTTGGCTTCAAACTTGGAGATCCACCTGCCTCTGCCTCCTGAGTGCTGGGATTAAAGCAGCAAACCTTTTTTTTCTTTAACTTGAGTCTCTCCAGTATTTTGTCATAGTTATGAAAGCTGACCTCAGCTCCACAAAATTTCTGGGAGAACCTAGCTGACATGGGACAGGTTGTCCCAAACATCTGACATCACGGTGTTCACCTAGCTGACATGGGACAGGTCGTCCCAGACCCCTGACATCACGGTGTTCACCTAGCTGACATGGGACAGGTCGTCCCAGACCCCTGACATCACGGTGTTCATGGACCTTACAGACAAAGCTCCTGCATTGCAGCAACTGTTTGGTGTATGGGTGAGGGCTGGGGATCAAACCCATGCTAGGCAAGTGCTCTCCCACTGAGTCACACACCACCTGCTGGTAAAAAAACTCATGCTAGTTTAACAAAGAGCCTCCTTCCAGATTCCCCGCAGAGAGGCCATCAGGGGCATCTTCTAGGGTGGAAAGGGTGGGTCTTGTGTAGCACTGAAATGTGGACTTTGGTGAGATGGAGGATTTATGGGGTACAGATCTGTACCCCGGAGTCATAATGAGAAATCCCCAGGCATAGGAGGAGGGTACAAGGCAAGAGAGATGGGTGGGCCTGGGAGGAAGGACAGCTCTGGACCACTTATCTGTTTCAGCAAACAGAGAGATGGGTGGGCCTGGGAGGAAGGACAGCTCTGGACCACTTATCTGTTTCAGCAAACAGATAACCTTGGATCAGATTCCCTGTGTCACACAGTTTCTGGGGGACAGGAGACTGAAGCCAGGTGGGCTAGGGCTCGCTCTCAGGGTCTCAGGAGGTTACAGTGATGACAGTTGGGGTGCTGCCATCTAGTCTTGAAGGGTGGAAGAGATATTTCCACGATGGTGTCCTCAAAGCAGCTTGTGTCATGGCAGCTGAAAATATAAAAGAGAAGGAGGGGAGGAGGGGATTGGGAGAGAGAGGGAGAGAGAGAGAGAGAGCGCACCAGCCACACATGTCCTACAAGGGAAAGTTGGGGACGGTCCCTGCTTGCTTTTGTCATTCATGAAACACACAAGTGACCTTAGTGTTGGCATAGGAGCGGCGGGCTGTGTCCCGCCACCCCGCTAGCTTTACCCGAAATAATTACACGGACCCTGTATTCTTTTAAACACCGCTTGGCCCATTATATCTAGCCTTTTCTCGGCTAACTCTCACACCTGGACTAGCCCATTTCTAATAATCTGTGTAGCCCACAAGCTGGCTTACCAGGAAAGATCTTAACCTGCGTCTGCCTGGCATGGGAGAATCATGGTGACTCACTGACTCAGCTTTCTTTCTCTCAGCATTCTGTTCTGTTTACTCCGCCTATCTAAGGGTTGGCCTATCAAATGGGTCTAGGCAGTTTCTTTACTAATAAGAAATCACTCCCACCATCACCTTAGTGCCAGGCAACTACATAAATCTAGGACGGTGGCCCACTAGGTTGTCCCGGAGAATGGCCACCAGAAGTGCCAAAAAGTTGAGCTTACACACGACCTTCTGCCACTAACGCCCTTGAAGGAGATGTACACCCTTGGCTTCCATTGCTGGGATAAGGGAGAAATTAGTAACAGCTGTGGAGAAACTAAACCAGCTCCTCCCTTAAACAAGGCAACTAGGAAGGAGAAACAGGAAACAGGTAAGACAATGAGTGTGTGGGAGTGCGCAGGTGTGCATGCACACTCATGGGCACACGAGCAATGGCTAACCTAAGAACAGACACCAACTGCAGTAGCAAGAAGTCAATGGGCAACTTCTAACATCTGGAGGGAAGAAAGGAACAATGTTTGCACGGTCTTTAGGGGTAAAGACCCAGGGTACGAGCGCTCAAGGGCTTGCTGCCGAGTTCAGAACGGGCTCACTCGTGGCGCTCAGCAGTCTGTAATTCTGATGTGACGCGCTCTTCTAGCTCCTGAAGTGCTGTGCTTACACGCACATACCCACACACACAGGCACACAGAATTCAAGCATACTTTTTAAAGAATGAAGTAAATAATCAAAGAACATGCTAGAATAACAGTTTGCCTCTGAGAGAGACCCAGGCAAGGAGGCACCAGCTTTTCAGGACAAGCCTTACAGAACTGTCTGACTGCCTGAACGGCGCAGGCTTGTGGCTTTTGATTAGAAAAACACTGTGAATGAAATTTAAAGGAGTAAAAACAAAACCCAAAGCTAGGGATGTAGTTTGGTTGGTCGTGTTTGGCATGCAGAGCCTGGCTTTGATCCCAGCTCTAGTGTGGTGACTCAGACCTGTAACCCCACCGCTAGGAGGCAGGGTGGGGGTGGGGCACAAAGATCAGAGGCTCAAGGTGAGACCTTGTTCAAAGCAAAACAAAACCCAACCCAAGCCCAGACTATATTCACAGCCCTCTCTATCAGAACCTGCTCCGGGTCCCTCTGCCTGGAGTCTGGACCCCTGCATGTTCCCTTCCCATTTCCCAGGAGCCCTTAGGGACCTGGTACCACGGGTGCCTGCTCTGTGTGTGGGGGTGGGGAAGAGTCCCACTCCATCACCTCTGTGACACCCAGCTGACAACCCCTTGGGCCATTCATCTGCATGTCAGTGGTGCCTCTTATTCTGTGTCTCTGCCTTTAATTAATAATTAGATAAAATTCCTTGCTGGACCTCGTCAGGGTGGTGTGGCAGGGTTGCTGGGCTGGGCTGCTGTTGGGGTGGGAGATGCTCCTCACTTCTGATACCAGCTCCTTAGCTGACAGGTAGACTGACACCCTACTGACTCTGGAGACACTAAACCCACCTCGACCAGACACACTCAGCGTGTGAGAGCAGAGGCCTTGGGCTGCAGCCCTGTCAGATAGTTGTACGCACCAGGTCACAGCCCCAGAGAAAGCCCGCCAAGGACTCCTCTGAGGAGATACAACAATGTTCCCAGAGGCCTGGGTAGCAGCCGATGGGGTCTAGGGAGCAGGTGAGCTCCCCAACGGCCAAGAGACAGCAAGTAGTCCTAGTAAGGTGTTGAGGAAGGTCAAGGTTCCCTGCCTGACCTGCCCGATTCCTAGGTAGTGATGGCTTGGGCTTCTCTCCCCAGAGCTGGCCATGGCCAGATCATAGTGGGCCACTCCGGTTCTGACAGTGTTCACTATTCCTGTTGCCACAAGGGATGGAGATGGCTGGGGTCCTTAGCGACCCAGAGGCCGGGCTAGGTTACCTCCTCCTGGAAGCCTCTTCTCCCAGCTGCTGGACAGAGGTGAGGATGCTGGGAAGGGGCACAGAAGCTGCAGATGAAAATGAAAATCTATTTGGATCGGACTTGAATTATTAAGAGGCTCAAGAATATCTTAGCTCTTGAAAGCTGTGGTCTGCTGAGACGGACATCACCAAGCCCTATTTTTAAGGTTCTGTGGGAAGAAGCCGAGACGCCGCAGTACTTAGGGCCCCCTGCCCTCAAGCACTGGTGTCTGGCCACCCCACCCCAGACTGGCCCACAGCCCATGCTCCACCTACCCTACTCCTTCAGTTTGGACCCCCCTGGCCCCTGTAGCAGCTCAGCCTGGCAAACTGTGGGCTGGAGTGGGGGTTGGAGGGCTAGGGCCCCACACCATGGCCCCGCACTACCCCCAAGCCTGGCTGCTCCCCAGTGCACTCAGCTCCAGCATCTTCGTGGCACATCCCACCCCAAACCTCAACCCTGCCGCGGGCCCCGATAACGACACGGTGTCCTGAGCCCCTACACTTTTGCTCCATGGGAGAGCTGCACCACTCCTAGCAGCGTCTGCAAGGGCCATGCTAGTAGTTTGGGGACAAGCAGAAAAGGCTGTGACGCAGAGGTGGTGGCAGCCTCCTTTCACTTTTGGGACTCATGCGGGTCCTCGGTGAGGAACAGCTCCTGAGTCATTCTAGGAGGCCACCAAAGAACCACCCCATGTTGGCTGTGGCCGGCCAAGACAACAGAGGTTGCCAAAGGCAGAACTCAAAGTGGGTCTGTTTCTAGTAACCTCAGGGTATAAAAAGAAATCAGCAATGAAGCAGATTTGAGACTAATTCCTTGATACACACGTTCCCATCGCTAAAATCCAGAACTTGAAAGTCAACTACAAATAGCCCAATTACACACACACACAGCAACACAGCAACAGACTAAGGATGTGAACAGACATTTATCCCAGGATGCACACGCGGCCAGAAAGTGGACAAAAGGCGCTGAAGTCATTCATCACTAGGAGAAGGCAAGTAAATTCCCATGAGGTCCCCTCCAACTCCCTGGGTGGCCAGAGTCCAAAGGTGCCCGAAGGTGCAGGGCTATGCCCTTTGCCCCTAGGGGTGGTGGGTTTCTTATAAAGTGAAGCCGAGGGCCACCTCAGGACCCGGCACTGTCTCTCCTAGGTATGCTCCCACAAGAATGGAAACAGTCACAAAGGAGCTCAGCATCTAGCGTCCCTGGGACAGGCACAAGGAAAGCATCTGGGAGTTGATGCACAACCCCACAGAATAGTGCGCAGTCACAAGGAGGAGTGAACTGGGACACATGGCACCCCACCTAGGAGCCTGGAAACACGCAGACCTATACACACCAAGTGGGCTGGCTGGGCTGGCAGATTCTCGTGGGGAAGGGTGGGGACTGGAGGTCCCTCACAGGGCTCCCTTATAACAATGAAAATGCTTTGGGGCAAAAGAGGCAATAGCTGCATGAGACAACGAATCCTCTTTTTGTTGGCCTGTGTGGTCAGGCTGGTGGTCCTCCGGTCTCAAGCTCCCCACTGGCTGGGCCCACACAGACAGCTGTGTACACCCAGACTGAATATTGCAGAAGTCAACAAGCTGTATTTAATGACTGAGCCAAAAGGATCTTCTCTCAGAACAAAGCACACAAAAGTTACCTACAAGCTGCCTTCAGGCTCCGCCCTGCACCTCACTGTGTGTTT
Source organism: Microtus pennsylvanicus (assembly GCF_037038515.1). Taxonomy (NCBI): domain Eukaryota; kingdom Metazoa; phylum Chordata; class Mammalia; order Rodentia; family Cricetidae; genus Microtus; species Microtus pennsylvanicus. The sequence continues at coordinate 2,471,370 of NC_134589.1, forward strand.
GCACTGGCAGCCTGGAGAGCCACCCTCCCAGGGAAAATGGCCACCGTGACCGAGAAGAGGGCCTGGGCAGGTGTGTGATTTCTGTGTGTCCCCGGGAATGTCTCCTGCTGGGGTGGAACAGATGAGACAGAGGGGTGGCCAGGCTGGGTTCCCAGCCACACTCTGGTGGCTCACAGGAGTGGGAGGAACTGCCTGCTCAAGTGAGGTGTGGATTGAGGACTCTTTAAAGTTGTTTTTCTCGTTATCTGTAAGGCTGGCCTTAAAGACTGATGGCCTTGGCCTCTGGAGCCAACTTCTCTAAGCTAACAGCTTTTCCTCACCCGAGGATCTGTGTGTTGGACCCTGTGTGAAGCCCTCACCCACCCGTCCTGTGGCACCTTCCAGCTGCATGGGAGGCTGGCCAGGCCTTGTTCCCCCCTCGACATCTAAGCTCTTCATGAGGACTCTGGCCACTACAGTTTAACCCCAACCTTTTGTTTCCAACTCCCCCCCCCCAAAAAAAAATACTCCCCTCCACAACTCTGTCTTGACAAGGCTTGAGGAGGGAGAAATCAGGAAGACAGATGGTGGGGCCAGCTGCAGGCTCTCCAGCTCTTGGCTTCCACAGGAAAGTCAGGGAACGAGTGTATGTGCATGCGTGTATGTGTGGGTGTGCAAGCATGTATGTGTACAGTGTTTGTGAGTGATAGGGGAGGGCCAGTGGGGGCTGCACCTCTTGGAAACCTGCCAGTCCGGGGCACTCTGTTAGATCCAAGGTACTAGCCTGGGACTCTGACTCAGAAGTAGATAGAGTGAGGCCACAGCTGGGGGGGATTCCCCGGTTAAGCATACACTTCCCTTCCCACAAGCCCCCTAAAGAAGGTGAGGGATGTGGGCACCATAGGGATTAACTTCCTGCTCAGACACCATGGGTGTCCCTGAGGCTCTTACATCAGATGTGTGGTGGGGAGGTTGCCTCTCTCTGCCACACACCTAATTGACTGGGTGACAGGACCACATGTATCTTCCCCAATGTCCCAAACCAAAATCCCAGGGAGTGGGAACCAGCAGCCCTACCCCCAAGGGATCTTGACAGTCACTACTACCTGGCTTAGAAGGGAGACTCAGCGGCCCAGCTGAATCTAAATGGGACTGGCTGTGACTTCCTCCACCACTGACCCCCCACGGGTGTAGGATTTGGCAGCTAGTCTAGCCCACCACCTCTCCTCCAGGAAGTCTGGGGATTAGGGTGCAGGCAGAGGACATGTTACAGGTATGTCACCTCTGTGTCCCACCTCAGCTGCCACTCTAGTGAACCTGGAGAGTGTGTGTGGGAGAACACGGTGCTGGAGCTGAGCTTCTCGTCAGCCTCCTCTGTGGCCTGCCGCAGTCACCACTCCAGGCCCGGCCTAGGAACAGACCTGCTTTCTTGGTGGGATGGAATTTTGACGCTCCCTCTGGTGAGAGGGTGGCAGGAAGAGGAGTGAGGAGCTGAGCCTGGGGCTTTCTCACCATGGGCCTCAACCGGCTTCCCATCTGGCACCCTCTGCGGAGCTGACTCCCCAACACCCACTCTTGAGCCTGCTCCAGGTTTGAGGCTTTCCCACTGCAGGTCCCTCAAGCTCAGCACCAGGCTTAAGGACAGGCACCTTGGGGGTTGCAGTCTGGCTGTGCCTACTGAAGGGCAGTCTGTGGCCAGGATGGCGACGGAAGTCAGAGCCAAGTCAGAGCCAGGTCTGTATTCCAGGGGGACGGTCAGAGCTGCAGGTGCTGGCACAGGCTGACAATCTCAGGACCTCTGGGTACCTGGAGCTCCTGTATACTCTGTGTGTGTTTCCTGGTCTGAAATGTTGTCTTGCTGGAGCATGGTGACCACACTGACCAGCTAGTGATGGAGGCGGCTGGGCAGCCATGGCCCAAGGTAAACTATGCCTGCTGCGTCCTTCTGGGGATTCGGCTGTTGTTGCCTCTGGCAGGGGGGCCTGGTGCTCGACCTGTGGCTGTGGGTGAGGTTCCCACAGCTCCTAGAGATCATCTTCTCAGGATGGCTACTATAACCAGGCTGGAGGAGGCCAGAGGTCTGAGTCTTCATGATGCCCAGTTCCTTCTGACTGCTGAGCTTTTGGCTGCTTCTGGAAGCCTGGCTGGGGATCTCTGGGGTCCGTGCTGGGGCCTCTGTCACAGTCCTTGGGGGGCCTGCCTTGGTCGGCAGGTGATCCTGGGCTACCTTTGGGGCATGCCTTTGGCCCCTGCTCCTTCTGGCTCCTGGTAATGACACCAAGAAACAGGTAACATAAAAATCCAGGCGTGTCCGAAGTTCCCTTCCTGAAGGGCAGACAGTTGTTAGCTGGACAGATCCACTCTGCCCTCAGGCTGGCCGAGCTCAACTGTGAAGCTGGGAGTTGGCCCAGCTGCCCATTCCCTCAGTCTCAAAGAGCTTCATGGGCTCAGGAACAGCCACCAGCTACAGGGGAATGAGCACGAGGGGGCATCCTTAACTACTCACGCACCACACAAGACAGGGCCGCTGCCACCTGGAAGTGAGGAGCACCAGAGGCAGGGACCAAAACTGAAGCTGCCAGATGCACTATGCTCTGTGGCTGATGCCCCGTGCCTCAGTTTCCTAACCCATGAAATGGAACCACAGTACCTGTTTCTTGACAAGGCTTCCCTGAGGTCTGTTCTAGTAATAGCAGTTTGTGTAAAGAATTCACAACAGCCCTGTGTCCACAGCTGAGACTGAAGGACAGAGCTTCTGCGAGGGGGAGACAGCCATGTGAGAGAACGTGTCTGACGCTAGAGACCATATCCTTTCTGAGGAGACCTGGCCTGCACCCCTGAACAGATGGAGTGGACCAGAAGAGGCTAGGCAGCTGACTGAATGGTTCATGTCAACAGCCTCGACTGAGAAAATGCTCCCTGAAGATCTGGCTGTGGGACATTTTCTTAATTAGTGATTGATGGGAGAGGACCCAGCCCATTTTGGCTGGTGGTCCTGGGTTCTGTAAGAAAGCAGGCTGAGCAAGCCATGATGAGCAAGCCTGTAAGCAGCTCCCCTCCAGCTGAAGCAGTTTCTCCCCTGCTGTGACTTCCTCCAACCATGAACAGTGACAGGGAAGTGTAAGCCAAATAAACCCTCTCCTCCCGACCTGCTTTTGGCATGGTGTTTCTTCACAGCAATAGAAACCCTAACTAGGACAGCAGCCGTGCTTGGAGGTTGCCTTGGGCCAGCCGGGCCACGAGTGGGGTTTCTCGAGGGTTCCCACTAGGTTTGAGGTCTATTTTCCTTCAAGGGACCTCTTCCTATGTCCCCTGCCAGTCCTGGTCTCATCAAGGGCAGGCGGAGCTCACACAGGACACCGCGGACATCCTTCTCATGCTCACCTCTCCTGCCTTTGTGCTTGAGACCCAGGGTGTCCTAGAGTCCTTCGGATGTACTCTCGGGAGCGGATGTCAGCCTGGAAGACACACAGAACTGTGGCCAGGCCCTGAGCACATCTCCCCATCCCCAACTGCTGGGAGCACTTCATGCCCTTCCAGAGGCAGCCCATACAGGCCCGTCATGTCCTGTGGGGACATCAGCCCCACCAGTGTGCAGCTGGCAGAAATGCTGAGACCCTGGGGGCTGAGGGTCCTGGCTCCTCCCTGCATTAGCTGACTGACCGGTGAACCCTGGGTCCAGAGCCTCTGCTTCTCTATGCTGCTAAACCCTCTTCTCTGACTCACAGTCCAGGTGTCTGTCTTCTCTGTCTGTCCCTCTGATGGGTGTCAGCTGTGACACCTGCCCACCTCCAGGTCATCTGACAAGTTACCATAATAAAAAAGGACTGTGGGCCACAGGTGTGGGGATACAGTGGAACTCAGGCCTGAATATACACTCATCCCTGATCCCAGCTCAGATGGGTTTAGCTTAGCTTTGGGACCACATGACCCACAGATAGCAACAGCTAATCCTGAAGACAGCGCCTCTTCAGCTAAGGGAAGTAGGCCGTGGGCAGTGGGACATCCTGATGGCACAGGATGGACCAGAGTTACAGTGGAACTCTGGGAAACAAGGAACACAGCAAAGCCTGAAACCAACAGCCCTACCGGGTCGCAGCAAAGTCTGGGTATGGACTAGAGCAGAGGGAAGGCAGGCCCCAGAGACTAGCACTGAACCTTTCTTGGAGAACTTTATAGGGAGGGGAGCCCTGTTGAGAGGCCAATGGAAAGAAGAGAAGCCAAGAGCCACAGACAGTCCTGCTGGGCTTGTTCCCTTCCCCCACCAGTCTGGGCCCCCACGGTAGGCAGCCATGTGTTTGTTCCGTGTGCACCCAGGGTTGGGCAGGCTCCTGTGCTCGGCATGCTCTGGCTTCCAGTACTCAAGGAGCTTTGCAGGAGGCTCACCCCTTACCTGCTAGGGCAGAAACCACTGTAACTGGGGGAAAAGCATGGTCAAAACCTGAGGCTGGCAAAGCAGGTCTGGGACTGCATAACACAGGGCTGTGTGTCCTCAGGGAGGGTTTCAGTGGCTTTCTCTCTTCAGACCACAGAGATGGAAGGGGAAAAGCTTCCTGGGACTAGGGACAGAACTCACAGGTTTGAGAGATCATTGCACCTGTAACCAAAGTAACATCCTAGATGAGGGAGGGCTGGGGTGAGCTAGGTTAAAGAGGGTCCTTCCTGGGGAATGCCAACAGCTCACTCATTCTCAGAGGCCACGTATGGGCAGCCTTTCTAGGAGCAGGGTTGAGCACCACAGGTGACATAGCTTGCTGCTGCCCCCTAGAGGCCATCCTATGCATCTGCAGCTCGGCTGCTCTCCCTCAGAGCAGAGTCCAGTCTGCAGTCTGCTGCATGGCCTCCTTCACACCTCGCAAAGACCTCACAGCCTCCTGAGTGTGCAGAGCTGTGGCCTGAAAAACTGTCTTATAGCTGAGGGAGACAGTAGCTCCTTGGAGTCCCTTGTTGGTAAGGCTTCCTGCCTCCTGCCTCTGGCTGAGTTGCTTGAACATCAAATTCCTCCCGACCCGGGGCTTTTGCTAGTGTCTTTCCAGAGCCCAGACTGTCCTACTCTAAAAAGTGGCTTTTCCAGACAGGTGGTGGTGGTGCACACCTTTAATCCGAGCACTTGGGAGGCAGGGGCAGGCACATCTCTGTGAGTTCAAGGCCAGCCTGATCTACAGAGCTAGTTCCAGGACAGCCAAAACTACACAGAGAAACCCTGTCTCGAAAAACCCAGAAAAAGAAAAGGGTGGAGCTTTTCCTGGGTCCTCGACTACGGGCCACTGCTGAGCAGGCACTGGTACGTGATGGGTGACACGGAAGGTGACCTGCATGTTGCTCTCCTGCAGCCTGAGATGACCGGCTATCAGAGTGCTGAGCCTCTGGGGCCCCGACAGTAGCATGGGTGTCAGGTACCTGGCAGAGCCATGCCCTGGGGTCCATCCTAACTGGTGTCCTTGTCACCAGCACAAGCCTCTTCAGTGCAGCGGTAGAGGGCGCTGTGAGAGCCTCTGGCTAAGGGCTGCTCCCCACTGGTCCTCCCTGGGATGTGCTGGCTTTGGAAGACAAGCTGCTCTTTCTTTGCACTGCTGTACCAGGTGCAGGAGGCTCAGCAAGGCAGAAGCAGGCACAAAGTGGCAAGAATTCCCAAGGGAAACAACCTCTGCTCTACACTCTTGCCTTCAGTGCCCAGTTAGCTAAACTAGGCTCTCTAGCTAGGGGCTTACGGACCTGTCCTCAGATCCCTGCAGAGACCCACCCCAGGTGAGACTGGGTGGCAGTGTCAACCCCCCACTCCCAGTCCCCATACCTGGCGTATGGGCTCTGGGATCCGGAACCTACAGCAGTGGTGGGTCAGACGCACAGCGACCTCCAGGCTTATTCTGTGGCCCACAGAGACATAGAGGGGCTTGGTGCTGTGGTCATGGCTCTTCAGCGCCTGTGGGTGGAGGGAGGTCAAGCATGGCTGGGGTGCATTCCTGTGGAGCAGGACCAGTCTCAGGGAGGAGGTTCTGAGTATGTCCTGGGCGGCAGGAAAGAGCTCACAGGGGGCAGGCATCTCCAGGTGGCACACGGGGTGAGTGTAACCAGAGGGGGACGTGACACAGTGTACCCTGGTTGGTGCAGGACATGCAGAGGACAGGGTCCGGCGCACAAAAACATGTGTGCAGGAGCTGCCTTGTGGCTAGTGGACACTGAGTCTGGACAGGGCACAGCCTTTGGGCCACTCACCATTCCCAGGACAGTACCAGAGTTGCCCATCAGAGGAAATGTGTCTCCCCCAGCCTGAAGGAGTACAATCTGGGAAATGGAGAAAAAATTATAAAAATATCCCTTTAAAAGGGTGAATAACAGGCTTGATATTGCACACTAGAGAGGCAGAGGAACAGACCTCTGTGAGTTCAAGTCCAAACTCAGCTACACATTGAGACCCTGTCTCAAATACAAAACAGCCAAATGGTAGTGGCACACACTTTTAATCCCAGCACTCGGAGTTAAGGAAAGCAGAGGCAGTTGGATCTCTGTGAGTTCGAGGCCAGCCTAGTCCACAAAGCAAGTTCCAGTATAGTCAGGCTACACAGAGAAAGCCTGTCTGGAAAAATCAAAACCAAACAAACAAATTCCTAACAAAAGTGCAGGTGGGCTCGAGTATGTCGTCCTTAGGAACATAGTTTTCCTCCTCTGAGAAGGAGTCTCTGTTGGCCTGGAGCTCACCAAGGAGCCTCCCTTCTCTGCCTCTCTGATGCTGGGATAACAAGCAGGGGCCACAGGCTCAGCACTCTGCACGTGGCTAACAGGAATCAATCTCAAGTGTTTGTTTAAGACAAGCACTTCACTGTCTGAGCCATCCCCAAACCCACCATCCCTTCTGAAATGGCTGAAGGTCAGCGCCATTCTTTAGGGTGTGTGTCTGTGTGGGGTGTGTGTGTGTGTGCACGTGAGCGCAGGTGCCCGTAGAGAGGCATCAGACTGCCTGGAGCTGGAGGTACATGTGGTTGTCAGCTAAGCAACACAACTTTGGGGCCTCTGCAAGAGCAGTGCATTTTGTTTTGCTCTCTCTCTCTCTCTCTCTCTCTCTCTCTCTCTCTCTCTCTCTCTCTCTCACACACACACACACACACACACACACACACACACACACAGAGTTTCTCTGTGTATCCTTGGCTGTCCTGGAAATCACTCTGTAGACCGGGCTAGTCTCAAACTCACAGAGAGCCACCTGCCTCTGCTTCCTGGTTGCTGGGGTTAGAGGAGTGCGCCACCATTGCCCAGCCCAAGCAGTACATATTTTTAACCACTGAGCCATCTCTCCAGTCCAGCAAACTCATTTAAGAATCTAAGCAGTGAGAAGAGGGCCTCATTGTGTCTAGGAGTAACAAGTTTACACCTCAGAGGCAGCACTGAGTATGTTGTCAACTGTGCCAAGGTCATGGCATGAGGTTCCATGTACGCTGGTAACTGGGGCTTAGAGAAGGGGTTGTGGTTTCCCAAGGCCCCAAAATGGCAGGTGCCCCTGGGCACAGCAGTGCATGTCCAGGCTAAAGGTACCATCTGCTGGGTGCTTCCCTCCAGCTAGGGATCTGGCACAAGCCAACTCAGCCCTCTCCTTCAGGAGGGGAAGGATTGCTGATCCATCCAGTGATCAGGCTGCTGTGAGTAGGACCTGGGCTTTCCCCGCTGCACCAGCTCGACTCTCTATACAGGCTCCTGAGAGCTAGGAGAGACGGCAGGTCTCTGCTCTTGTCACTTGCCCAGTGGGATAACATTATGTCAATGGCTTCCTCTGGGTGAGGATGGCACATCCACAATGCCAGTTCTAGGGTGGGAAAATGGAGAAGTGGAGGCAGAGTAAGGGTCAGAGTCAGGTACCACAGCAAGCTGAGACTGCAGGCTGACTGTGAACACCATGGGAGGGGACAAGGTGGTGAGGATGAGATGGGAAACCTGGAAAGCCTGTCCCCAGGAACTGGAGCGCATGGCCCCGCATGAATGCTGCAATGGCAGAGGCAAGGAAGAAGGGGAGGCAAACATGGTGGGAGGCGCCCAGCAAGCTTCAGAGGGCTGTGAGCCACTGCTAGATGAACTGCCCATAGGCAGATGGAAGGAAGTGCCCAGGGAAAAGGGGATCTTCTGGGCAAGAAAGCGGGGATGTGAGGACTGTGCTAACAGGCCAGGTGAGAGCTGAGTGCCCCCAGGAGGTGGCCAAGCCATGGGCATGATCCCCAGGGCTAACAGGCACACCGGTTGACTCCCAGGAATCCGAGGCCCTCCTCACCTTCTCCTTGTGCAGGGAATTGTTCTCTAGCCCATCCACCTGCAGGAGCTTCTTTGCTACCCCAATGCAGGGCAGATCTGTAAGGACACCAAGGTGGCAGGCCACTCCAAAGCCTGCAAGGGACCAAGGAAGTGAGCTGGATGGTGGGGATGAGATGGAGAACCAACCAGAATCTCTCATCCAGACACACAGACTCTTGAGTGGGAGCCAAGCTGACCGGACTATGAATGAGAGGCTCTGTTCTGATTGCATGGGTGCTAAGGATGGGATGAAGGAAGGCTCCTTCCTCCGACAGGTAACTATGGCACATTCTCCTAACCCTTCACCCTCTTCCATCCGCTGCTCTTCTCAGGCCTCTGTGCCTCTCCCCTATGGTCTGGGTCCTGTCAGGTGGCCTGGACAGCAGTGACTGGGGACATATACCCTGAATGGCTGGCTTAAGTGGCTGATCTGTGAGTCTACCCCTAAATAAGGGACCTTTATTATACTCCATTCTGAGCTGGTGTGGGACTAGTTTATTGTAATCTCTAACCGTTGTTTGGCCTAGAATTGGTGTCCAGATTAGCATGGATCTATCTTTTGGCTCTGGGTCCATGGTTTCTAGCCAGACCCCTATCATTCCTGCCGGTTAGGAAGGCAATCCCTTCTTCATGCCCCACTTGGGAGTGCTACTGTAACCTTCTTCAGGCCACAGTGCCCTGGCAAGGGCAGAGACAAAGCCTGACTGGCAGCTCAGGGCTGGTGTGGGAACGGAGCTAACCTGAGCTCAGTCCTGCTGGTGTGAGAATGGAGCTAACCTGAGCTCAGTCCTGTGACTCTACGGTCACTAGGTCAACCTAGAAGAGGTACTGGGAATGGGCCAGTGTAGGGCACTGTGGAGGCAAGCAGGTGGGTGACAGCAGGGCTCTTCTGGGGGAAACACCCTACTCTCCCACAGCACCCTCTCTGACCCTCCTTCAGGAAGATTACCTCGTTGGTGAAGTACCCCGTTTCCATCCACAAGAAGGACCTACAGAGTCACAGAGGAGTCAGTCAGCCGGCTGTTGCCAGGGCAGCAAGAAGGGGAGATGACTACAGATGGCTCTCATTCTCTCCTTCTATGGGAGGCAGTGGCCTGAGGGGACCCTCCACCACCACCACCACCACAACCACCACCACCACCACCACCACCACCACCACCACCACCACCTCCACCACCACCACCACCACCTCCACCACCACCTCCACCACCACCACCTCCACCACCTCCACCACCACCTCCACCTCCACCTCCACCACCTCCACCACCACCACCACCACCACCACCTCCACCACCACCACCACCACCACCACCACCACCACCACCACCACCACCACCACCTCCACCACCACCTCCACCACCACCACCTCCACCACCTCCACCTCCACCACCACCTCCACCACCACCACCTCCACCACCACCACCTCCACCACCTCCACCACCACCTCCACCACCTCCACCACCACCACCACCTCCACCACCACCACCACCTCCACCACCACCACCTCCACCACCACCACCTCCACCTCCACCACCACCACCACCATCACCACCTCCACCACCACCTCCACCACCACCACCACCACCACCACCACGCACAAGCCAAGGGGTTCTCTGACCTTAGGAAGCACCTACCTGGGGCATGAAGTCTGGCTTCTTCTCCTGCAGCCGCTGTACCAACTCCACCAGGAAGGGTACCTCTCGGAAAGCCAGGAAGCCTGACACATAGGGGGCCTTCAGGCGAACCATGCGGCTGTCCTCATACACCACCTGACAGCAAGGCCCATAGGTACAGGTTGGACACTGGGTACAACCACTTGTTCCACTTCATCCCTCTGCCTCCTACCCATGGCTCCCATGGCAGCCTCACCTGTGGCCAGGATGAGACCAGGTTTGAAAGTTGGGACAAAATGATTCACCTGCAACTGGGTGGTGAGGAGTCAACTTAAATTTCATCCTACAGGTACTTGCTTGGGACCTGGCATAGATGAGGACCCCCATGACCTAGTGCACACAGGAAACCTGTAGGCTGTAGTGTGGATGAGGACCCCCATGACCTAGTGTACACGGGAACACCTGTAGGCTGTAGTGTGGATGAGGACCCCCATGACCTAGTGCACACAGGAAACCTGTAGGCTGTAGTGTGGATGAGGACCCCCATGACCTAGTGTACACGGGAACACCTGTAGGCTGTAGTGTGGATGAGGACCCCCATGACCTAGTGTACACGGGAACACCTGTAGGCTGTAGTGTGGATGAGGACCCCCATGACCTAGTGCACACAGGAAACCTGTAGGCTGTAGTGTGGATGAGGAGCACCATGACCTAGTGCACACGGGAACACCTGTAGGCTGTAGTGTGGATGAGGAGCACCATGACCTAGTGCACACAGGAAACCTGTAGGCTGTAGTGTGGATGAGGAGCACCATGACCTAGTGCACACGGGAACACCTGTAGGCTGTAGTGTGGATGAGGACCCCCATGACCTAGTGTACACGGGAACACCTGTAGGCTGTAGTGTGGATGAGGAGCACCATGACCTAGTGCACACGGGAACACCTGTAGGCTGTAGTGTGGATGAGGACCCCCATGACCTAGTGCACACAGGAACACCTGTAGGCTGTAGTGTGGATGAGGACCCCCATGACCTAGTGCACACAGGAACACCTGTAGGCTGTAGTGTGGATGAGGACCCCCATGACCTAGTGCACACAGGAACACCTGTAGGCTGTAGTGTGGATGAGGACCCCCATGACCTAGTGTACACGGGAACACCTGTAGGCTGTAGTGTGGATGAGGACCCCCATGACCTAGTGCACACGGGAACACCTGTAGGCTGTAGTGTGGATGAGGACCCCCATGACCTAGTGCACACAGGAACACCTGTAGGCTGTAGTGTGGATGAGGACCCCCATGACCTAGTGTACACGGGAACACCTGTAGGCTGTAGTGTGGATGAGGACCCCCATGACCTAGTGCACACAGGAACACCTGTAGGCTGTAGTGTGGATGAGGACCCCCATGACCTAGTGTACACGGGAACACCTGTAGGCTGTAGTGTGGATGAGGACCCCCATGACCTAGTGTACACGGGAACACCTGTAGGCTGTAGTGTGGATGAGGAGCACCATGACCTAGTGCACACGGGAACACCTGTAGGCTGTAGTGTGGATGAGGACCCCCATGACCTAGTGTACACGGGAACACCTGTAGGCTGTAGTGTGGATGAGGACCCCCATGACGTAGTGCACACGGGAACACCTGTAGGCTGTAGTGTGGATGAGGAGCACCATGACCTAGTGCACACGGGAACACCTGTAGGCTGTAGTGTGGATGAGGACCCCCATGACCTAGTGCACACAGGAACACCTGTAGGCTGTAGTGTGGATGAGGACCCCCATGACCTAGTGCACACAGGAACACCTGTAGGCTGTAGTGTGGATGAGGACCCCCATGACCTAGTGTACACGGGAACACCTGTAGGCTGTAGTGTGGATGAGGACCCCCATGACCTAGTGCACACAGGAACACCTGTAGGCTGTAGTGTGGATGAGGAGCACCATGACCTAGTGCACACGGGAACACCTGTAGGCTGTAGTGTGGATGAGGACCCCCATGACCTAGTGCACACAGGAACACCTGTAGGCTGTAGTGTGGATGAGGACCCCCATGACGTAGTGCACACGGGAACACCTGTAGGCTGTAGTGTGGATGAGGACCCCCATGACCTAGTGCACACGGGAACACCTGTAGGCTGTAGTGTGGATGAGGACCCCCATGACCTAGTGTACACGGGAACACCTGTAGGCTGTAGTGTGGATGGGGACCCCCATGACCTAGTGTACACGGGAACACCTGTAGGCTGTAGTGTGGATGAGGAGCACCATGACCCCCGTCTCATCTCATACTCCTGACTCATTCCTTGTCAGCGTGAGCTGGAGGCTCAGAGTAGAAGGCTCCGGGAGAGTAGGCTGTGGACCTGGGCTGTTCACCTCAGAAGGACCATGGGGAAAGGCCAGGCAAGTAGGACAGGAGCCTGCAGAGTCAGGGAAGCCGCAAAAACAAGAGCCCCAGAGAGTGGGGGCTCAGGAAGACAAACAGACTGAACCCAATACATCGCTGTAGGGCACTTAGGACAGTGGCCCTTGTGCATTCTATGAGGAAACGGGAGACTCCAGAGCGCTTCATAAAGGGCAACTCCCTTTCTTAGGTCTTCTCTTGCAAAAATACTAGTTTCCAAACTAAAAGCCCCTATGGGCACCAGAAGGCAGCCAGCTAAAACCCAACGGAGCACTATGCGGCTCAGGATAGGGCTCTGCACACAGCACAAGGTGACAAAGACTCACTGGCCTGCCCTGGAGACCCACTCCTACTGTGTCCATGTTCTCCAGAACCTTCCACGGCCCAGGCTCTTGATGAGAACGTCCAGATCACAATTCCCATGGACCCAAGTGGACCTAGAGAACTGGCTATTGGTGGGTGATGGGGCTTGGACTCCTAACATTTTCAACAATGGCTCCAAGTGAGGCATTCACTCAGATTCTGACTCGGCCAGCAACAGATGGAGACCACGATAGAAAAGCACAACTGATCACAATCCCAGTCCCAACCAACAGATACATCTGCACCACACTCCTGCACCTAGGGCACTGGGACCTACAACACGCTCCTGCACCTAGGGCTCTGGGACCTGCAACACGCTCCTGCACCTAGGGCTCTGGGCCCTACAACACACTCCTGCACCTAGGGCTCTGGGACCTACAACACGCTCCTGCACCTAGGGCTCTGGGACCTGCAACACGCTCCTGCACCTAGGGCACTGGGCCCTACAACACACTCCTGCACCTAGGGCTCTGGGACCTGCAACACGCTCCTGCACCTAGGGCACTGGGCCCTACAACACACTCCTGCACCTAGGGCTCTGGGACCTGCAACACACTCCTGCACCTAGGGCTCTGGGACCTACAACATGCTCTTGCACCTAGGGCTCTGGGACCTACAACACGCTCCTGCACCTAGAGCTCTGGGACCTACAACACGCTCCTGCACCTAGGGCACTGGGCCCTACAACACACTCCTGCACCTAGGGCTCTGGGACCTACAACATGCTCCTGCACCTAGGGCACTGGGCCCTACAACACGCTCTTGCACCTAGGGCTCTGGGACCTACAACACACTCCTGCACCTAGGGCTCTGGGACCTGCAACACGCTCCTGCACCTAGGGCACTGGGCCCTACAACACGCTCTTGCACCTAGGGCTCTGGGACCTACAACACACTCCTGCACCTAGGGCTCTGGGACCTGCAACACGCTCCTGCACCTAGGGCACTGGGCCCTACAACACGCTCTTGCACCTAGGGCTCTGGGACCTGCAACACGCTCCTGCACCTAGGGCACTGGGACCTGCAACACGCTCCTGCACCTAGGGCTCTGGGACCTACAACACGCTCCTGCACCTAGGGCACTGGGACCTACAACACGCTCTTGCACCTAGGGCACTGGGACCTGCAACACGCTCCTGCACCTAGAGCTCTGGGAACTACAACACGCTCTTGCACCTAGGGCTCTGGGACCTGCAACACGCTCCTGCACCTAGGGCTCTGGGACCTACAACACGCTCCTGCACCTAGGGCACTGGGACCTACAACACGCTCCTGCACCTAGGGCACTGGGACCTGCAACACGCTCTTGCACCTCATGTGGGATTCCACTCTGTATGCTATGAATATGTTTTATTACCATTGATTATTAAAGCTCTTTTGGCCAATGACTTGGTAGAATAAAGCCAGGCAGGAAATCCGAACAGAGATATAGAGAGAAAGTAGGCGGAATGAGGGAGACGCCATGTAATTGCTGAAGGAGAAAGAAGGATGCCAGGTATCTGTCAGAACTTTACTGATAGGCCACACCCTCACGGTGATTCACAGATGAATAGAAATGGGTTAATTTAAGATATAAGACTTAGCTAGAAATATGCATGAACTATTGGCCAAACAGTGTTGCAATTAATACTGTTTCTGTGTGGTTATTTGCATCCAGGCGACTGGGAAACCAATAAGCAGTCTCCGCCTACATCTGCCAAAGGCTCCGAAACCACCATGGAAGAGGGGGTGGGAAGACTGTAAGAGTCAGAGGAACAAGGCATCTGCTGTGAGACTGTGTCTCCTAGAAATGCCAGAAGCTGGAGCCCCGAATTCTCACCATCATGGCTGCCTAAGTGACCTGAACATGAACGACACCAACGGACACGCTAACTTGGATGGGGAAAGCTGTGGCCTCAACCCTAGACAAAGAACTGCAGGCAACTGAGGAGCACTGAGAGCAGGAGAAAGTCTTCCCCAGGGAAGAGCACACCCACTGAGGAGCACTGAGAGCAGGAGAGTCTTCCCCAGGGAAGAGCACACCCATGGGTAAACCCTGAATCATACACATAAAACCTAACATTATACAGAGAGCGGAAAAGAGGGATGGGAGGGCCTGGAGGGAGGACAAGGAAAGGGGAAAATTTGTAACTATAGTGTAATATCGAAAAATAATTAAGAGAAAATGCTAACAGTGTGCCTTTTTGGGTGTGTGTGTGACAGGGTTTCTCTGTAGCTTTGGAGACTGTCCTGGAACTTGCTCTGTAGACCAGGCTGGCCTCAAACTCAGAGATCCACCTGTCTCTACCTCCCAAGTGCTGGGATTAAAGCTTTGAGCTACCACTGCCTGGCCGCTATCAGTGTCTTAAGCTGCACTTTGACAAATACGTGTTGATCTGAGATGGATCCACGAGCCTAATTGCACTGGGGTGGACTCTAATTGCTGGACTGTGTTTAGCTCCAGGTTCGAGGTGCAGAAGATGGACCCTGCTGACAGCATCACTGGGGGCCACCAGCAAATTAGGCAGCATAAGCTACGGTGGTCTTCAGGATACAGCAAACAGGAAGGAGCCAAGAGTAGAAGGGCGGGGAAGGCACCTTCCTTCTATGTGTGCTGTGTGGACGATGAGCGAATGACAGAGAGGTCTCTTCTTCCTGTGGAAAAGGACAGGCTGGCTACAGAAGGCCAGCTGTGTATGTGGGGGCTCTCCCATAAGGCTGCTACCTGTCAAGAACGCTAAGTAAAGAATTCCTGACTGTAAAGGTGGACTGTTAATTCTCCAACCAAGCTTTGCTTATGGGAAACCGACTATGGGGACGGCTTTCCCCAGGAAATGGGCTGTGGCTCTGGAACTGTGTTTAGCAGCATTAGTGCGATACTCTTTACATTTTACAAAACTCCTCGGGAAAGCGTGTGAGTCAGTGAGTTTTGAGGCTTTCACTATCATTCTAATCTAATTTTAAATATATATTTATTGTATGAGTGTTTTGTGTGCATGTCTATAAACATGTGTGTGGTGCCCATGAAGGCCAGACATGGCCACGGGTCAATCTGATTGAAGCAATTCTTCTACCTTGCAAGGTGACACTAGATTGTGTTGAGGTGACAATAAAAACTAACCAGGACAATCTTTCTCACGAGGTCAGACGGAGAAAGAGGCCCAAGGGGTAGGGTGGGGAGAGACCCAGAGTATCCACAGGAGCCATCGAGTGCTGGTGTCTCTGCTCTTACCCCGCAATCTTAGAGAACAGTAAGGGACCCATAGGGACATGAGCCCCAGGTCCTTCTCACTACACACCCCGCTCCGAGCGCGGTAGGCACTCTGCATTTGTGTTGAGCTGGAACTTAGAGGCCATCAGGGGAAGGCACAAAGTCAGAGTCAGGAAGAGTCTGTGGCTTCTGGAGGAGAGGTGATGGGACTGCTAAGGCTGGGGTGTGGCCAAGGCTTCCTGAGATGCTGAGTGTGGATGAACCACAGGCTGACTGCTCATGCGTGCACACACATGATCTATGTACACAGGATCTGATGAACCACGGGCTGACTGCTCATGTGTGCACAAACATGATCTGATGAACCACAGGCTGACTGCTCACACGTGCACACACATGATCTATGTTCACAGGATCTGATGAACCACGGGCTGACTGCTCATGTGTGCACAAACATGATCTGATGAACCACAGGCTGACTGCTCATGTGTGCACAAACATGATCTGATGAACCACAGGCTGACTGCTCACACGTGCACACACATGATCTATGTAGAGACGCAAGTGACGGCATCAGAATTTACACTCTGGAGAGGAGACAGGCTAAGTTCACTTCAGTATGTCGGAGCTGCTATGGTCAGGGTTGCTATGGTTTTAAGTTTTAACCTACAAGGTGACTGAATGAAGTGGGAAGCATTGGGAGGACACAGGAAGAAGGGCCTATGTGAATCCAGAGGTCTCACGAGACCTCAGTCTCACTTGATTCCTTGACCTAGAACTTACAGCCTTCACAACTCTGAGAAACACACTTGTTTACACGCTACCCAGCCTGACGTGTTCTGGTCTATCAGACAGAGACTGTCAAAGGGCACAGAGACACAACTCCAGTATTGTGGGATGAAGGCTAATAAAGTTCACATTGCTAATTGGACGTCAAGGCCTGTTTTGCGCTGTTCCCTGCTTGATGTGACCCTGTTAGTTCACCTTCCACCACTGCCCTCAGTTACTTCTAAACGCTGTTCCTCAGGGCTTTAAATCCCCCAGCAGGGTTCTGCTAGCCTTTCATGCCTGCTCTCCTAGAGTGATCCTCACCTGGCTGGCTCCAACTTTAGAGCCCAGTTTAGACAGTACTTACTCTAACGAGCCTTCTTCACCCTAGGAAGGCTGAGACTTCCTGCTTGGGCAACCTGAGGTGCATGCTGTGGGCCACTGAGGGAGCAACCCAGGACACCCAGACTTAGAATTGTCTGTTGATCCTCAAGATATGTTTTTAATTTGTGTAGGTATGTGTGGGCCTGTGGGAGTTTTTATAAACCACAAACATGCTGGAGCCCACAGGGGCCAGAAGTCCTTTTAGATCTTCTAGAGCTGGAGTTAAGTGTAGTTGGGGGCAGCATGATGTGGGAGCTGGAACTGAAGCTGGATCCTCTGCAAGAATGGTGTTCCCACTTAGCCGCTGACCATCCCACCAACCCTCTGTCCACTGATTCTTCAAAATTACACTATTTCCTGAGGCTTTAGCCTTTTAAAAATACACTCCAACCTATACATTAAATTCTATAAATGAAATGGAAGTTTATTGTCCCTTAGCATGTTCGAGGTCCTGGGTCGGCTTTAGCATCAAAAATTAAAAAAGATTCTAAAAAACTCAAAGGGCGCGGGGGTGGAGAAGAAAACGTTTACAAAACGGCACCCAGGTTCTGATCGCTGTCTCGGGATCCAGTCCCCTTGGGTGCGCAGCCTACGAGAGCGGTTACCTCGAGCTCTGGGTAGCTCAGCACCACCAGGGAAGCGCAGGCCCGGGAGCTCTCCCCGTTTACGAAGGACACGTCCAGGCCCCCGACCCTCTGCAGGCCCGAGAAGGTGGGGTCCCGCTGCCAGGCCTCCGTGTCCCGGGCCACCACGCGCGTCTTCAGCCGGGCTTGTTCCCTAGCAGGGCACAAACATCGAAACGAGCTCAGGGCCATCGGGACAGCCCGACCCTCGGGGAGGCCGCCCTCCAGTCCACCCCAATCTCCTTTCTGCCCATCAAGCCAGGATGAAGGAGGAAATCGTTCCACGACCCGACGTACGGACCGGAAACGCAGGCCGCGCCCGCAAAGGCAAGCGGCAACTTCCGGCAGCGTGGCGGCCCGGGCCAGGCCTGCGGTGCAGCCGGGTGTTCGGTTTCATAGCTGCACAGGGGCTGTGAGGCCGGAAAGTCATTGGAGAAGCCACCCCGTACGGGCCCCGACCCCATTACCGTTCCCAGAGCAACAGGGTTTCCTCCGGTGGCCGTGCTGCGGCCTCTAGCGCCATGGTTGGGCCCTATCGCCTTTCGTGACGTCACTTCCGGAGCGCCCCGCACGGACCGGTTAGTCTTCGTCACCGCGTTCGTCGCGTCAGCTGTGGTGGCCGCCGCCAGGGGCCGCTGTCCCCGCAGCGCCGGCTGTCGGGGCGCCTCAGGCTGCTGTCCCTACCTTGCTCGCCGCTCGCACGCTCGCGCTGCGCTCTCCGCGCCTCCGGCCTCCAGGCCAGCGTTGGCCGCACTCTGGCCGCGGTTCCTCTGCATCAGGTCCGCACTTGCGCCCGGGCACAGCTCGCTGAGCAGACCGCCTCTCTGTAACCTTTAGAGGAAAGGAAGAGGGGACACCTTTGCTGTAGATTCTCCCCAGCTATGTCGGCTGCGAGGCGCCCTCAGGCCGAAATAACAATTCAAAAGATCAAGGAATGCGAGGTTCTCGGGCCAGGGTGGCACACACCTTTAATTCCAGCGCTGGGGAGGCAGAGGCAGGGGGGCGGGTCTCTTGAGTTCAGACCAGCCTGGTTTACAGAGTGAGTTCCAGGACAGCCAGGGCTACGCAGGGAAACCCTGTCTTGAAAAAACAAATACATAAAACGCTCTTGCGGACTGTAAGTGTTAGAGGTCTGAGGGGAATGACTGCCACATGGGGGAGAGGGCAATGCGCCCCAATGCAAGTGTCTGACGCTGTTTTAGGGAACCACAGCGACAGGCATACGGGCGAGGGGGGCGGCGGAGCAGAACTTTTTGCAAGGCTTTCACACAAACAAATATAGATTCAAGGTAAAGTTGGTACTCTTTTCAATCACGATTTTGGGATTGGTTGGATTTTTATTTTTCTGTAGGGAGGGGCCTGGCCACTCTCTCTCTCCCCTAGAGGAGCTGGGAATGGTTGTTAGAGAAGTCTGGGCTGGGACTGGTTGTTAGAGAAGTCTGGGGAGGGGCCTGGCCTTCGGAAGTCCTCAGGCTCTTCCTCTGGAGGGGTCAGGGCAGAACAGTCAGGGATGGAGCCTGGCCTCAGGAGGTCATAAGGGGCAGAGCTTACAGGGGTCTCTGAGAGCAGCAAGGGAAGCTGTCCTGTGCCAGAGTTGGCTACATAGCTGACCCAGACCAGGGTGTGAATTAGTCAGGGTTCTCTAGGGGAACAGAGCAGATAAAATGAAAATACACAAAGGAGATTCAGAACTGACCATGGAGAGTGAGGGTTAGCAAGCAAATGCAATAGCTTCCTTCTTCTCTTTCCTTTTATGTAGGCTGTCACCAGAAGGTGTGGTCCAGATTTAGGGTGGGTCTCTGGACCTTGGATAATCCAGTCAAGGAAGTCCCTCACAGGTCTGCCAAGCTGCCTGGGTTTTAGTTGATTCCAGATAGAGTCAAGATGAAAACCAAGAGTAGCCACCCCAGGGAGTCAATCCAAAACAAACCAAAATTGCCTAATGCCTGACGATTTGGTGCAGAGCTGTAGTTTTTCTATTCCTAACCTCACTTCCTCTGCCCCATTAATTCCCCACGGGATGGGCACTTGAGGGTATAATCTTCCTGTGTCTGGTACAGAGTCTTTCACCCAAATGCCCATTCTGTTGGTTCAGGACACGGAACCGTATGTAATGTGTGTCCCTCCCTCTTCATGATATGAGCTCAGCAGACTGGAGATTTTTACAGATTAATTTTTATTTGTGGAAGTCTGCCATGAGTGCAGGTGCCTGCGGAGTCCAAAGGAGCTAGAACCCTGGAGCTGGAGTCACAGGAGACTGAGCCTCCAGGCATGGGTGCTAGGACTTGAACTTGGGTCCTGTGAAACAGCAGTGCACACTTTAGTTCCTGAATCATCTCTCCGGCTCTGGACTGCAGTTTTGTTAGTTTCCCTTAAGACAAGTTAAAGAGCCTATGTAAGCAGGCGCCACCTGGAAGGGCTGGGCTTGGGACTTCGTGCTTAGTTATGGTCTGGTGAACCTGAGCAAATCTAAGGCCCTTCCTTTGGATATAGACGGTCCCTGTTTTATTTCTTAGATCAGTGCTTCCTCATTGCTCTTTCTGCATTGTGGTAGATGCTGGCGATAAGCTGGGAACAAGAAGTTGGGAAGGTATTGCCACTGTGCTGTGCTGGTGTGCGGGAAAATAGTAAATACACTCGGGAAGACTTTGAACGGGAGGTGGGGTGGCCTGTGTGAAGTGATACTTAGGGGACCTGAAGGTTGCCCCACTCCTCCGTGGACTCGGGCATGGATTGTCATTTTCTTCAGTGGCATGGCCACTGTTAAGTTGCCCATGATTCAGTAAATAACCTCCCACCCCCTCTCATGCAAGCAGCCACACACAAAAGACATGGGCAAGTAGGAGAAGACTTGTTGGGGAGACGGGTTTCAGTTGGGGAGGAAGGGATGAGAGAGGGTAGTGGGGGATGAGAGGACCAGAATTCATCAAAGGAGAGGGATTGAGTGTGGCAGGCAGGGGGAACAACAGGCACAAATGTCCCAGGGTAGGAGTGCGGTGGCATGTGAGGCAGCAGCTGAGGTTGGGGTGACATGGGCTGACGGTCACCAGGGGAGTTCAGACATGTACACCTAAGTCATGTAGTCTGAAGATACCTTTCACGAGGGAAATAGAAAAGACGAGGTTAGACCAAACTTGAGTCTGTGATTGGGGAAAGGCTTCCTCTAACACAACTGGCAGGACCTTGAAAGTTAGCTGTTTCCAGGGGAGAGAAAGCCCAGTTCCTCCAGACTCACTGAGTGCAGGCACTGTGCTTTATTTACCCGCTCTGTCTTCTCTTCCCACAGAACAGAAGGCGTTTTGCAGAGGCGGAAGCTGCAGGGTGGAGAGGTCAAGTGGCAGGCCTGTTGTCATGGAGCTGGCAGGCCGGAGGGCCAGCACCGGTACCCAGTACGCCAGCCTAGCTTTGTTAGAGTGGCCGGGGAAAGCATTTGGTGTTTGGGAGCCACCCTTGCCAGGGAAGATGGGACAGCAGCTGTGGGTTCTGCGGAAGTTGTGGCTGAGGTGCTGACTGAAAGGAGCAATGATCTGGGTCCCTCTGCCTGGGAAGGAAGCCCAGCAGGAGCAGCCCGAGCAGGGGACCACTGTAGGGGCTGCGCCCCGTCCCCCACTCCGCTGTAGGGGCTGCGCCCCGTCCCCCACTCCGCTGTAGGGACTACGCTCTGCTCCCCCCACCCCCCGCTGTAGATCCCCCCCCCCCGCCACTCTAGCCCAGATGAAACACTAGTGTGCTGTGCAGCGCCTCGTGCTCCTTTTCTAGTTGTGTGTGGATCCTGAATGCTCACCCCAGGTTGACTTAGCAAGCTGAGGGAGCAGAAAGTGCAGAATGCTATACACGTTATTCTCTGCCTGCTTGGTATAGAACCAGGGCCTTGGGTCTCCTGCCCACTGAGCAAGCACCCCTCTGGGCTCAGGGGAAACCCACTGAGCTCTTAAAGCACATAGAGTCCCAAGGCTTATAGACTTGTCCCCGAGGTTATATATGCAATTGCTGGGGGAGCAGACACTTGTAGAGACAGCTGTGAGCCTTGGGGTGCAGGGCTTTGATACCTTGTTACTCAAGCCCGGCTGAGTATTTCAGTGATGCACCCATGTGTCTGTCCCTAAGGTAGACATGTTGCAGTAATTACTGTGGCCTTTTCTCAGTGTCTCTTCTGGGGTGAATAGATATTTGCTCACGTCTGTCCAGGGCCACATGAGAGATGTTCTGATTCAGGATGTTTCTGTATATGTGTTGCTTTTATTAGCTAATGAATAAAGCTGTTTCAGCCAATGGCTTAGCAGAGTTAAGTCAGATGGGAAGTCTTAAGAGAGGGAGAGAGGGGGAGAGTAGGCCCTGTAGCAGCCTAAGTAGAAGGATGCTGGAACCTTACCGGAAGGCCATCATGGCAATACATAGATGACTGGAAAGGGGTTAATTTAAGATTAACTAGCTAGGAATTAAAATTAAATAGCTAGGAATTAACTAACTAGCTAGGAATACACTTGAACCATTGGCCAAGCACTGTTGTAATTGATATAGTTTCTGTGATTATTCGGGTCTAGGCAGCCAGGAAAGCAGCAACCAGTCTCCATTTACAGTGTTGCTACTCATCCACTGGTGGGCTGGGGACACCCAGACTTGGGTCACTCGAGTCCTCTTCAAGGTGAGAACACTGGAATTTTCTCTTAGCTGAAGTAGCTCATGGCTATTTCAGTTGACAAATGGCAAATCTTAGCATGGCTGAGGAAAGGTATAGAATCTGAACTCCTGCTTGTCTTTTCCTGTCCAGATTTGCTATTCCTGATGGATCTTCCTCATCCAAAGCCCGATTCATTGAAGTCAGGGCTCATCTCCATTTCTGGTAGCTGTCCAGTGAGGTTTCCTCTAGCAGAATGCTCTGAGACCAGCACAGCAGTGCGCTCTCTGCCATAAACTGGAGTCCTGCAGTCCTTTTACTCTGAGGAAAAAAGTATCACCCCATGTCCTAGACTGTAGGTTTTCTGTTCTGAGCCCTACTGGATACTACAGCAGGGGAAATTCACAGAAACCCAAAACCATTTCGAAAAACCAGGCCAAGGTCTGTGTGTTGTAGATGTAAACTCTGCCATCAGGAATTGAAACATTCAAAAATTCATTAGTGTGTGTGTGTGTGTGTGTGTGTGTGTGTGTGTGTGTGTGTACAACCCAAAGTTAGCCAGTTCCTTCCTTCTCTGACAAGGGTCCCAGCTGGAGTCATCAGGCTTGGCAGCCAGTGTCCTTCCTCACTGAGCCATCTTCCCGGCACAAGAAGGACTCAAAGCAGTAAAGCTCAAGTTTATTAAAATGGGTCTGACAAAAATAGAACAGTTCACTTTTGCCAGGCTATCTGTGTATTTTGCACACAGACAGTACATAGACAGTTAAGGCTTTAAAGCATAGCATACAAAATGAAACATCTTAATTAAAATTCTTCATGACAAAAAAAAAATGCCTAGCTAGGTCGAAGCCAAAAAAGGCCTTCACAGCAAGAAACAGTGTGGGGCTCAGCTGCCCTCTGATGGCCAGGGCGAGTTAAACCCCAATCTGAGGTATCAGCGGAGATCCAAGACCAAGTTAGGAAGTTCAATGAGCCCTGTACCCTGAAACATCTATTCAGCAGGAAACTTGGAATGCAGACATCTGGGGACAGGTGCACTTCATAGTTTGGAGTAAGATTATCACTGTCCCTGTGAACACAGTCTGAAATGAGTTACTGCAGGTCTGCTCAGGACAGGGTGTGGTCCAGATTCACCTTTGATGGTGGTCTGTGCCCATGGATGTGCTCCTGACCACCAGTCTGTATTTCTGCAGCTCAGAGCACATGGGCCCTCGAGTTCAAGTTACTGTCTCTGTGAAAGGAATGACCTCCAGCTGTGAACACCGGCTGTTCTTATGTGGTGCGTGCCAGGAATAGGATTGGTCCAGAGGGATCAGGGGAAGCAGAGCAGATTGTGACACAAAGAGGCATCACGTCCAGTGAGAAAGACAGCATGAGGTCAGGGTGGGCTCTTTTCCCGCCTTCTCTTTAACTGGTTTGTGCTCAGGGAAGCGAAGGTCATGTTGAATGCTTACTGGAAAGCTCCACAGTCAGTAACTCTCCACAATATCTCGCGAATAGCTTTCTTTTCAACCGTGCTAGCAATTGAACTCCGGGGCACCATGTTTGGTAGAAAAGGGCTCCAGCACCGACCCGTAGTCCCAGCCCCCAGATACCTCTGACCAAGGCTTGTAAAAACATTTTCCCTCGTCCCCTTTCCCATTTACAGTGCTGGGGAGAGAACCCAGGACACTGTGTACGGGAGGCAAGTACTCCAGCAGCCACCATCGTCCCTGCTCTCCAGTTCATTCAGCATCCTTTGCCCCAGTCCAGTGTTCTCAGTGAGTGTTTGACTTTGTCCCTTTGCAATTTGGCAGTGGCTCATGGTGGGGTCAGCGTTAGCTCTTGTTCATGTGGCCTTACAGCTTGTACAAGCACCTTGGATTTCCTTGTGCTAGTATGGCAATTTTCATACATCTTCGAAACCAAGAAATATGTGTGTAGCACTTAAAACTTAAGGGACTTGAAGGAAGAATAAATGTACAGAAAGAAGAATAAATGTTTTCTTTCTGTACATATTGCACATGTACATTTATTCTTATACATGTGCAGAAAGAATAAATTCTTTTTTGTACACATAGAATAGGAAAAAATGACTGCTCCTGTGCTTTTTCTCTCTGTGCAGTTAAGTGTTGGCCATGAACTATGAGGGAAGAGCCGGCAGTCTTCAGAGGGTCAGTATTGATTATGACCTGACTGTGGTCTCTTTTTTGTACTTCTGGAATGTACAAGAGGCAGTTGATTGGCAATTTTGTATCATTATACATGAGGAAGTTTTGGGATAGGCGCATGTTCCAGAAACAGCTCGGCTCTCTAAAGCTTATATGGTGTGTGTAAGCCTGGAATCCAGTGTGGTGCCCCTAATTTTCTTCACGCAGAGGCACAGCCTGTGTTGGGAGCTATGAAGGGAGGTAGGGAGGACCTTCCTCTCCAGCCAGGTTTGAAGGCTGGGCTGCTCTACCTCGCTTGACGGTCCTGTTTTCGTGTGGCAGCCACTTTCCACACTGAGATGCAGCTGGACATGAGGATCTCCTCTGGGAACTGGGATTCCATTTCTGGAAGGGCATCGCTGTCTTTAGTCTCCATGTAACTCACTAGCGTGTCCCTGAGGCTGTGAAAGCAAGGAATAAGAGAGAGTTTGTAACATCTCTGTAACTCCAGTTCCAGGGGATCAGAATCCTCTGACCTCCCCAGGGAATCAGGCATTAAAGTCATGCAAAAGGCTCATATGCAGGCAAAACAGCATACACATACAATAAAAATTTAATAGAGATAAACAGTCCCCAGTTAAGTAAAAACGATCAAGGGCGTCATTCACAAATGGATGATGAGTGTAAAATGTGCCCAGCCACTGTATGTCTCCAGATCAGGGTGTCAGATAAGAGGAGACACTGGTGTTGGACCCATGTATTGACATGCTTGGGAGAGATGTGTGTTCTGTAGCCTGTACACACTGGTCTGGCTTTTTACCAACTCTAGAGTGAATATTTGTGTGACATAATAAGAGTACTTGACATAAGGGAAATATATGAGTTTGTCGTTTCCATGTGGTTCACATTGGCCCCAAACTTGCTGTGTAGCTGACGATGACCTTGAACTTCTGATTTTTCTGCTTCTAACTCCCGAGTGCCAGGATTGTAGGTGTGTGTTACCATGCCCCATCTCTGTAGCACTGAGGGATGAACCCAGGGCTCTGTGCATCCTAGGCAAACAGTCCACCGATGAGCTACAACCCAGCCTTCCTTCCTGTTTGCCTGCCTTTGTGTGTGGTATGTACATGTGTGCACATGTCTGTGCATGTGTGTTCAGTGGTCAGAGGACGGCATTGTGTGTCTTACTTTCTCACTTCCCCCCTTATTTCTTGAGACAGGGTCTCTTACTGCGCCTGGAACTTACTTTCTTTCCAGCTGGCCAGCAAGTTCCCAGGGTCCTCCTGTCTTCCCCTCCCACATCCCCAGTGCTGGAGCTGCAGGCATAGGCAGCCACACCCAGATTTTAATATGGGTTCCAGGGATCTAAACACAAGTCCCCATGCGTATGCAACAAGCAAACCTGCTGGGCATTTCAGGAACCTCCTGCTTTGTTTTAATCACAAGGGACTAAAACCAAAGAGAGAACGCAAGAAATTAAAACCAAGGATGCCTGGAATGGGGGGACACACACTCCAATCCCAGCTCTGTGTAGGCAGAGGCACATGGATCTCTGAGTTTGGGGCTAGCCTGGTCCATAGAACTCTAGCATTCTAGGACACCCAGAGCTACCCAGAGAAATCCTGTCTTAAAAATCTGAAAACAAACCAAAGGTACAAAATAGCAAAGGCAAGGAAAATTATAAGGAAAGGGTCTTGGATAAGTTGGGAGTATCTTCAAGTCTAGGGGAAGCCACTGGACAGCAGGGCATTCTGCCAGCAGCTGTACAAGGCCATTACCTCCAATTGGGGTTGAAGCCGCTCTCAGCCTGGGGGCCCCTGAGTTTCAGCACGATCATCTCGTGGAGCTCCAGGAGGAAGGTGTCCAAGCCTGCCTCATTCAGGAATGTGCTGAGGAGCCTTGTGTGCTGCGGACTGAGGTCCTCTTTGTACTTGACATCAATTTCCCGAAACGGCTCCTGAAGGATCAACAAGCCGTACAGTAAGACCTGGGAAGACCCGGGTGCTCGCTGCTCCCTCCGCAGCAGAAAGCAGAGGTGGGACTCACTTTGTTCATTCGAAGGCGCTGTTCTGACTTATGTGCAGATAGGAGCTGCCAGAGGGCAATGACGTGTCTCAGCTGACATCTGTTTAAGGCCTGAAAGCAAAGCAGAACCTCGGTGGAAGGCCAAAGCCCCAATGTGTCACCCCTGTGCACTAAGGAGTCTAAGTGCACACAATAGGCATGTCCCCCCACTTCTGTCTTGAGCTCATTCTGTTTCCCTTGTCATGAGACGGTCACATCCACAAAGGAGCTGACCCATCCCTCACAGTCCCCAAGTTCTGCCGCAGGGAGTTGTGACATCACACATTGTGCAGATCTGCACTGCTCACAGATGGTGACAGCCTAGATGGTCAGTCTCCTTCTCGAGTGTGCTGTGTGCATGCTGGACTGGTTGTGTGAGGAACGCTCTTGATGTTCCCCTTTCTGGGGTTCTGACATGAATGCATGGTGGAATTAGGTAGGAATCTGGAGTTTCTGGGAGGGTCATGTGATTTCCCATGCAACTCCTTCCAATAGGACTTCCCCTCTCTGCTTTGAGGTCTTGCTTAGTAGCATACTATGACTTGGAACTCAGTCTGTAGCCCAGGCTGACCTGGAACTGGCAATCTTCCTGCTTCACCCTCCAGGGTACTGGGATTCCTGGGATATTCCTGCAGGCTCAGCACTGGTGCTTACCTTTAAGATCAGCGCTGTCTGATCGCCCATCTGTAGGACATCTTGAATGTACACATTCAGGTCCATGCCAGGATCCCCACCAGCTGTGCTCAGGAAACCCAGGGTGACTTCTACGACAGACAGGGCTTCACAGGCATCGCTGTAGGACTGCAGCTGTCCTCTGATGGCACTGATGGCTGAGCTGGTGAGTGGGCTCTGGGGAACAAAACGCAAGGTTAGGGTTGTGGTTGGCATCTTGTTTCTCACCAACAGGCAAGAGTATACCTTTGTCACAGGTCAAGGTACAGCTGGGACAGCTGAGTAGAAAGCACACTAAGTGCAGGCAGCACTACAGACTCCACAGTCATGGAGACAAACTCACTGAACCTCAGACAAAGCTTCTAGCCAGGCGGTGCTAGCACACACCTTTAATCCCAACACTGAGGAGGCAGATGAATCTCTGAATTTGAGGCTAGCCTGGTCTACAGAGCTAGTTCCAGCACAGCTAAGCCTGTACAAAGAAACCCCACCTCAAAAAACAAACAAAATCAACAAGACAGAAACAATCCTATGAGGGGACACAGCCATTCAGCTTCCTCTCAGACTTGCTAGGAATGAGCAGGGACACATTTAAGTTTTCTGGCTGTTTAGCCTCAGCGCACACAGCTGTGATATGTTACTAGAAATCTGCTCCTCATGATGACTGTGTAAACGGAACAGAAAAGCTTGGTGAACTGCTGCCCTGCTTCCTGTATAGTAAGCCCAGCTTACAGGAGTCCTGGGGTTCTTCAAAAGACACTGAGCCGCTAGTGCTCACAGTGGACACAGGATGAGGCGGGAGCTATCTGGGGTGGATAGAGCCTCCCAGAGAAGGACAAGGGCTGTCAAGAGCACCTGTGCCGTTTTGTTCTTGATGGTCGTGAAGAGATGCTCGTAGTTCCAGTCATGTCTGTACACCAGGGTGGGTATTCCCTAAATTGGAAGAGAGAGGTTCTTAGAGGTGAAATCCACAGTGGTCCCCCAGTACCTCAGCAGCGGGACCCCGCTATTCAGGGTGTTTCTGGGAAAGGCGGCATTGCTGCAGGAAGTCTGCTGAAGACGCTGTCTTTGGAAGCAGCGACACAGCTGGTGCCAGCCTTGCTGCAGTGGCCTCAGGGATACTGCCACATAGATGCTGCGCGACACTGAGTATGCACGGGGCCCCAGAGGACCATGCGCAGGAGGACAGCCCATTTACCAGCCCTTCAGTAACTGTTAAGTCTAGAGCTTGGACAAGGAGGTCACTCTTCTGGACAGCACAGCTGTCAGAGTGAATCAGAAACACTCTGGGCTCCAAGTCACAGCCTAACTGTAGACTCCACGGTAAACTAATGGATGTCTATGGACACAGATAAACACACAAGAGTAATGTATGTGACCAGACTGGATCACCAGCTCTCCAGATCAGGAACAGAGATGTGGCTCTGCCACTGTGTTCCTTGGTGGCAGGAATCCTGTGTCTGAGGGCAGGCAATTAATTGAGCTAAGGTAACTGGAAATCTGAGCTGGAGCCAGGCCATAGGGCCTTCTGTGCCAGGTGAAGGGAGGCAGTAGGATGCCATGCTGGGCATCAAATACAGAGAGGATCCAGGGAGCCAGGATAGATGGCTAAAATGACAGGCGATGGCAGTTAATGGATCAGGACACACAGAAGGCACACTGGTACCCGGGCACAGAGTGCTGAGGACCAGTGCAACAGTGGCAGAGTTCTTTGGTAATGTCCTTAATTATGTCAGAAAAACTAAAGGCTAAGTCCACTGAGACCAGAGGATGCCTTTGGGAGACTGAGTTTCAGAGGGTTGTACCAAAGGCCTTGAGATCACCACAGGGGGGAGGCTGATGGAGCTGTGACCATGCATGCTTTGGGTGGCAAGGAGATGAAGCAGATAAGACTGTGGCTGGTATAGTGCACTGTGGTGTCCCTCAAAACATGAATAAGGGTCCCTTACTCATGACAGACACACCAAGCATATAACTAGCAGAGGCTCAGCCTACCTGCAGGGTCAGCCTGGGCTTGCCCTGGAGGAAGCGGCTGCTGATCTGCCGCTGGATCTTCTCCAGGTCAAACTCTTGTGAGGTTTCTCCACCTTGCTGCACTTGGTACTGACAGTTGGAGACGATCAGTGGAATCAGGTCCCGTTCCACGTCGTAGTGGATGACATGCAGGTCAGTAACCTCAGAGGTGTCTACAGAATAGCTGAGGGACACAAGACACATGATTGATATCAAAAGCAAACACATGCAGACACCCCTGCTTCGTGCTCTGTGAACTGAGCAGGGGAAAGCTGTATGTCTGTGCAGGACTCTGGAGAGAGCGGCTAAGGGAGGGTCTGCCATTGAAGAGCAGAAGTTGGCAGGGGCTCAGAAGCCTAGGGCTGGACAAGCACCAAGTTCTGTTGACTTGGGCACACACCTGCTGTTTTCCGTGGAGAACTTCTGCACCGTGTTGACCATTTGATTGTGCAGGCTAATCAAGTAGCTGACCAAGGCAGTTGCACAGAGGCCCAGGCCCCGTCGCCGTGGAAGGATGACCTCAAATTCAACATCCAGATCCAAGTCGGAGCTGCAGTAATCTTTTGGTAGCTTGATCTCACCTGGAAATGACAGGGTTATTCCTTAGCAGCAAGATAGGGCTTGCTCCATGCTGTTTGATCAAGGTGAGGGAAAGAGGCTCACAGATACAGTCCCACCAGCTGACACACTGCAGGTATTAAGAACCTGGTATTAAGGTCTTGCCTCTACCAGATGTGCTGGCAAGTTTTCAGTGATTCCAGTTCTCTTGAAACCCGGTTTTTGGATTCAAGAAGAGGGAGGCTCTAATGCCATCATACTTCTCAGATCCTGTACTGGCTAGTCTTATGTCAACTTGTCACCAGCTGGATTCCCAGAGGGAGCCTCGATTAAGAAAATGCCTCCATAAGAACCAGCTGTAGGTCATTTTCTTAATTAGTGATGGATGGAGGAGAGCCCAGCCTATTGTGGGTGCTGCCATGTTTGGGATGGTTGTCCTGGATTGAATAAGAAAGAAGGCCAAGGAAGCTGTGGGGAGCAGGTCAGTAAAGCAGCAGCCCTCCATGGCCTCTGCATCAGCTCTGCCTCTGGGTCTTTGCCCTGCTTAAGTTCCTGTCCTGACTTCCTTTGATGATGAGCAGTGCTGAGGAAGAGATAAACCACATGAACCCTTTTTGCCTCAACTTGCTTTTGGTCATCCTGTTTCATCACAGCCATTGTCACTCCAACTAAGACAGGCTCCAAATGGAGACACCTAGAGAGCTTGCGTGGTGCTGGCGTAACAGGCAGAGCTCCATGCAGAGCAGTGTGCGCAGCACATCCTGTGACACTCTGCTGGGGGAGGAGGACACTCACCATTGGTCTCCAGTGACCGCCTCAGTGCGTTCCAGGTGGACAGGAAGACAGTGATCCGATCACGGTACAGCTTTCTCAGCCCATCTGTTGAGTAAAGCATTTGGTGAGAACCATGACAACAGTACAGCCTAGTTCTGATCCACACAGTACAAGTTCTGATCTCTGGATAGAACCAACTCTGTGCTGTCCTGCTGCAGCCGAGCTGGCTGGAATTAGTGTCTCCTCACCTCATGCTGAAAGCTCAAGACACATGGCCCCTGTAACAGAGCCCTCGTCCCTTCCTCTGTAAACAGAGGGTCCTGATTTCTTCTTAGAACTTGGGCAGAGACATACCTGATTGGTGACTGCCAATAAAACCTCGGATCGAACTGTGCTCTGCTTCTGAAACGTTCTGGAATCGTTTCACTAGATCTCTCTGCAAGGTCAAGATCTCAGGCAAGAATTTCACCAGCCTCAGTTCTGCTTCCTGCAGAAAGGAAGATGGGTAATAGTGATGCCTCTGATTAATCTAAGAAATGCTGTCAGACACGTATTCTTTGTGGGGGATTGGTGCTGCTGATCCAATCTGGTCAGTGTTTCATCTTACATAGGGATGCACCTTAGAATTTAAATACAAGTAAGGGCCACCCCATTCTTTCACTATGAACCCACAAATGGATTGCAGGGTTACACTGTTCTACACACAGCCCACCCAGAGCCAAACCTATGTGCCAAGATCCAACGGGACCGAGCTGCCTTGAAGACTGCATCCCGTCTCATCCAGTAAAACATCAACCCAGGATAGACGAAATACCTAACTGTAGGACCCAAAACTTCCAGAAGAAACAGGGAAACATGCTGGGTAAGGAGTGGTTTCTGGACAGGAATCTAAATGCACCTGTCAGGTAGAAAACCATCTCACCAGTCAGCAGGTGAGTGAGAAAACAGCAAGGGACAGGTGCTGGCCAGGATGTGCAGAAAAGGGATTAGCATTGCATCCTCAAAAATTAAACATTAATCACCACACAGTCCAGCCTTTCTTCTGGTTCTGCACTCACAGAAATGAGGTCACATGAGCACACACAACAGCTAAGACAGCCTCAGCCTAGATGCCTGTCAGCAGACGAATGGGCAGAGAATGTGTGGTGTATGTCTCAGAGGTGGACACGCAGCCTCCGAGCATAGGATGGATACAGTCCTGCCATCAGCACAAAAATGGATACAGTTGGCTTAGAGATCACTTTACATTTGTTTTTAAGATTTATGTATGTTATGTACATGAGCGCTCTGTGCATGGCTGTCTGCACGCCAGTAGATGTTGTCACATCCCACTATAGATGGTTGTGAGCCGCCATATGGGTGCTGGGAATTGAACTCAGATCTTGTGGAAGAGCAACCCGTGTTCTCAATGACTGGTTCATCTCTCCTACCCCAGGAGGTCACTTTATTAAATGAAATAAGTCAGATACAGAAAGATAAGCACCAGACACTCATATGTACGGGCGAAGGGAAGTTGACTTGGAGGAAGGATGGCAATCACTGCTCTACTCCACTGATCTCCAGGGACCACCTCAGAGCGCTCCATGTGGACAGAAAGACAGGGATTTGATCAGGTGACCGCTTTCTCAGCCCATCTGTGGAGCAGCAGATGGAGGAGAGAGGTAGAAAGGTTGGCAAAGAAGGGGGCATCAGCAGTGTGTTCTGTGTGCATCTATAGAAATGTCGCACAGGCCCCTTTACCTGTGTATATTATGTTTAATAGTTATCATTATTAAATTATAAAGAGAAGAGAAAGTTAGTACTGGCTATTGTTCCAAAGCCTCGAACCTTAGCTTCCTCAGCCAAAGAAAACTACCCAAGAGAAGTCACAGCGTTGACATGAGGACATTTCTTCTGTGAACACCAGAAGTTTCTGAGTCACTCGCTGTCTGCAAACACTGGTTCTCGTGGAAACCCACTATGCTCGAGGACCCCAGTGGGTACAGGAACTGCGAGTGTTTCTGGGTCTTAGACAGGATTACTGCATCTCATAGCTCTTCACCCTGCTTCCAGCCCACATCCCCACTTCAGTCTGTGCCTAGAAGGTCTACAGATTGGGAGGAAGGTTTTACATACTAATAATATTTGCAGTCAGCAGGCTCTGCAGACGGTCACCTGCCCCAAGCTACGAGGAGGAGAACTGGCTCAAGACCTGTACCTTCAGTGTTGTTCCTGAGTGGCTAAGTGGTCTCCTGGCTTTCAAGTTCTCTTCAGGTGACCACTGACCAACTTGTTATGTATTTTACATGTGACTCTGCTTCAAACTGCCTGAGACTGCAAGCCAGGGCTGAAGAATTCCCTCTCTCCTTGAGTCTCCTGCTGTCCATGTTCTGTTCAGAGCTCCACCCTAGGCACCACTATTCTGAACAAAGGTTCAGGGCTTGTTCGTTCCTGGGAATCATTTGCACAGAAAACGCTAGGTCACCTGGGCGTCACTTGTACCTTCTGGAGGAAGCGCCAGAGGACAGGCACTGTTTCTTTGCCGTTTTTCTGTTCCACAATATGCCGCAGGTACTCCACTGTGATTTTCTTCCTGCAGCTCCAAATCTCCGAGCAATGAACCACACTCTTTTGGGGCAAGTGAGGCAGGAAGGTTGCTGGGTCCCTGTATATGATTTTGGCCACGGGGTTGGAGCTGATGCGCTCATCTTGGCTGATAAGAGCATTTACAGCTGCCAAGGTTTGGTCAAGATGCTGGGTGAAGAAAATGGCACAGAATTTTCCAACTGAGGCACTGCCGCACACAGGCTGGGACACCTAGTAACTCACTGTGGCTGCCCTCCTTGTCTTGCCTGTCCCATTGCTGGTTTCTGCTGTAATCCAACAGTACCTGTTGTAGGGGTTCCCTCCCTGTGCACAGAGGACGAAGAGGACCACACCTGTTGCTTTTCTTTCCTCACTTTATTTGTGCTGTGCATTGCTCCTCTCTGACAGAAGGGTCATTCGTCCTCGACTACTGTGCATCCCAGCAGGTCTCTACAGGATAGAATGTCTGGTCCCCACCCTCAGATGCTGCTGTCTACAGTGACTATAAACAAGCTGGAGGATGAGGACACTGAAATTTGAACCTTGGTAGAGGATCCTGCAGCTCTTCCCCAGGGATGATGGGCAAAGATTGCTCGACAGATATGTGGGAGACCCCTACACTATCCTAGAGAAGTGCTCAGTGACCGTCACAGCTCACCTCCAATTCAGGTAGAAGAAGAGCTTCAAGATGCTTCTCCCAGTTGTTTCTGGATCTTTTGGTTGACCACTCTGCATTAAAATTTAATACACCTACAAATAACATAAGAACGTGTGGGTTGCTCTAGAACAAGAGCCAAAACAGCCTGCATACAGTAAGCATGAAGTAACTGCCAGTAGAAAGTCCTATGTGGGGGAAGTAAGCCCTTTCCTAAGTTCCCTAAGGATGTGAACTGTCCCGGACGCAGTCTCTGCTGTTCCCACCTTTGTGACAGCATTTCAACCTCAGACATGTCCTCTGACTGATTGCTGCCACCACAAAGCCATTTGAACAAAAGTACTAAGGACAGAACCTAAAAATCACAAGCCCAGGAACAGTGACAGAGGCCAGTGCCACCGTTAGCTACTCCAGCTGCTATCCCTCAGACCGGCAGGCAGAGCAAGAAGGACCCATGAAGGTGGTGCAGATCCTGAGTGGTGGAGCCTTCTAGGACTGTGTCATTTGTGTGAAATCACAGGACAACTAAAACCCATGGAACAAATTCTCTGCAATACTGACTGGGAGGGAGGCCCAGAGGAATGAGTGCTCTGTTTGCAGGTGGCACTTTTTATTGTCACTGCCTTATTATAAAGTAGCACAGTGGGTCAGGCGTGGTGGCTCACGCCTTTAATCCCAGCACTCGGAAGGCACAGGCAGGGTATCTCTGTGACTTTGAGACTAGCCTGGTCTACAAGAGCTAGTTCCAGGACAGGCTTCAAAGCACAGAGAAACCCTGTCTCAAAAAACTGAAAAAAACATCACAACAAAACAAAATAAAAAATCCAATACTGCCATCTGCAGTGACATTTACTGCCTTTCCTAGTAGACTTTGAGGCTTGCTTTGTCTTGAGTGCGCTGTGTACATGGAAACAGTGCGCTGTCAACTCTGGGGCTAGCGCACAGCCATGGAATTTTTAGTAATGAGCAGAAGTAAGGACAGTGACTGACTCTTGGACACACATCGCCTGCTTTGGAGGACACGTGTCTCCAACACAGTGGGTTTTTACTTGCGGTAAACAGTCCTGAGAAGCAGAGGTCAGAGGTCCTTGTTAGGTATGTGGATGGATGGGGGAACAGAGCAGCCTCTCTACCCCAGTAAGAGTTCATGCTTTTTCTCCCATCCCCTCTCTGTTTATTAAAGAAGTTTACTGTGAAGCCCATACTGGTCTCGAATTCACAACAATCCTCCTGCCTCAGCTTCCCAAGTACTAGGGTTCCAGGTTACCATGCTTAGCTCAAGTTTAGTTTACTCGCGCAGGAGCCATGGGAAGTGACCCCTCAGCCCAGCTTAGCCTTTGCCCCTTTGCTTACCCTGGCCAAACGTGGGGTGCCGTTCCTGGAGCAAACAGCGCAGGATGTGGTGTACCACATGTGTGGTCTCGTCTGCACTCTTGCCCAGCATCTTGTTTAGCTGTTCCAGGTTTCTCTGGATGTGCTGCTGCAGGAAGACTTGTGGGTCCTGGACCGGAGGCTTAATGATTCTGATCAGGGCCTGCGAGTAACAAAACAAAAGTTCAGAACACTTCGTGTAAGAGGAGGTGGTGAGCTCAGGAGAGGCCAGGAGGAGCACACCAGCTTGGCTTCTGCATGATGTATCAGCACAGGTGGAAGAGACAGGTAAAGCAGCCTGTGGTGTTGACTGAGAGTAGATGGCCTCAACCTTGAACTGCCCTCCTCTTGGCTAATGCTAAGTGAGAGAGATGCAGCACAGATGACCTTAGCTTCCTCATGCTGCACTTGGAAAGTGAATCTGTGCTGACATGTCTGTACAGTAGACCTCTAGTCTCAGAAATGTAGAAAATTGTTGGTATCAGTTCAAATAAACAAACTGGGCTTCAGTAATAGAACTATGACCTCTGGAGCACTGTGAAAAAATATTAATAAAAAATAAAATTCTGCTGGGCAGTGGTTGTGCAGGCCATTAATAATCCCAGCACTTGGGAGGCAGAGATAGACAGATCTCTGTAATTTTGAGGTCAGCCTGGTCTACAGAGTGAGTTCTAGGACAGCCAGGGCTACAGAGTGACTATGTCTGGGAAAAAGCAAAGAAATGGATAATAAATAATCTGACAAGCACTCATCCCAGTCCATGCTGTGGTGGAGAAGGCTAGGAGACGTTAGGTTTCTTTTACCTGGCAGATTGGGTACCAACAACACACTCATACTTCACAGACCTCGGTGAGCAAAGGGCTGACTGGAAACAACAGCAGGATCCTCCCCTGTGTAGCAGCTGATCACAAGTACCTGGGGATTCTGAGTGGCTCCCACAAGCATAGCCAAGTGAGTGAGTAGCCGGGTAAGAATGAAGACCACTGGGGACAGCCCTCGGTCACATGCCACTGCTTCACCACTGGGCTGTGGGTCGCCCAGCACGTGGCCGGTCTGTGTTCTGTCCTCATTAATACTGGAAAGGAAGAGAAGAGACAAGGGAGAGATTGAAAGAGGCTGCTCTTCTTAGCTACAGGGGCATCTCAGGCCCTCAGGACTGGGAGATAGGGCTCCATGCTCCGAGCAAACAACATTGAAAGTCCTTTTTCTAGCCTGGGACACCTGCCTCTGCATCATTTTCTTTTCAGACCTGCCTTCTGGCTGGCTGACTACCCCAGGACCCTGTTTAAATTGGTACAGGAAATGGCCATGGCTGCTGATCCCTGAGAAGGCCTCAGGACAGAAGCAGGCGTCATCTCTGGGCAGCTGGAGTGGGGACATTTTGTGCCCATGTTTGTATTTTCCACATTCTTCTCATTTCTCTAGTTGTAAACTGGGATCCAAGGTCTGCAGACCATTTCACATCATGTGTAGTAGGTGGCAGATGCAGTGTGTGCACTCAGTTGCAAAGATATTGCATGTGGAGAACTCTGCTAGGTCTTGGAGATGAGCAGCTGGGGTGTTGTAAGCTTTCACACAGATGGCCCAGAATATACGGACTGCATCAGGCCCACCAACCAATCCTAAGGGTGTGACCAGCTGCACTGTCAGAAGCCGGGGAGCAGACTGCTATTTAAACTGTGACGTCTGCTGGAACAGACCCTCTGTCCCTTCAAAGCCAAGCAACTACAAACCAAAGCCAGGGCAGCTTTGCTTTCTTGTGCAAGTTCCCTAACAGTGCACTAGGACAAGTCTTTCTACAACGCTCATACTGTGACAGGCACTGTGGACGATCTAGATGATGCCAAGCATACGGGAAAGGTGTCATTCTCCTTAATTCCTGTGCTCCCTTATAGAAGGGAAAACTTTCATAAAGGGTCTTAGAATGTGGTGTGGGTGTCCTAAAACTCAGCCCCCGCCCAACCAGAGCATGGCAGTATTTGACAAGTCCAATTATGTGTCCTTCATCTTGAAAAACAAAAACAAGTCAGGTGTGGTGGCATTTCCCTGTAATCCTAGCACTCAAGAGGCTGAGACAGGCCTGGGCCATGAGTAGCAGGACTGCCAAGTATGAGATCCTATGTTAAAAGCAAAACTAAACAATATAAAATAAAAGCCAAACCAAACCTCCAAACTACAGGTGGGTGGGAAGGAGATGAGAGAGAACTAAGATAGTTTCCAGTGTAAGTCAGGCAGCGTGTGCTGAGACAGGCAGATCCTGTTCTAGTTGTTTGGAGCGACTGTCCTGAATCAGGACATCTGCTTACAGACACAAACCTCTACAAGGAGTAAGCCCAAGGACCCACAGAGCATGTCTGTATTAGCAAGTATTAGTGGGCAGGCCCTCTGTGTTTAAGACCAGTGACAGCACCTTATGAATTCCTGATGACAGGGACCTTGGCCCTGGTGGCGAGCATGACATAGATCCAGAAGTATGATAGTGTCACAAGTTAGTGACTGTTTAGGAGAAAGAGTAGGAACAGTCCTGAAGCCCAGGGCCAGTTACTAGGAGGAGCAGCTCACGTACCTGGTAGGATGGAAGCCCGGATTCGGCCTGTGATTAAGGCCTCCAATCGGAGCTCGGCAGTCCGGACAGAAGCTCTGCTGCATTGGCTTGCCGCACTAGAGTGAACAGTAATGTTTCATGCATGACTGCCGCTGTGTAGCAACCCTGCTCAGCCATAGGAGGTCACTGGGGTTGCTTCATCTGTGCATGTATATATTGGGGGTGTGATATGGGGACAGGGTGGACACTAACTGTAATATGTTAACCGTGGGCAAATGCAGACTTTTTATCAAAAGTAGACTTAAGTTTGAATCCCAAATGGATTGGCACCTGATAGGAAACCCTGAGCACATTTTGCTTTCTCATACTAGCTCTTTATCCCTTTCCTGGATGTATGCACTCAGCGTAGGGCTTCACTGACTAACACCAGGATACAGGCTATTACTTGTTTCCATCATGATTTTTTATATACATGGTAGATTTTTATTTATTTATTTGTTTGGGATTTTTGTTTGTTTGTTTGTTTGAGACAGGGTTACTGTGTGTACCTCTACTGCCTGTCCTGGCAATCGCTCTGTAGATCAGGCTGGCCTTAAACTCACAGAGATCCACCTGCCTCTACCTCCCAAGTGCTGGGATTAAATGTGTGCGCCTCCACTGCCTGGGAAGATTTTTATTTTATTTTTTTAAAATACAACCATAATATTTATTAACCTAACATTTCTTAACCCCTTAAAAAAGTTAGAAGGAGCTCTGCAGTGGTGGCGCACGCCTTTAATCCCACCACTTCGGAGGCAGAGGCAGACAGATCTCTGTGAGTTCAAGGCCAGCCTGGTCTACAAAATGAGTTTCAGGAAAACCAGAAAAACCCTATCTTGGAAAATCAGAAAAACTTAGGCTGGGCGATGGTGGCACACGCCTTTAATCCCAGCACTTGCGAGGCAGAGGCAGGAGGATCTCTGTGAGTTCGAGGCCAGCCTGGTCTACAAGAGCTAGTTCCAGGACAGGAACCAAAAAGCTACAGAGAAACCCAGTCTCGAAAAATCAAAAACAAACAAACAAACAAACAAAAACATCAACAAAAAAAAAACTTAGATGGTGTGCATATGTTCTACAAGACATGGCCCATAGCACAGTAAAGCAGCCATAGCTCTCCATAGCCCAGAGCAGCCTGGGGAAGAGCCTCTTTCTGCCACATTTCACGGACAAGCAAGTACATGAATCTGAGAAAAGGTAAGCAATTGTTTCTGGATTTTCTCTCCACGTCTCGTCTTTAATGAATATGTCTCACCCATACCTGGTAGCCCTGGCATTCAGCACACACAGGGCCTTGATGGACATGGATTTCCCCGAATGATGATTACATTCGTTCTCCTCCATGGCCCTCTCTTGGATGTCTTTCACATTCTGTACAGTGACCCCTGTTGTGTGGTCTGAGGAGGCCATGACTGCCAACCAGCAGCCCTTTGTGGTCCATGACCCTGAGACAACGTCTGGAAACATTGTAGCTTGTTGCACTTCCCGTAGGTGTTGGCACTAGAATCTACTGCACAGACACCAAGCATGCTGCTGCCTGTCCTGAAAATCATAGAGCAGGCCCCCAGTGGAGCCTGCCTGCCCACGGTGCTGCATGAAGACCATGGGAGAACAGCCCTCAGCAGTCAGTCTTATTGGAATTCCCTGAGTGGTCCTCAGAGCAAGCCTGTGGTTCACCAGAGGGCAAGGTTTCATTCTTTTCCCCTCTTCTCAGCCTGGAGGGAGCACATTTTGAGCTTCCACCCAGCCAAACACCAAAACTCACCTCTCCTACAGAGCACGGATGGCCATTAGGACAATCTGTTAAAAGAATAGGACACACATTAGCTAGTAAGGGGCCACATGACCCACTGGGGCCCACTATGCCCTTCTGATCCTGACCAAGGATAATACGACCTCAGAGCGTCTGTAGGAACTGAACTACCCAGTGTATTGTAAGCCCGCGTCTGACCTGTGCCCCGTGCTATTATACATGTGGTAGTGAGAAATGTCTGACCTTAGTTTTAGAAACCAAGAGAAATTAGATTCCCGATTCACATGTAGTTAACTTGGCAGTATGGTGGGTAGTATTTTCCTCCTTTCTTTTCTTCGGATTTATTATTGTTATTGGCCACAACGTTACAAATACTTTAAAAGATTATTTATTCAAAGCAACATCAAAATTCACACAAAGCCTTTTGTCACGTGACTTGCCCTCCAGTTCTGTACATCAGAAGAGCTATCTTTGGGTCAGAAACTGCTGTATTGTGCTGTCTTTCTCTGAGTTTCACAATGTTTCAAGTCCCTTCTTCTCCCAAATGAAATGTTCTGGAAAGTACAATAAAAGGCCCCTTGCCTGGACTCAGATGTAAGAGGGTAAGGACTACGTGGCAAGCAGATCTTAGATCCTGTATAACCCTGTTGACCTGCAGGTCACCAAAAGCAACTGTGGACCCCAAGCATAACCCAAGGCCTGTGTAGTCACAGGCTGATCATCTGTGCTCAGAGGAGCACATTGCCAACACTTACTGTACCACTGGACACCTTCCAGACCCATCCAGCTCCTGGCTTGAACCAGCAGGTCTTCAGGCATTGTTGGGAGGAAAGCATTCTGAAAGACCAAATCAGGATGGGTCAGGATA
Source organism: Microtus pennsylvanicus (assembly GCF_037038515.1). Classification (NCBI taxonomy): domain Eukaryota; kingdom Metazoa; phylum Chordata; class Mammalia; order Rodentia; family Cricetidae; genus Microtus; species Microtus pennsylvanicus. Next base: position 2,511,597 of record NC_134589.1, read on the forward strand.
AGTGACAATGTGGCCTTAGAACTATGGGCCAGAGCAAGGAAGGCCTTGATTTGTCAGCCTAAAACTATTTATCAGGGATGCCTATGGTGGCTAATCTTGGCTTCAGTCTGATGGATCTGGAATCAGCCAAGAGATAAACCGCTGGGCATACAAATGAGGGATTTTCATAATGAGGTTATTTGAACTGGGAACAGCCACACGAAATGTGAGTGGCATCTTTCCATGTGAGAGGTCCTGGGAAAGCTTTGCTCTTTGCCTCTTTCCCTTCCCATCGTGCTGGCAAGTTCATCTACTGCTTCTGTTACTGAAGAGTTCGTCTGCCTGTTGCTACTGCTGCCATCTGTAAACGACATCAGTGTCTCCCCAGGAATCCTCTGGGCCTTCAGTGTCAGGTTGGGACTACAGAGGCCTCATGAACTGAGCAGCTCTGGAGCTCTCGGCCTCTCCAGTGTGAAGACCGCCACAGTTGGACTACCCAGACTGTATCACTTATTTCAGCCGAATCTGAATACTACAATGCTCAGGAGTCTCGGGGAGACAGCAGAGGGAGGCCAAGTTCCCACCCCCACTGTGGGCAGATGGATTAAAATAAAACACATGGGTTTGACGGTTCCCAAGTCCACAGGTTTGCTGTCCACAGGGACGAAGCCCTGAAGATACAGAGGGAAAACTGAAGTGATCTTACTGCCATGTTGGCCGGATCGAAGGCCAGGTTCCTTAGGGGCGCCAAGACTCTGTTTTGTCCGCACAAGAATATGATTGCAGCATGGACGGCCATTTCTGTCACTGTTCCTTCCAGGCTGCGGTGAGCAGAGCTGGTCCGCAGCAGGGGCAGAGCATTATCCACTAGCGACTTGGCAAAGCAGCCAATGTCAGGAGTGGAAAGGATCTTGCTTTCCTCAATGAATTCCTTCATAGCCTCGCATTGCTGATGAGGAAGATGTTTTAACATTAACATGTTTCAAAACAACATTGTAGGGCTGGGCACAGTGTACACGTGTGAGCCTTTGGGAGGTAGAAGTAGGAGAATCAGAAGTTCAAGTTTAAAACTAGCTCAGACTCCATGATACCTTGTATCAAAAAGCAAAGAAACAACAAGCCCCAACACTGTACATGGGTGTGATAATGCACATGTGTAGTCCCTGGACATGGAAGGAGAGGAAGGAGGTTCATGCGTTTGAGGATGGCCTGGGCTACATATGTACAGAAGACCTTGGCTCAAAAAACAGAAACAGAAAAACAGACCCGCTGAGATGCTGTGGTCTGCACAGACCCAGCATGCACAGTGCCATCCCAAGTACTGCAGAAAACACAGAACACTGAAATTTCGTGGTTTGTGCCTTATCATCCACATTTTAATAGCAAACATCAAGGTAAATGTGGATGAACGATCACAGTTGAAGGGCAGTTCCTCAGAGCAGAGACCTCACATAGAAACAGTTCCATGTTATCTTATAGTTTTGAACTCAATTTTAGTTGTAATTCTGCAACCTTTGGGTTAAAGTGAAAATAGGTCTTCCATCTAGTAAGGTTAAAAACCTCTATCATAGAGAATTATGAGCCTAATTTGAGTTTGTGACTTTAATTCAGAAATCCCTCTCAGAGATGAGGTTGCAGACACAAAGCCCTGCTGTGTTGGACTGCTCACCTCTGGTTTTGGATGGAGGGTGGTGTTGCGGGAATGGTACAAAGAAGTCACCTCTCTGTACAAGGCCAGCAGTAAGTAGGCCGTCTGCTGGGCTTTGGGGCTTCCGCAGGCCTGCAAAGGCAAAGACCTCAAGTGAAATTTAGAGGTTATATAGCTCTTCTCAGGCCCTTGACCCTGAACATATCTGAGGAAGGGGGAGCATCTTCTGGCCACAGCTCTGGGGTTCCGTGGTTCACGCATATTGCTAGACAGCCAGCATTTGTCCCCTTGGTGACTGTTTCCTAAGCAAAGACAGTGTCTGATTTCCCTTCTCAACACAATGGCAGAGTGAGCAGAGACTCACACAGGCAGAGAGAGAACAGTTTGAAGGTAGGAATAAAACCCTGGCATCATCCTCAGAACAGTCAGGAGCATGTGTGAGCCACGACTCTCCAGAGGAACTTTGTGAGGAGTGCCAGCCTTTTTCAGTCCTGAGTGAGCCTGGAGCAGCTCCTCACCAGAGTCTCGGTACCGACAGGCCAGCTCAAGTGTCACTACACACGTTTTAGCCATAGGCTTCCCTTGTAGGGCAGGAGGCAGGCACATCTGATTGCTAGTGCAGTGTCACTCTAGGGGCTGCTCAGTTGCACAGTCTATTGTTTGACGTATGTGCAGGAAGATGCAGGCCTCCAGGGAGTCCCTCCTGGAACCAGAGAGAAGTCCAGACGCATCTTACCATCAGTGCAGCCCCAATATCCATGGTACCAGAGAGAAGTCCAGACGCATCTTACCGTCAGAGCAGCCCCTATGTCTAGGGTGTTGCACTGGAGCACAGCTTTGCCCACTGCATCACGAAGAGCCTTGTATTCATCACCATGTACTAGGTACCGGTCCATCTGGCTCGGGTCGTCCTTCTGCAATCCCAGAAGTACAGAGGGTTAATCACAATGGGATAATGAGAGGTATTTGCAAAGAACTCTAGAAAGACGAAAACACCAGTTGGTCCCCCGAAACATGGAGGTGGCTGAAGAGGGACCCCTGCTGACTCTCTTTGGAGTTATCTGAGTCTTCTGTAGCCTGGATGTCTGGGTGGGGCCTATGCGGACTTTGTAGCTGCTTGCTTTATCCACACCCAGCATTGCATCGAGCCCAGGAGACAAAAAGTTTGTCACTTCTAAGCCCCAGTGGGGATGATTATGATGATAATAATGAAGAAGAAGAAAAAGACCAGGATTGTTAGTGCCATTTTACAGTGAGGACTGACTTCTGTGCTCCAGGAAAGGCACAAGAGTGAGACCTTAGATGACTTCAGTCATCGCTCTTAGCTCTGCCTTCCTGTTCTCTTCCAGCTGCCAGAGCGAGAAAGGACACAGTTTTCTGTCAGGGCAGAAACATTCATTTACCTTCTCTGTATCCAGCTATGTGAGAAATCAAACCTGAACACACCAGAACTTCACATACACGCACGCACACACACACATACATACACGCACACACGCACGCACACACACACCAATATCCCCTGCTGTAGGGTGGTTTAACTCATGCTGAAGCAGAGGCAATGCCCATTTCCCATCTGGATGGGGAGGGTTCAGGTGAGCAGCACAGTCCAGCCAGAGTCTGCTGCAAACAGGGCTGTGAGAAGCTTGCCCTTCACGCCCAAGACCCTGCTCCTCACCTGCTGTTCGACGACACCCCAGGGAAACACCCACTGGCATGGATGGCCCTGGGTGGAGAAGCTCTGCACGAATTCCATCCCACGCTGGCTTGCGAGTTTCCTCACCAGGTACACACGGTGCCAATCATTCTGGACGCGGGTGCAGAACTGCTCAACATGCTTCAGGAAGCAGTGCTTATCTTCAGACAGCTCTGTGGGGTTGGGGAGAGAGCAGGTGAGGGACAGTGGGAGGACTTCAGAAAGCCAGCCAGAGGCCCCGAGCCTGCTCTTTACAACCCCCTGCTGGAAGAACACAGAGGACAGGGTTTGTGGAAGAGGACAGCAATGTCCTAAGAACAGGTTTCCATAGATCCCGAACTTCTGAGGTCGAGCATCTCTGTAGAGCACACTTGCCTGAGCCTCCCTGAAGCTCCGAGAGGAAGTCAGCAGCCAGGTCAAGGCAGAGGCGGACTCTGGCCACCTGCTGCAGGTACTCCACCGAAGCTGTGCTGGCAGGCTCTGGGCCTCGCCTTCCGGGGGAGTATGTCCTAAGGAAATGGCCTTCCTCTCTCAGGTCCCGCTTGTGACTTCTACAGCCTGCACTTGTCTTCTCATGGATGGAGTCCTGAGGGATGAGGGATACAGAGAGCAGGGCGTCAGTCTGCATCAGCAAAGCCCCGTGTAGAGCGTGGGAAAGGCAGTCGCATGGAGAGCAGCAGTGCACATTTTTGGGAATCGTGGAAAAGTAGCATTCCTGTCTGTGTCAGAGCAAGATGGGTGAGAGCAAGCAAACGAACAAGGCGAAAGGTGAAATTAATATGGGGATGGTAGAAAGTGTCCATAGAGATGAGCTGAGGGTAACCACGGCCAGTTCTGTGCTACACTCCGGGCTGAGGTGCTTTTGTTCTTTGTAGTGAGTGGCAGTGCATGTGTCACCGTCTGGGAAATGTATCACTGGGAGCTCAGCTGCGCAAACTTCAGAGTCGCTTACAGAGTGAAGACGGTTTGGACATCACTAAGTGCTATCGCCCCACAGTGGCCCCTGAGGGATAGGAAGTACTGACAGACCATCAGGCAGCCCATGACTGCACCCCCACTGTAGAGGGCAGTCACACAGAAGGACGCATCTCTGTTGTACAGACTAGAGTGGCGTCCTGTGGGCTTTCAGAAATGCTTTCCCTGTATGAACTGCGTGGGTCAGTTTTCAAAAGAAACGCAGGGACAGCTGCTTTGGGATGTCTTTCTGTACGCTGTGGATATGTGTTGCTCTCGTTGCCTGGTAAAAAAAGCTGCTTTGGCCGTTGGCAAGCGGGATAGAGTGAGGTGGGAAATCCAAGCAGAGATACAGGAGAAGGGGCAAGATGCCAGAGTACTGGTAAGCCTGGCAATTACAGACTAATAGAAATGGGTTAATTTAACTTTAAGAGCTAGTTAGTAGTGAGCCTGATCCATCGGCTAAATATTTATAATTAATATAAGCCTCTTAAAGGTTATTTGGGAAGGAGCAGGCAGGAGAGACACCTCCATTTACAGACAGCCGTCATACCTCCAGGCAGTTGATAAAGAGCAGGTACAGCTCTGTTTTATCTTCTGTTGGGAATGCTCTGTTCTCTATCTGGGTCAAGTAGTTCTGGATGTAATCCTTCACCTCATGGAAGCTGTAGAAAGAGACACATGGTTCCTGCTTATGTCAGTTTATGCGAAACCCATACCCCACCCTCTGTAAGCTCTAACCCCAGACCTAGTATGCACCAAACAAGCACTCTGTCTAACTGCATCCCTAATTCCTGGAGTCTTTGGGTGAGGGGGGCAGTACACATGATTTGTGACACCAAGCACTGGTCATTTGAAAACTCTTGCACTATTGGTACATTTTTATTGTAGAATGCCCTGGAAAAAATACTCCATAATATAGAGTCATTAATATCACCATGGATCTGCACAGAAAGTGGATCAGCTTGTGGTAGAGGATACATAATGTCTAAAATTAAAATTCTGACTTAATGGTTAAACTGTATTATTGGCAGCAAAACCATAGTGTTTAGCTGAGACAGGATCACTCTGTTCTCAGGAAAATGCCCGTGGGCCCAGCTCTGTGCTCCTGAAGCTGCTCTTCCACCAACCTGAAACAAGCAGCTGGTTCCTAACTCAGAGTAACTCCACGTGACTCTAAGGTGACCACTGTGTTCTACTATGCCGCTGGGGTCCATGAGCGCTTCTGGCCCCACAGAACAGTGGTTCTTACCCTTAAGGGTCATGGCGTAGGAAAGCAAATGCATGAAACTTGTATTTCCACAGCCCTGTGTGCTCAGTGGTGAGGAGAACCAGGACTATGACCCCAGACTGTCTACAGCAGCCTTAAGGACGCCACTGCAGGTACCCAAAAGGCTGGGAGTGCCTTGATAGGATTCTAGAAAGAGTTGGGGCTTGGGACCACGTGGCCACTTGGATAGCTGCAGCCCTGACTCGGCACATCTGGCACAGAGGAAGGGATGTATCCTACTCCGTCTGACCTATGTACATAGCCACATTCAGTGGAGCACAGGAAGTGGGGGACAGCAAGCCATGTGTCCCACAGTTAGGTTATAGGAGCTGGGGCCAGAAGCACACCATGGCTTCTTCATAAGTATCACTTGCTGCTGGGCCCTTCCATGGCCTGTGGGTACTGTGGGAACTCCTTGAGCCAATAGTCTTTAAGATACTGATTCACTTTGGGTGTGGTCACATGTACTTTATATACAGATGTAAAAGCCTGCGTTGTCCCTTGGCTGCTGGATTCAGTTCCAGTTCCCTGCTCACTATAAGCACACAGCCTTCAATTGAGCTGGGTTTGCTCACACAGAAGCAGCTTCTCCGGACCATATCAGCTTCCAGCCGTAATGTAGCCAAGACACAGTCACAAAAGGCCAAGGGAATCAAAGCTTCAGATGAGGGCCACTGACCTGTACTTGAGAAGCAGTTTTAGGAGCACAGAGCGGATGACAGGAGTCTTGTCGACGACATCGTTAAATGGAGACAGAGACTTTGTGTGTTCACGATGCTCTGCAACCAGAGAGGGCGCTGTAGTGCACATCACTGTACACAGCTGAGCTGAAATCTGGGTTTTACATTTATGGGAAGCAGGCAACTCACTTTGGGAAGCGTCTCTCAGCCGCTCCTTTTGAATGAAGAGCAAGGACAACAGGCTGTCAATCACGCTCTCCTGAGGAGGGGTGTCATCTTTGAAGCACATGGTGGAGACCAGGTCCACGAAGAAGCTGTTACACATGTTCCGGAACTGGGCATGCTTCTTGATGGCTTTGCTAGGCGGGGGGTGGGGGGAATTGTGAAGAATCACTTATAAGAGTGTGTTCCCAACCCTTCCAGACAGGGATGTCTGTGAGAGTGTGTTCCCAACCCTTCCAGACAGGGATGTCTGTGAGAGTGTGTTCCCAACCCTTGCAGGCAGGGATGTCTGTGAGAGTGTGTTCCCAACCCTTGCAGGCAGGGATGTCTGTGAGAGTGTGTTCCCAGCCCTTGCAGACAGGGATGTCTGTGAGAGTGTGTTCCCAACCCTTGCAGACAGGGATGTCTGTGAGAGTGTGTTCCCAACTCTTCGAGACACAGTGATGTCTGTGAGATTTTGTTCCCAACCATTCCAGGCAGAGTGAGATTACATAATATTTTGCCTTAATGCTTGTTTGACCTTGAATTCATGGCCATTCTTCTATATCAGTCTTCTGCTAGGTTTAAATTGCTAGGTTTAAAACTAGGCTAGCTTTTTTGTTTGGAATCAAAGTTACAATGATAAGAATGATATTCAGACTGCAACAGTGTCAATATTGCTTCTAGGAAAACTGTCAGTGTTTGGACCCCTGGGTGTCCTAGAGTGTGGAGGAGGAGGAGAAGGTAACAAGGTCTGGGCTGCTGAGGCCTCTGCTTGTCAATCTCCAGAAAGCTGGGCTAAATCTGCCTTCATCCTCGGTCAGAGAATAACAAGAGGACAGATGAGGATCAGGGCAGGGTTAGGGAGGTGCTGGTCCAAAAAGTCAAGGTAGAGAGTGATCAAGATAATAATCTGATGTTTCTATATGCACATATGTTCACATATTGACACCCACATGGATATCCGCCCACATGAACACATACATACAAGGAGGGCAGACGACGGGCTGGGGTATGGGTCAGAGGCCGGCCACATGCTGAGCCTGCATGAGTCCCTGGGTTCCATCCCCAGCATTGCTCTAACCCTCCCCACTAAAAGATGCCGAGCCAGAACTACATGCTTGGTTTTCTCTCAAGCACATTATTTATGATTTTCTGGTTTATTTCCTCTATGTTTGCTGGCTCTATGTTTGTGCCTGTCTTATTTGGGAAAGGAATTTTGAGGCAGATGTCCAGGAAGGCTTGCTTCTGAGAGTTCTCTGAAGCAAGCCTTTGGGCCCAGGGAAAGCTGACCAAACGAAGATTGGATTCTCCAGAGACCGCATAGGAAAAAGAGAGGAAGGAAGCTTAGGAGAAAGGGCGTCTTACCTGTGTTCCCGGGAAACAGTTGGTGAGAACTGGTCTGACAAGTCAGTTAAGCAGTAGGGGCATATCATTTGCCCCGGGACGAGCCAGGTTTTGATGCAGGGCAGACAACATATGTGATCGCAAGGCAGACAGACAGGGTCCTGTGCATCTCCCAGGCAGATGTAACAAGGCTGAATACCAAACCTACAACCAAGAAGACAATCAGTTGCAGAGCGGAAGAGCTGCCTGGAAGGAGCGCGCACTTCCACCCCAAGTGCAGGTGTAAAAGAGCTCGCTCTCGGAGTCTTGTCCTGCACAGCTCACCTGCTGAATGTCTTGCTGACTTTGTCCTTGCATTCACAAAGCATCTTCATTACAGCCACAAATGGCCTGTGGGTCTTGAGGTCCGAGTTCTCTTCAAGACACTGAGGGAGAAGGGCAATACTGAGCAATGAGGGGGCCTGAGACTCAACACCATGATCCCATCCTGACTATGTCGTGTCTACAACACTGGGCTCCTGTGATGCTCCTCTTAGCAAGTTCGGAGAGTTTTGTGGGCTCGAGAAGTGTTTTGGCATTTAAGAGCAGTGGTTTGAATCTCAACCACCTGTATTTCCAGTTCCAAGGACCTGACACTCTCTCTGGCTTCCTTGGGTATTAGGCATACACGTGGTAAACAGACATGCATGCAGGCAAAACACAGAAAAGCCATGCACGTAAAATATAAATTAAGTATGATCAGACATGGTGGTGCTCGCCTTTAATTCCAGCACTTGGGAGGCAAAAGCAGGCAGATCTTGGTGAGTTCAAGGCCAGCCAGGTCTTCATAGTGAATTCTAAGACACCCAACGCTACTTAGTGAGACCATGCCTCAAAAAAAAAAAAAAAAAAAAAAAAAACAAACAAAAAAATCTCACATTTAAAATGCCTTTAAAAATCAAAAACAAAAATCATTACAGTATTTTATTTTTCTATCTGTATAAACTCAGATAACTCAGATTATCAGGTTTGGTGGAACTGATCTCCATGAGTCTTCTTAGTTTCTGTGACTGTGCTCTTCATGTGCATGTCCACATGTGTGTGGAGACAGGAGGACAGACAACCTCAGCTGTCACCTGTGCATGTCCACATGCGTGTGGAGACAGGAGGACAGACAACCTCAGCTGTCACCTGTGCATGTCCACATGCGTGTGGAGACAGGAGGACAGACAACCTCAGCTGTCACCTGTGCATGTCCACATGTGTGGAGACAGGAGGACAGACAACCTCAGCTGTCACCTGTGCATGTCCACATGTGTGGAGACTGGAGGACAGACAACCTCAGCTGTCACCTGTGCATGTCCACATGTGTGGAGACTGGAGGACAGACAACCTCATCTGTCACCTGTGCATGTCCACATGTGTGGAGACTGGAGGACAGACAACCTCAGCTGTCACCTGTGCATGTCCACATGTGTGGAGACTGGAGGACAGACAACCTCAGCTGTCACCTGTGCATGTCCACATGTGTGGAGACTGGAGGACAGACAACCTCAGCTGTCACCTGTGCATGTCCACATGTGTGGAGACTGGAGGACAGACAACCTCAGCTGTCACCTGTGCATGTCCACATGTGTGGAGACAGGAGGACAGACAACCTCAGCTGTCACCTGTGCATGTCCACATGTGTGTGGAGACAGGAGGACAGACAACCTCAGCTGTCACCTGTGCATGTCCACATGTGTGTGGAGACAGGAGGACAGACAACCTCAGCTGTCACCTGTGCATGTCCACATGTGTGTAGACTGGAGGACAGACAACCTCAGCTGTCACCTGTGCATGTCCACATGTGTGGAGACTGGAGGACAGACAACCTCAGCTGTCACCTGTGCATGTCCACATGTGTGTAGACAGGAGGACAGACAACCTCAGCTGTCACCTGTGCATGTCCACATGTGTGTAGACAGGAGGACAGACAACCTCAGGGGCCATCACCACACTCATCTCACCCCCGTTGTTAAAAGACACAGTTTACTAATCATGACCATCCAGAGAGCCCCTGGGGATCTCCACTTTCCCAATGTTGGGATTACAAGTACAAGTCACATCTGGCTTTTATGTGTGGTTCCGGGGATTGAACTCTGGTCCTCTACTGAACCATCTGCCCAGTTCTGACTGTGCTGCTTTCCAAAATACAAAATTCCCAACTTCGGAATTTTTCCCTATTCATTTTTTTTAGACAGTACTCCTTTATGTACTTCTGACTATCCTGGAACTCACTATGTAGGCCAGGTTGCCCTTGAACTCACATAGCTCCACCTGCCTCTGCCTCCCCAGTGCTTGAAATAAAAAAGGCAAGCACCACCACCACCTGACTCCCCTATTTATCTTTTAGGGTCCTACCTCCATATCATGAGACATTTTGATTTGTAAATAATAATGTAATTACTGGCTGTGTATATATTACTAACCTTTAAAAGAAATGTTAGTTTTGGGGAATCAAACCTTTGCTTTAGAATAATCTCTAGAAGGAGGCTGGAAAGATTGCTCAGCAGTTAATAGCACTGGCTCCTCTTCCTGAGGACCAGGTTTCGGTTCAATTCCTTGCACCCATATGGCAGCTCACAAACCTCTGTATCTCCAGTTCCAGGATATCTGACATCCTCACACAGACATATTCAGGCGAAACACCAATGTACATAAAATAAATTATTAAAAAAGAATAATCTATTGAATAATCGTAAGGTTTAGGGAAACAGTGCTGCAACCAGAGGAAACTGTCAAGGGAGGTTTCAGCTCTCCATGCTGCTCAGAGTCGGGCAGACCTTACTGAAGCCCAGCACTCACCTTGTCTAGTAAGAAGACGTGCTTGGTTACCAGCTGACTCAGCTCGGGAATCTGGCTTTCAGTCTCCAGGAGAACATGCTCCACAAAGAGCGCAATGGAGAAAATGCGGTTCCACAGGGCTCTGTCAAAGAAGGAGTTAGCCATGAGCTCTGACAGGGAGCCAGCGACACAGGAGGAGAGAGCAGGGCTGAACAGAGGCTGGAGCTAGAGGTGAGGCAGTCCGAGGGCTCTTTCCCTGCACAGCGCTGTTCCAGACAGTGCCCTACTCTTGCCCACACCAGGGCCATGGGAGACCCAAGCCATGTTCCATACCTCAACACACAGTGGTCCTGCAAACTCAACACAAGGACAGGTCAATGAGGTCTCTCTGCCCACCCTCTCTCTCAGCAGGCTGTAGGATTTGGAAGGTCCCAGGGTGAGCACGGAGTGCACTGAGCAGGCTCTTGCTGCTCACCTGACCTCCTGGACGGTGTTTCTGGTTGTGTTCCCACAGCCCCGCAAATACTCTCTGGAACAGACAAGCTCCAGCGGCGTGGCCAGATTCTTCACCATCTGTAACCAGGCCTTGGGACTCGGCTTCAGGATGTCTCCCGTCAGGACTTCAACACAGGCCATTGCTGCAAGCGCATCTAGTGTCTGGAACAAGAACTGGCAGTTGCCCAGCAGGGTCCTCTTCTCCATCACCACCCTTCAACACAGTCCTGCATCCTTATTCCCAGTGTGTTGTGGGCCCAGGCTTGTCCCCTATCCCTCCATTACACTGCAGATGGGCCCGTAAAGAATCTCCTATGGGGACAGGGCTCCATAAGCCCTCTGCTGATGCAGTGGATGTGATGGGTCACCGAGGGCAGGCCCAGCTGGCCCTCCCCGGGGGGACCCCTACCATTTCACTCCCAGCCCAGCTCGGCTTCTGTGCGGCTTCACTGAGACTTCTCAGGACCCGGGGCTGGATAGTCAGCACTCTGGAGAAGTTCTGCAGCCGTATCCTGAAGTGCTGGTAGGCAAGGTGCACCCAGGGCAAGGAGAGCCCTTCCTCAGGCATTCCTGAAGTCACTTGGAGCTCACGGAGACAGGACCACAGGGCCATCTGCAGCAACTGGAGACAAAAGCAGTTCAGTACAGAGTTGTACATGATGAAGACATGCTTTTCTGTGGAAGATCATAAGTATTCTAAAGCGAGTTTTTAAAAAAGTTGATCTAATCTGTTAGCTCGTGTCTCTTCAGGACGATGACTACCTGGCTGCTTTCTGGTTGAGTTTTATGGTCATTTTGCTCAATGGCACTCGAAACTGGTATGCTTACTAGTCTTATGCCAACTAGACACAGCTAGAGTCATTGGAGAGGAGAGAGCCTCAGTTGAGAAAACACCTCTGCAAGATCAGGCTGGAGGCAAGTCTGTAGGGCATTTTCTTTTTTCTTCTCTATGTATCCCTTGCTGTCCTGGAACTCACTGTGTAGACCAAGGCTGGTCTCAAACTGCAGAGATCCCCCTACCTCTGCCTCCCAGGTGCTGGGATTAAAGGGTGCCACCACCACCTGGCTCCCCCATTTCTCTTTTAAGGTCTTAGACACTGCATTCCATCCCGACATCCACATTTATTCTATCAGCAGGTGGTTTATTAAGTCTCACAAATCGAACAAGGCTTGATCCATAATGATTCTAGGAAGAACTGCATTAACTGTTTGAGGCAGTCAAATGCATCAATCCAGTGAATTTTATTTTTATATTTATTATAATTATTATTTTTATTATTACTGTTACTATTGGTTTCCTGTAGCCTAGGCTGCTCCTGAACTTGCTTTGGTCTTCAACTACTGTTCCTCCTGCCTCTATCTCTGTAGTGGAGGGATTATAGATTATCTAGGATTATAAATGTCTGCCACTATAAGGGCAGCTAAGCGGAGATCTTAGAACTCCTTCAAGTGACACAAGGTTGCCTCTAGAAGACACAGAGTGGAGGCTGGGGGTTTGATCCTGAGTGTCCCATAGCTCTAACGGTGTCCTAATCTGGCAACACTGGCCGAGGTGAGAATGGGCTCCTGTCCATATCATCCATACCTACCTTTAACTCCTCCCTTGAAGCCACTTTCATGGTCAAAAGCAGGAAGTCCTTCGAGTAGCTCTGCAGAAGATCCTGCTGCTGTGCCACAGGGAGCTGAGCCAGAAACCTGCCCAAGGGAGTCTTCTGGAAGATTTCCACGAACTTCTTAGATAACCCTACAGGAGAAGGCAGAGGGTGGCATCAGCGGGCGAAACCTGGAGTCTAGGGAAGAAAGAGGTCACTGCCCCAAGAAGGAGCCATGAGACCCAGGCTGGAGGGGTGGCTGTGCTGAACTGGAGCCCAGAGTGGCGCTGGCTGACTGGCCGCTGTCCAGAAGCCGGGGAAAACAAATAGAGGCAGAAGCAGTGTTAAGGTTGGGTCATGAACAGCCAAGCTAGCCCAGGAAGAAAACATGGGCGACACCCCGTCTGTGGTCTGTAGAGTTAAGGGTGGGTTAGCAGAGGCTGGTCCTCAGGCTGGAGTCAGGGGCCACACCAACAATCACTCTGCTTCCCTCGACTCTGCTTGCAGCTGCTCAGAACCAGCAGGGGCAGAGGGTCTGTCGTCAGGAAAATGGACAGATCCTCAATGTTTGACAGCAAGGTGCTCTGTGACGTGGAGGACCTGATGGCTCCACATGGAGGAGGATGCTCTGCTCTGATAAATTCCATAATAGGGACATTTCCTGAGTTGTCCAGGAGCCCAGGTGAGAAAATCCTTCCTATTCCGGGAAGCAAACTCTTCCCTGAGGTAACGTGGTCCATTTGTCATGCTTCCAAACAGTGAGGAAAGGATTTACCCTGTCAGGTCACCTAGAGACTTATGACCCTTGATGGAGACTTCTGCTTTCAGCAGAATTTTGATTTCTGGTTACATGAATTTGTGCATGTATGTGTACATGCACATGTACTCATGTATCACAGCACATGTGTGGAGGTCAAAGGACAACTTGTACCAATCAGCTCCCTCCTCCTGACATGCAGATATCAAGGATTGAATTCAGATTATCTGGGGCTTGGTGCCAGATGCCTACGCCCACTGAGCCACCTTGTCAGCCCTACAACAGAAGTTTTCAAACACCATTCTGGGGGCTGCTCTACTACCAGAGTGTTAAAACTGAAACCTCCAAAATTGCCCTGTCTTCAGCAGGTAAATTCTTTTTTTTAATTTTGTTTTTTTTCGAGACAGCGTTTCTCTGTAGCTTCTGAGCCTGTCCAGGAACTAGCTCTCATAGACCAGGCTAGCCTCGAACTCACAGAGATCCGCCCACTCTTCCTCTCAAGTGCTGAGATTAAAGGTGTGTGCTGCTTATGCCCGGCTGAGCAGGTTAATGTTTGTGCAATGCCTTGAGCCTGCTGTGGGGTAGCTCACCCTCTGTGTCTGTGATATACTGAGCCTGCATCCAGAGCTCCTCCAGGTAGTCCCTGATCCTCCAGCTAAAAGGCACAGAATTGCAGGCGTCCTTGGGCAGGTTCATGTGGCTCTGTACCAGGATGGAGGACCTGCAGCAAGGTGAACGAGAGGGTGGTTTGTGAGTTGCTACTTGAGCCATGAGGTAGTGTGCACAACGCAGCCTTCAGTCCTGAGAGAGAGAGGCTATCACTGGGGCACGGCTGTGATGGGCCACTTGTCTACATGGGTGAGGTCCTGGGCAGCAGTTCATACGACAAGGAGCAGGAGAAGACATGTTAGGGATGGGAGATGTCTCAGTCAAGTCAAGGTGTGCAAGCATGAGGTCCTGTGTTTGGACCCCAGCACCCTCTTTAAAAAAGGTGAGTGCAGTTGCATCCACTTGAATTCCCAGGGCAGGGAGGCAGAGATGAGGAGTGGCCCTGGTGTTGGCTGTGCAGCCACTCTAGCCAAATAGGAAGCTTCAAGATGAGAGAACTTCTCAGAAAAGAAGGGAGTCGTGGGAGAGATGGCTCAGCAGTTAAAAGCAGATGCTGCTCTTCCAGAGGACCTGAGTTCAGTTCCCAGCACCCACATCATGGATGATATCTGCCTGCAGCTCCAGCTCCACCGGCTCTTCTGGTCTCCATGACAACCACGTAAACAGACATAGACACACACAAATAAAAACAAACCTTTAACAAGTGGTCTGCCCTGACTGAGGAAAATACGCTGTGCTAATGCACATGCCTGTGCACATATGGGCATACACACACACACAATAAATTCTTAAAATTAAAAAAAAATTAAAAGACTACTGTTTAAGGTCTCGTGGATAGCTGCAGGTAGGTGTCTAGGTCAGTGATTCTGCTATATATGAACTCAAGGAAAACCCTTGTTTACAGACAGAAGAAAAGTGGCAGCAAGAGCCAAGTTAGTTGCCCAAAATTCTGTGGCAGAACCAAGTCTCTGAAGCCTCCCCCTCCCCTACTCCTCCTGTGCAGAGGTCTGGCCATTAGCTTGAAGCTTTCTTACATGAACATCAGCAGCACGCTGTACTCTAAGCAAGTGCTCCCACCAGCAGTTCAGAATTCCATTACTGGAGAGATGGTTCAGTAGTTAAGGGTGCTTTCTGCTCTACCTGAGCTCAGTTCTGTTCCTGTTACCCACATTCAGTGGCTCACAACTGTCTGGAACCCCTGCTCCAGGGATCCAATACCCTCTTTGGGGCTCTATGGGCACCCACATACATGGTACCCACACAATTTTTAATATCCCCTTCTTTTATGTATTTCTTTATAGTCTACATTTTGGAGCCAAGGTTTCTGTGAGTCCAAGCCTTCCAGGTCAGGCCTTGGGGAAGGGAGAAGCACAAGAAAGGCAAAGTAGAGGTTCTGCCAGCTCAGCATCTGTGTGCACAATAGAACCTGGTGAACTGAACATCACATGTGCCCTCAGAGTAGGCAGATGGAACAGCAGAGTGACCAGGACCTCTCAGAGTTTCTGTGAGCATTGTCTGCTGCTGTGATGCTCCAGGATGCACTGAGCAGGTGCACAGGGTACCAGCACTAGCTTGGGGAGAGAGCATGGTGCTGCTCTGTTCTCAACTTGCCCTCCATAAAAGCAAGGCTTCCACTTACCCGGTGTTGTTTACCACAAGAGGGATGTTCAGGAACTTAATATCTCTGAAAATAAACATCCAAAGATCTTGGGCCCAGGCTGGAGAATCTGACTGAGCCAATAGCTCCAGGTTGCCATCTCTGTCCATGTAAGATATCATGCTGGCCAGGAAGGGGGTGACCACATTTTGAATCCGCTTCCATAGTGTATGCCTGCAACAGGGCAGAGGAAACCCATATGGTTAGGGTACTCACGACATGCACTACTGCTGCTTCCGCATTCTCATCCTGAGGTTCCCACATGGAAGCTGGAATAACACAGCTTGCCAGTATTTTCAAGAATGGGGAAGGTGGTTGGAGATGGCTCAACTGTTAGCAGCATGGGTCACATAGCAGCATGGGTTACATGGTTAACGGCATGGGATACATGGTTAACGGCATGGGATACGTGGTTAACGGCATGGGTTACATGGTTAACGGCATGGGTTACATGGTTAACAGCACGGGTTACATGGTTAACAGCACGGGATACATGGTTAACGGCATGTTGTTAACTACATCACTCTGCGCTGCTGATCTGCTGAGGACTATAGTGTGAATAAGTGGTAAGCATCATCATACCATGAACCAAGACTTAAGTTCAACCTCCAGCACCATCCCAAGACAAAAATTGATTTGAAGATTGTAGGAAAACATTTATTAAGTAATGTTGTGGACTGGTATCTAGTGTTAGCATCTAATACAGAGAATGTGAATAGAAGAGATTAAAACCTGCTGAGGAAGGAAACAGTTGTCACAGTGGACAAAGACCTCCCTTGAGACAACAGCAGGAGTGCATCACTAGGAGTCACACCAGCAGGAGTGCATCACTAGAGTCACACCAGCAGGAGTCCATCACTAGAGTCACACCAGCAGGAGTGCATCACTAGAGTCACACCAGCAGGAGTGCATCACTAGAGTCACACCAGCAGGAGTGCATCACTAGAGTCACACCAGCAGGAGTGCGTCACTAGAGTCACACCAGCAGGAGTGCGTCACTAGAGTCACACCAGCAGGAGTGCATCACTAGAGTCACACCAGTAGGAGTGCATCACTAGAGTCACACCAGCAGGAGTGCATCACTAGAGTCACACCAGCAGGAGTGCGTCACTAGAGTCACACCAGCAGGAGTGCGTCACTGAGAGTCACACCAGCAGGAGTACATCACTAGAGTCACACCAGCAGGAGTACATGACTACGAGTCACACCAGCAGGAGCGCATCACTGAGAGTCACACCAGCAGGAGCGCATCACTGAGAGTCACACCAGCAGGAGCACATCACTAGAGTCACACCAGCAGGAGTGCCTCACTAGAGTCACACCAGCAGGAGTGCATCACTAGAGTCACACCAGCAGGAGTGCATCACTAGAGTCACACCAGCAGGAGTGCATCACTAGAGTCACACCAGCAGGAGTACATCACTGGAGTCACACCAGTAGGAGTGCTTCACTAGAGTCACACCAGCAGGAGTGCATCACTAGAGTCACACCAGCAGGAGTGCATCACTAGAGTCACACCAGCAGGAGTGCATCACTAGAGTCACACCAGCAGGAGTGCATCACTAGAGTCACACCAACAGACTACATCACTGGAGTGCTACAAAGGCCTCCCTGCAGCTTTTACCCTTGTACCTGAAGGTGCCTGCCTCCTGGAGGGCATCCTGATTGGCAGCCTCCCTGGTGATCCACTGCTTTTGACTTGGGGTCTGGTTCTCTTCTTGCTTCTTTAGGAGAACATGGAGGCGCATCTTAGATTTCCGCAAAAAGGAGGCTGTGAAGATGATGGGAACTGATTTGATGAATTCATGCATGCTTGTTTTTAGGGTGCATCATAGGGTTTGACCCTCCTTATCCAAGAAAAAAGCTGCCCACCCTTTGGTCCGGAAAGTTCTATTACATTATCCATTGTCTGCTGCTCCTGCCAAGTCCAAGAAGCCTGAAAGATCACCCTCTCCACATGAGATGGAAGATGCGGCACTAGGGTGCAGAGCTCACTCACCACTGCGTGCGTTGTCTTCATTTAAGAGGCCAAGAAGAATGGTGACTCTCCTCGTGCTGCGTGCGCAGCTCTCATTCTGGTCCCTGAGCATCCCCACTGCACTCTGCACACAGCTCCGCAGCAGTCTGGTGGTGTCCAGGACCTGTGCACACCCAGGAAGAGAACAGGCTTCTAGTTGCCAGTTCCAGTCTGGACAAAGGCCAGGCCACCCATGTGAAATGATGGTTTTGTGTTGGCAACCATGTGGCCCCAGTTGGTGGTCATTATGGCAAAAGTTGCACTACAGCCTACCAGCCATATCCCTCCATGACCAACATTAGCAAGCAAGCCAGGGATGAGGAATGGGACAGAACTAACTTAGTGAAGGGAATGATTCACTGACACATCCACTGTGGAAGGAGGACAGGGTCCAGCCCAAGCCTCCCACAGTCATAACTACAGGGTTCTTATAACTCCCAGGAGAGAGGTCAAAGGTGCAGCTCCCTTAGCCAATGGGAAAAGCAGGACTGACATCCCAGCCTCCCGGGTCAGATACCATCTCCGGCTCCTCTGGACCTTCCACTTCCATTCTTTCCTCTGATATTTCCCCTGACTCGCTGGTCTCTGTCTCCATCGCCTCCTCTAGTTCATCTGTTAGACAAAAGGCAAGGCAAACATGCTCCAGTTACCATGAGGACCAGAATGGGGTGTGTCACATGGTCTGGGACTTGCCCGGCTTCCCTGCCCCTATCTGTAGTGGTGGCCCTAGTAAAGGGAACATGTGCCTGTCTATCAGCTCCAACTCTTGCCCAGGTGCTCCCTAGCCTGGCAAGGCCTCCAAGGGCTGGCAAAGGAACCCTAAGTAGACTGGCGAGCTGTGGGCACACTCAGGGCGCCTTCCCCTCGGCCACACCAGTTTGTTATGAACTCTGAGGGCCGGGGCTGCAAGAGCAGCGTGGCTCTGCGTCCAGCACCACAGCACCACAGCACTGCCGCCCCTAACATTTCCCCGTCACCTCCACCATGTCCCCAGATGGCTGTCTTGTGACTCACGCTCAGGGTTGTCCGCTGGCTTGAACAGCTGGCTGATGGTGACATTCTGCAGTTTAGTGACATCTGAGGCCATGATTGTGGATCTGCGGAGGTCGTCGATGTGTACAGACCGCCACAGCCCTGTGAAGAACACAGTCACTGGAGCCCTCTGTAGCCTAGCTGTGTCCTTACGTCCTTACAAACCACATATGCCAGCCTGGCTCCTATGTCCACTTTATTATTACTTTTCTGTGCATGTGTATGTGTATGTGTACGTGTGTGCACGCATGTGCCATAGCACTGTGTGGAGCCTGGGGATCAAACTCATAATGTTAAGATTCACAGAAAGTGCCTTTACCTCCTGTTCTGTCCACCTGGGCTAACACAAATTTTTTTGGAAGATTGATTAACTGATTTTTATGTATTGATTATTTGCCAACAAGTATATATGTACACCATGTGTGTGCCTTGCAGGTCAGACAAGGTTGTCAGATCCCTTGGAACTGGAGATACAGATGGCTATGATTGCTGTGTGCGTGCTAGGAATCACACCCAGGTTCTCTGCACCGGCAGTCGACACTCTTAATCACTCTTCACCCCGAGTTTTAATTACATTCCAGCAGATGGGGTCATTAGTACCCCAAAGTCTAAGCCCCTAGACATGGGAGAAACTACAAGATCTGGGGACAAGATCAACCTAAGCACTCTTTAAGATGTTAAGTAAGCTTTTGCAAAGTGCCATGGTGAGCTCGGGACTCCTCATCCATATCTCACCACAGTCACCTTGTCATCATTAGTAAAGGGCCCATGGGTGCCACTGCAGCCACCTCGTCATCATTAGTAAAGGGCCCATGGGTGACACCACAGCCACCTCGTCATCATTAGTAAAGGGCCCATGGGTGACACCACAGCCACCTCGTCATCATTAGTAAAGGCGTGTGAGGCACTGGCGAGGTCTGCTCTCCATTATCTATGAAATTATCCATTGCTTATTCCCATTTCTGGAATAGACATGTCTTAAAACAGGAGAGAGCAGGGGACTCTGATTTCTCCCAGAGTCAGTGCAGAAAACTGACAGGAAATGAGAGAAAAGCTAGAAATCTAAGATAGAAGTGTGTGCAGTCACCATATCCGGCTAAAAATAATGCTTCGGTAACTGGTTAAGAAACCTCACGGTGACTTACAAGTATTGCTGGGATTCAGATTCTAATTCCAGACACAGGACCACACCTCAAATACTATATAAAGGAACACACACTAGAGCAGTGGCTCTCAACCTTCCTGACGTGGCGACCCCTTAATACAGATGTTCATGTTATAGTGACCCCAACCGTAAAATGATTTCATTACTACTCATAACTATAAGCATGCTACTGTTTTGACTCGTAAGGAAAGTATGTGATCTGCGGGATATCTGACATGTGACCCACTGTTGAGAACATTGTCCTGGGGTACTGTGGTCCTACCTCCATGGAACCCCACGTACGATGTACCACTTCCCACTCGGGAAAGTTTTGTGATGAAATAAATGAAGACAAAGTCCTTCGTTCCTTGAGTTTTGTTGATTTCATTGATGATGGAATACCTGTTTTAAAAAAAAGCAAAACAAATCAATGCCAGGCAAGCAAACCTGTGTCAGGAGCTGGCACAGGCCCTGGGAGCTGACGGGCGACCTCAGTCACAGTGTCAGGAGATTGAAACGCACTTCACAACCTCATGATGATTTGGGCTCAATTCCCCTCTTCCCAGAATCCTCTGCTCAGGAGTGCCCTTCCTTTTCTGAATAGAATTGTGTGCTCACAACTCTTTGCTTTGCTGTGACACAGGCTAAGGAGCCCTGCGCACAGTGTTGAAAAGGACACACACACACACTTTAGAAGCAGGGCCTGGTAGCACAGGCTGGTCACACTGCTCGGGAGACTGAATCATGAGGACTATACGTTCAAGGCTAGCCTGGACAACTCTGTGAGACCCTGTGAAGAATGAAAAGTAAAAAGAGGCTGGAGAGCTGGCTCAGCAGTTAAGAGCACTTGCTGCTCTCCCAGAGGACCCAGGTTTGATTCTCAGCACCCACATGGCGGCTTACTGCTGCCTGCAACTCCAGTTCCAGGAGAGTCAATGCCCTTATTTGGCCTCTGGAGGTACCAGGTACATATACACACATATGCCCTCAAAATCAAAATGATGATCTTAAAAATTAAAAAGAGGGCTGTTGCAGCTCAGTGATGGAGAACTGGTTTATGAACATAATTGAGGTTGCTGGGCACTAGTGGCGTACACCTTTAATCCCAGCTCTGGGGAAGCAGAGGCAGGCAGATCTCTATGAATTTGAGGTCAGCTCGGTCTACAAAGTAAGTTTGAGGACAGCCTACGTTGTTACATTGAAAAACCATGTCAAAATATCAAAAAAACCCTGAAAATATCAAAAAAGAGAGTCAAACACACAAACATCCAGGAACCACATACCACACTCACGCATTATACACGTGTACAAACCACAAACATAACACACACACACCAATTCCACATCACCCCTCCCACAGTCTCTTCAGTTACTGCTCTTGAACTTACAATAAATTCACTGCATTGGAAACCATGGCTAGAGTGACCGCAAACGTCGTTCAAGGCCATTGCTAAACATCCTAATAAAGGGCCACTGTTTACACTTGTGTTTACAATTTTGCTCTGACCGCAGTGTGTGCACGAGCGTGGAACCTAGGGATCAACCTCACGTATCAGTCCTTAGGAGAGATTTCAAGACCTTAGGAGAGACTTCACTAGGACACGGGCTCTCTGAGTAGGCTAAGCTTGCCCAGGGATCATCTGCTCTGTCTCCCCAGCACTGGTACGGCAAGTGTGCATTGCTACACCCAGACTTTACGTGGGCGCTGGGGATTGAACTCAGGTCCTCTTGCTCACGGGAATGCGCTAGTCCCTAGACCTCCAGCTGTTTTCATTTATTTATATAGTCGTCTGCTGCAAGGAAGAGGATTTTCTTGTTAATTCCTGTTTCTCGTGGCACTGCAGTGCTTCAGAGAGAGATTCTTCTGAGGTTGTGAGGGAGTGTGGCTTCCCTGTGTTGTTTCTTCTAGACAACCCTGAAAACATACTTGGCAGAGGCTACAAGCTGTGCGCCGTGGTCGCCATCGTCAAAGTCCGTCTGGATGACAAGGATTTTACGCCTGGCTGGGTTCATTAAGCAAGAGCTGGAGGAGAAAGGGAATTACCAGGTGAGTTCCCTGTCCCGGAAAATGGATAAAGGAATTCCCTGATGGAGGGTGAGGCCAGGGCCACACAGAAAAAGCATGCAGAGATGCCTTGGTGAGGTAAGCAGATGACTCAGCAGAATTCCAAATGGCCAGCAAGGCTTCCTGGGAGACAGAGGACCAGGCTGGGAAGCTCTGTGCGAGGACTAGAGTAGTGGAGACAGAGAGGCCGAGCGGGAGTCCTAGGCATGACCCTGCAGACTGAAGCCCCCACCCTCAGTTCACTGGCCAGTGCCAGTTACTACAGCCCCGCCATGGCACCAGGCCAGGCTGGGTCCCTGAAAGTGGAGCTAGCAGGGCACCTCACCGGACTTCCTTAAGGAAGGAGTATTCAGTGTCGAACTGCTGCAGGGACAGGACCGCAGGCCTTGAGGCCAGTCCTCTCAGCTCAGACTCCAAGTCTTGACAGTCCGTACTGGTCAGCAGTCTGGAGAAGGTCGTGATCTGCAAAGAGGGGGCGAACTGTTGGCCAGAAGCCAAAGGGGAGGCCGTCTGCTGTTAGAGCCCAGACACGTGAGTGTGAACCCCACCATGGTGGGCATATGTGTTTCCAGGAGGAACACAAGCCCAGAGACTCTCCAGAGACAAGACAGGTGAGGTAAGAGGAGCAACAGGGTTCACAGCACCCGAGAGAAGTGCCCTGACAAGTGCTTGGTCTCCTTCCTGTTTGGACCCTTCTGGGAGAGTCTCAGATTTCTTTAGGACCCAGCACAAATGTCACTTCCTACACAGGACAGACATCCTGCTGTCCAATGGTGTTAGCCTCTGGCCTCTTCCTCCTGTCAGGGCAGTTCTCAGTAGGCCACGCCCACACCGCAAACTCAAATATCCCTTAGGCTGTGCTGACACTTGAGCCCCCAGTTCTCATGTCCTTGCCTGATCCCTGAGCTTCTGATTCCCTCACATCCAAACCTGATGCTCCTTCCTAAACTTCCTGTGTTGCTAATCAAAGCCTGCGGAAGTGAGGAGGGTGAGGAGGGCTCTGGGAGTGCCCTGTCAGCAGATGCCCATGCCCACTGCCCCTCCATGAAGTCAGTAATTAGCCTGTGGTCTGTACCCAACCATTGTCTGTCTGTCTGTCTGTCTCTCTCCTTGTGCATGGGTATTTTCCTTGCATGTATTTCTGTGCACCCCTTGTATGTCTGGTCGCTGCAGGGATCAGAAGGAGGTACTGAATCCCCTGGAACTAGAGTGACAGCTGGTTGTGAGCTGCCATGTGGGTTCTGGGAATTGAACCCAGGTCCTTTGGAAGAGAACCCAGTGCTCCTCACCATTGAACATTCTCTCCAACCACCCAACCATTTCTTCATTTGTTTGCTTGTTTGTTTTTCAAGACAAGGGTTCTCTGTGTGCCCCTGGCTGTCCTTAAACACATTAGTAGGCCAGGATGGCCTGAAAATCAGAGATCTGCCTGCTTCTGCCTCCTGAGTGCAGGGACTATCCTGATCCTGAAGCTTTTAACTGAGCTGCTTCCATGATGGTCTCTGCCTCACTGTTGTCCCATTGCCACAGCCCTTCTCGACATTCACCTGCAGTGTTGCTCTTGGCAGGAAGGATCGAGTTCCTTAGCAGAGCCACTGAGGACCCCTGAAGGAGCTTTCTGATCATCTCAACCTCAGGACACAAAACTCACAGCTTGGAGCCTCAAGCTCTACCAGTGAATTCTCCCAGCGGTTTTCAGTCTCAGTCCCTTTGTCCTTGCATGTGCCCAGCCAGCCCTAGGGGTGCCTCTTAAAGAAAGCCCCATCTGTCCTCCCATCGCGTGCACAGCAGGCTTCCTGTGGTGCTGACCCTGAACACCGCCTTTCTAAGCTCCACACACACTGACCTACAAGAGAACAGTGTGAGGCCAGGGACACTGAACTTACCCACTGTGCTCAGAACATAATGGGGAGCCCAGGGTCAGCATACCCATACTACCTATAAGTCACCCTGCAGTTTGGTGTAAATCTGGGTTTAGTTCCTGACCCTAGGAGTTTTGGACCCTGGGATTAGCAGAGTTTTAGGCTATGCAAAGATGGTCACCTCTGTGAAGACAGCCTGGCCCTCCAGATGGGCCATGCGCAGGTGGGCCTGGAGGAAGTCTGCGAAGGAGTTGTGTTGTTGCTTGGAGTAATAGTCCCGCGACAGCCGCTCCGCAGTGAATGAGCCCAGTGTGGAACCACGCAGCCGGACCACAGCATCTGGTGTGGCACAATCCAGCAGGATGAGCTTGGCCTCTTCAGACACCTTGCGGTACAGCTCCTCAGTCACGTCCCTGGGGCCCTGCCTCTCCACGGCCTGCAGCACCACGGAGGCGCAGGCATCAGAGTGGTAGCCGATGAACGCGTCTGCAGGACTGTATTTGTGCCTGGCAATGAGATGATCTGTTTTCACATCTGCAAAATCATAGGCCCACTGTTGCAGCTCACGCACAATGCCCTTCTGCCACCCCTCCAGCACGGTGTTGATGTCCAGGTAGTGCTTCTCCAGCCGGTTGATGAGGGGCACAGGGAACTGTTGGTACACCACATCTTTCTCCTCAATGACGATGAGGCGGAAGTCAGTGTGGACTCGACATTTGACTCGATGCGTACCCAGGCCAAGGTCCACGTACTTCTGGCCCCCAAGGTAGACATAGTACTGGTTGAGAGCATCATACAGGCTCTCATACAGGTTCTGCAGGTTCAGCAGCACCACCATCTTTCCCGTCTCCATGCAGATCTTCACCCGGTTGATGTTCCTGCAGATCTGGGTGTATTCCTGGTCCTGGGGAAAGCTGGAGCCAAAGATGATCTCCGGTTGCTGGCCCTCACCAAAGAGCGTCTGCTGCAGGATCTGCAGGGCCACATAGTTCCTGGTCAGCACCAGCAAGTAACGGGACTCGGCCCCATCCAGCCCCCTGCTGGACGCCTGCAGACTGCTGTCAATGTTCTGCTTGATCAGTTCCACAGTGCTGACGTCTTCCTTGTACCTGGCCCCGGGAAGACTGGCTGTAAAGATGTCCAGGGCCGGGATGTTGTCCTTCCCACTGAAGTTCCGGAGGACAGCATGAGCGATGTCTTGTGGGGAAAGCCCCCGAATGGAAGCTTTGGCTTTGGCGAAGACCATCTTGATGAGGCTGTAATAGTCACGAAGCCCAAAGAATTCCTTGTCCTGGGTCTGACACACTGTTTCATAGGCCTTGGCAAAGGGTGCGAAATACCCTCGGATTCTGTCCTGAACCAGCCTGTCCGAAGAGCAGATGCCCTCCGCGCTCTCGATGAGCTCTTTCTCACTGGGACTGCCTCGTGACACAAAAATGCCCCGGTTCATCTTGGCAGGATCCAGAGCCCAGTTGGAAATGCCAACAAAGCCCACTTTTTTGTAGGGGGCAGGATCATCATCAATGCACCCATCTTCCAGCAGGGGGTGCAGCGTCTTCAGAGGCATTCTGGGTGAGTCTTCTGCCAGTCCGACCTCATCCAGCACCACCACAGAGACATACTGCTGTAGGTCCTTGCCCTGCTGGAAGCGAGCACACTGTCTGAAGGTGCCGATGATCCCTTGGGGGGTGGAGTGGGGGCTGCACTGGAACGACACCAGGTGGACCTGTTTCAGGCGGCGGAAGAGATCGGACAAGGCAGACTGCCCTTGCATGGCGTCCGCTACAATGATCTTGGCAAGGGATTTGGAGCTGCCGGGCTTCCCCACCAGGAAGAGGGGGATCTTAAGCTCTATGCAGATTACCATCATGAAGACATTCTCCTTCAAAGCCAAGTTCCTGGCAATGTTTTTCCTAATGGGTGCCCCCTTCAGAAAAAGATCTTGTACAAGTGTGATCTCATCAAGAATGACCTTGCTGTTATTGTATGGTTCTGGAAAGCACCTGCCAATGGCTCTGCGGTAGGATGCTTTCTCTTCTAAAGAGGCATGGTAACACACCCCAATGGCCATTACCAGGGACCACAGAACAGGATCTCTCTCAAAGGTGTGTTTGTTGTCACTGGCTTCGTGGAGAAAGTCATGGAGCTTGTTTAAGAGCATCTCGCTGTGGTCATGAAACCATCTGAAAACTTTGATACAGCGCTCCACATCCCGGAGGCTGACGAAACCACATTCATTCTCCCTCTTCCTCATGTACTGCTGAGAGGCGGAGAGTACATCCACAATCACAGAAGTGTGGTCTTCCGTGATAAAGTCCACTCTCTGCACGATCTGCCGGATGTAGAGATTTTCAGCATAGTCATTCAGCTGTCCAAAGTCCCATACCAGAGGAATGAGGCTTGGAGGCAGAGCGTGGACGCGGTAGACCAGCTGCCGCAGCGGGATGGAGCCCAGCCTCTCTGCAGTCTCCTCTGCACTCACCCTGTACCCCAAACCTGCTGACTCCAGGCGGAGGATCATCTCCTGGGAGTGCTTCCGGTAAGGGTTGCAAGCAGCAATGACATGCAGGCCAGAGTCTGCCTTTAGGCGCTTACCGTCCACTGCTCTGTCACACAGGACCTCTTTGATACAGCTCACAGCTTCCGTTGTGTTGGCTTCGTCAAAGAACAAGATGGTGTCCAGCTCGTGTTGGACTTTATTGAAGAAGGCTATGCCCTCAGCATCCTTGACCTTGGAGTAGATCATGGATGGAGTTGTCCCTCCATGGACCTTCACCAACTTCAGAGTTTCTGCTTCAACAGTACCACGCTTGAGGTCACTAAGGAATTTGATGAGCCTGGTTTTCCCACAGCCTGTCTCTCCCATGATGATAACTGGGATCCCACACCGAAACCGCATCTCAATGGCCAGGATCTTAAGCATATTGTCTGTTGTGAGTTCGTACGTTTCATCAGGGTCAATGGGCCACTCAATCCCCAGGGCCAGGCAGAGTCTTTCAAGCTTCTCATGTCTGGGCAGGTTGTCAAAGTTGATATTGAAGGGCACTCTCTGAAGCTTCAGCCCATCAAACAATTCTTTTGTCATGACATCCTTCTTGATGACCTTCCTATTTGAGGGATTGATGGCATCAACATAGCCATTGTTGTTGGGCTGCAAGTGAAAACCTATGAATGTCATGGTCATGCGGTCATCATTGAAGAAAACATAGGGATGGGGCTCTGACTCCCATCTCTTTCGAAGAGAGAAGGGAGCTAGGTCTTCTTCAGCAACTCCATCCATGGTGACCATGTGGTTACCGGGGCTTTGGTCTGAAGTGTGGAGAGTCGGAGTGGCAAAATCTCTCGCCATTAAGATCATGAAGGTTACCACGAAGTTCTTGAAGCCCCTGAGTGTGTCTCCAGTAAAAGCCGAGTTGCAGAAGACAGAAGCCTCACAGTCCTTGAGCTGACAGTTCAGAAACCAAGCGAAGTTCCGGAGCTCTGCCCAGGAAGGGTTGACCACGCCACAGTAAATCAGGAAGTGCTGCAGGCACTCCTCAGGGGAGCCTTCCACGGAGCCTTCTTCGAACTGAAATGTGTCCAGGTTCTGGTTTTGGTGGAACCGTTTTAAATACTGGTAAGGTCTTTGGAAAGCTTCACTGCTGAACTCCCCTGGGTCCATTCCTGGTTCCCTGTGGCTCCTGTTGGGAGTCAGTTCCATGGTAATCACTTCCTTGGGAGGACGGCAGGTAACTTTGGGGAAGATGTCAAGAAACCTGGACAGAGCTGCACGTGGATTCTGCAAAGAGGAAACACATTGTCAGTGAGTTTGTTAAAAAATGCCTTTGCGTTTGGGCTGGAGAGACGGCTCAACTGATAGGAGCACTCACTCACTGCTTGTCCAGAGGACCCAGGTTCAATTCCCAGCACCGAGTTGGCATCTCACAACTGTCTGTAATTTCAATTCCAGGGGACCTGACATCCATGGCAAAACACCAATGCACATAAAAAACAAAAAACCAACCACAGCAACAAAAAGTGCCTTTGTGTTTTACCTTTCCAAGTCTACATGGGATTTAACGATTTCCCCTGTATCCACAGGCTGGCATCTTTTGCCTGGTGCTGTTTTAGAGAACAGGATAAGAGACACATCGTTACCAAGGAAGCATTTTCTAACAGTTCTTCAGTCCCTTTTGACCAGAACCACAGCTGCTTACATCAAGACATCACGCAGACATCCCTGATGCGTCTTTGCTTCCCTCTACACAGCACAAGTCAGGTCTCTACTGTCTGTGTTACTCTCTGCATGCTACTCTTACAAGCTCCCAGAAAATAGTCTACTGAGCTCTGAGCACTCAGTGACTCGAGTTCACATGTCACCATAATTTTCTCCAGAGCACATGGGCGGGCCTGTCACAGCAATGTGTCACGAACCTGGTACCAACTTTAGGCCTAATTAGAATTTATATTGCTGATATAAAACCCCTTGACCTAACGATACTTGGTCAGGAAAGGGCTTATTTCATCTTCCAGCTCTCTCCATTACAGAGGAAAGTGAGAGCAGGAACTCAGACAGGAAGATGGAGGCAGGAACTGAAGCAGCAGCTAGGGAGGACACTGCCTACTGGTTTGTTCTCCAGGGTTTGCTCAGCCTGTCTCCTTGTGCCATCCAGAACCACAGGCCTAAGGTGGGACTCTCCCCACTCCCTCACGGACTGGGCCCAGCTACATCAATCATTAAGAAAATGCCCTGCCCTCGCCGATGACCACTTCCTAAATATAACACCAATAGCACAGACACTGAGAGAAACAAATAATAAATAGGACCTCCTGAAACTGAGAAGCTTCTGTAAAACAGGACAAAATGGCAGCCTACAGAATGGTAAAAGATCTTCACCAAGACCACATGGGACACAGGGCTGACTCCAAAATATACAAAGAACTCAAGAAATTGGTCATCAAAATAACAAATAATCTAATAAAAAATGGGGTACAAACCTAAACAGACAATTCTTAACAGAGGATCTAAAATGGTTAAAAGACACTTAAAAAAATGCTCAACATCCTTAGTCATCAGAGAAATGAAAATCAAAACAACTCTGAGATTCCATCTTACACCTGTAAGAATGGCCAAGATCAAAAACACTGATGACAACTTGTGCTGGAGAGGTTGTGGGGTAAAGGGAACACTTCTGCATTGCTGGTGGGAATACAAAAAGGTACAACACCTTTGGTTTTGTTTTTTGTTTTTTTTTTAATGTTTATTTTACGATTTGTTTATTATGTACACAATATTCTGTCTGTGTATATGCGTGCAGGCCAGAAGAGGGCACCAGACCTCATTATAGATGGTTGTGAGCCACCATGTGCTTGCAGGGAATTGAACTCAGGACCTTTGGAAGAGCAGGCAATGCTCTTAACCACTGAGCCATCTCTCCAGCCCTACAACCCCTTTGGATGTCAGTGTGACGATTTCTCAGAAAATTAGGAAACAACCTTCCTCAAGACCCAGCAATACCCCTTTTTGGTATATACCCAAAAGATGCTCAATCATACCACAAGGACACGTGTTTAACTATGTTGATAGCAGCATTATTTGTCATTGCCAGAACCCAGAGACAACCTAAATGCACCACCACAAAAGCGTGGATAAAGAACACGTGGTACTTTTATACAATGGAGTACTATACAGCAGGAAAAAATGATATATTGAAATTTGCAGGCAAATGGATGGATCTAGAAAACATATTGAGTGAGGTAACCCAGACCTACAAAGACCAATATCAGATGTACTCACTCCTAAGTGGATTTTAGACATAAAGCAAAGAAAAATCGGCCAACAATTCACAATCTCTAGACAACAAAAAGTACCCTAGGAGGGACATACATGGATCTAATCTACATAGGAAGTAGAAAAAGACAAGATCTCCTGAGTAAATTGGGAGCATGGAGCTCATGGGAAAAGGTAGAAAGGGAGGGGGAGGAAGGAAGGGAAATAGAGAAAAATATATAGTTTAATAAAAACAATTTTAAAAATAGTTAAATAATTAAAAAAGAGAAAATGGCATACAGACTTGCCTTGACTACAGACAATATTATGGAGGGATTTTCTCAACTGTGGTTCTCCCTTCTCAGATAACTCAAGCTTGTATCAAGTTGACAAGAAACAAACCAGGATGAGCTGTGCATCACCACAGCAAACCTTTGCGTTTGTTTTTCTGGTACTCACCAGTTTAGAAGATCTCTTTGGCTGTGCTGAGGGCTCTTGTGAGATTTCAACCACATATAAATGGCATGGGTTCCGAAGCCACATTTTCCCGCTTGTATCCATTAGGTACTGCAGAATGAGGAGTTTGAAAAGAAAGACAGGAATCCCAGTCTGGACCTGCAGGAGACACAGGACTGTGAGGGTGGAGCCTTGACAGGATAATGTAGATCAGGACTGTGTGTGGAGAGAGGAGGCAGTCAGGATATGGGAACCATGTCTCCCGCCCGTGTCAGTCACTGGCAGGTGATGTCAGAACTTACTGAAGTGCTGACGTCAATGTGGACTATCATAGGCTTCTTCTGAGAGTCCTTCTCCAGGAACGGCAGGAGGGAGCTCAGGACCCGGCTCTCGTCCACGTGAGGGTCCGTCAAGCGAATAGTTTTCAGGGGGGCCATTTTGTCCTTTAGTTTTATTTTCAGGTTTCTGTGCAATCTGTTCACGTAGAGTGACTTTCCTGCAAGGGGAACATGCGCAAATCAGACCCCAAGTCTACAGATGGAGAGGAAGACAATATGGAGATGTCGTGGAAGCTACTCTCTGTTTAACTCAAAACGCATGCAATGCACCATTGCTGCCAACTGGCTTCATGTCCTTACAGTCTCCGGTTTCCCTGTCTACCGCCATTGATCAACTTTGCCTTGTCCTGACTACTGCTGGTGCACCTAAGTCAGTGAAGGCAAGAGCAAGAGCGTGGAGGAACAAACTCTCCCAGCAGGACAGTGTGGTTCAGCGAATAGTGGACGGGATGAAGGAAGAGATAGCGGCCAAAGGACAATCAGAGTTTCTGCTCAACCACAACCGACTTGGACGTAAGGGGACAGGGGTTTGCAGAGGAAGTAAAACTGCAGAAAGGCTCCTGAGCAGAGGGAATGGGCTCTCAGGAATTGCCAGTTTTCACAACTAGGCGAGAAGGGAAACTGGTCTACAGCTAAGGAGGAGCAGACCCCTGAAGAAGGGCTTCATCTCAGTGTCCCTGCCGGAAAAGGAAGCGTCATTGGGCAGTGTCTGGTAGAGGGGCCCTCTCCACCCCCAGGCTCTTTCATTACCAACACCAGCTCTTTCAGAGGTCACGATCCCGACACACATCCGGTCTCTGAATACAGCCGCTGCCGACAGGGTCTGCTTCGGGACCTGATAATGGTTCTCCAGGTAGGCCTGGATGTCCGGCAGTGGGGCCTGGGGCACCAGGGGGACTTTGTGCTGGCTGAAGGTGGAGGGGAGGTAGCAGTGCTCCCGGGCAGCATCACAGATCATCACCAACTGGTAGTCTTCACGGTGGCGCTGTGCGCATAGGCTCTGGAAGAGCTCCTCGGCCCGGCAGCCCACTTCATAGCTCAGCTGGTCCGCGAACAGCAAGCTGTAGAGCTTGTGCTCCTGGGAGCCCAGCGTGAGGCAGCGTCGTAGGAATAGCTCCACCTCCTCGACTGTGGTCCCCGGGGTGCAGACCAACACCTCATCAAAGGTGGGCAGAGGCTGCCCGGGGGCCTGCATATAGATGGCCAGTGCGGCCAGCAACACCTCAGAGTGGCCACACAACACCAGGTTAGGCTGGCCAACCTGCAGGCCTTTGGGGAGTGGCCGCTCCACAGGACAGTCACGCAGTGTGGCCAGCTGAGCCAGGCATCTACCCAGGGCATCCAGGTCCAGACAGTTGGGCAGGAAGGCACTCATGCACTCTGTAGATTGCTCCATGATAACCCGAAGCTTGCCCATTAAGCTGGACTCAGAAAGTAGCTGCCGAGGCAGCTTTTCCACCACCTCCCTCAGGCAGTGTCTGGTAGCATCGCTTTCACAGGAACTGGTGACATCTAAGATGTCGTGGACGGTGCATTCGCCTGTGATGAAGGACAGCATCATGAGGGCAGCTTCGCTGGGTCTGGGTTTCCTGAGCTCGCTGCTCAGGTAGACCAGCTGCTCAGCTGTGTAGAAGTTGAGGTAAAAGTGTTTGGCTCTCTTCTGGGCAACTACTATTTT
Source organism: Microtus pennsylvanicus (assembly GCF_037038515.1). NCBI lineage: Eukaryota > Metazoa > Chordata > Mammalia > Rodentia > Cricetidae > Microtus > Microtus pennsylvanicus. The sequence goes on from NC_134589.1 coordinate 2,543,628, forward strand.
CCAGTCGTCTAGGAAGTCCTCCATCTGCCTGCAGAGGGCTCCCAGGAGCTCGATGACATCACCACTCTCTGCCAACTGGCTCACCAGCTCCAAGCCAAAGTCCATGCGGATGGAGATGTCCGACATGGGGCAGCAGTAGACCTCAGCAGTCCAAGACCTGAACAGCATGTTTCCCGCGCAGTGCAGGTTTATGAAGGCATGCACAAGCCTCTGCATGCTGCTGAAGACCTGGGGGAAGGGAGCCATGAGGTCAAGGCATAGCACAGGGCTGCAGGGAAGACACACTCATCTACACACACCTGCCCACATACTAACATACACACCCACACACTAACCTACATACACATACCCACACGCTAACCTACACACTAGCACACACACTAACCTATTAAACCTGCAGCTTACAGCTCCAAGATCTTAGACTCAGGTCACTGTCTCACTGGAGCACAATTTTCACAAAAATCTTCCTAATATCCATCACACACAGCTCTTCCTTCCATAATTACATGGTCAGCTGAATAAGAGGCCTCCCTTTCTTTCTTTCCTTTTTTTTTTATTTTTTTTTATTTTTTTAAGGCAACTCTCACTATTTAGCTCTGATTGTCCTTGAGTTCCCTATGGAACCAGATTGGCCCTATCCCCATCTCTGCCTCCTGAGCACTGGGATTAAAGGTGTGTGCCACCATGTCCAAGGAAAGAAAATGTATGGACTGTGCACACTTGTATGCGTGTGTGTGTGTCGTGACTATGTGTGTAAAAGCAGGGTCTCATGTTCCCAGGCCGGGCTCAAACTCAAGATCCCTCCACCTCAACAGCCGCACAACAGAGTTGCCAGTTCACACAGGAAGCAAACTGATGGTTTCTTTCTTTCTTTTTTTTTTAAAGATTTATTTATTTATGTATACAGTACCCTGCCTGCAGGCCAGAAGGCCAGATCTCATTACAGAGAGGTTATGAGCCACTATGTGGTTACTGGGAATTGAACTCAGGACCTCTGGAAGAGCAGTCAGTGCTCTTAACCACTGAGCCATCTCTCCAGCCCCGATAGTTTCTTTCTAGAACTGTCGGGCGGTCACCTCATCTCCACAGCTCATGACAGCTCCTCCTGAGGCTCTTGAAGAGGACCTGTAGCTCTTGGGTCTGCCCTGCTTCAGATAAAGAGCCATCAGCACCACCCTCTGGGTATCAGAGCAAAGCTCTGTGTCAATCCAGACATTTCTACAGCTCAGTAAGGAAAGCACCTGGGCCAGCTTGAGGCCAGAGCCACCCAGTGGGGCAGCGGCACAAACCCAAATGTTCACCTCTGAGAACTTGTCCACCTCTGCGCTGCTGCTGTGGTCTCTCTTCCCAGACATGAGCATGAGCTTATTTAACAGCTCCCTCAGCTCTTCTGTGGAGTAGCTGCGCAGCCCTTGCTGGGCACCATGGTTCTCTGGGAGGAGGAGGGATAGGACGGTGTCTGGGGAAATCTGGGAGGCAGCACACATTAGAAAGTTAGTTTCTGGTGCAGAGTCCGTGAGTTTATAGTAAGACCACAGGGCCATGCAAAACTGTGCCAGGATTGGGCGCTCACCTTCTGACCACCTTTGGGTGCCCTAATAACATAGATGCCCCTGTTGTTGATTGCTGTGGCCAGGGACAGAGACGAGAGCTCCACAGACCCGTGGCTTTCCTTCACTGTCTTCAGCCACTCCAAATTTCTGGCAGAATCTTGCTATTGGGACAGAAGCAGGCAACAGGCTGGAGTGAGAAGCCATTTTCTTGTCGCCCCCACCTCTGCTCTTGCTGGGGTACAGTTGCCCCGCACCCTGCCCCACACCCACGCTTTGTCCCTGTGCTCTGTCTTGTTCATCAAGGCCTTGTCACTCAACATATCTGCACTGGATCCCGAGTCGACTCACCAGCTTACTGGGCAGGTGCTGGTCATTGTCCAGGGCCCTCCAGAGCTCCTGCAGATGATACACAAACCCATAGAAATCTGTGCTCGAGTCCATCTTGTACAGCAGCGAGGCGTAGCCCTGCACGGCGTCATGGAAACAGGCCACCCGGTCCACCTCGATGTCGTTCTCCCCCGCTGAGATGGAGGCCAGGTCCACAAACACCTTGAGTTCATTGATGTCTTGAGAGGAAAGAGGGGAGGTCAGCACGTGACCTTGCTGAGTTTGGGGCAGAAATCCTAAGTGAAGCTATAATTGAGCACCAAGGTAATGTCTTATTTGGCCCACTTTCTGCTTTTGCTAAGAACATGGAACATAATAGCGAATCTATTGACTGATAGCTACCCTTTATCAGACAACAGTGTCCCAGGCATTATGCTAGGCTTGAATCTACTACACCACATCACTTAAACCACACAAACGTAGAGACCTGGGCTCTGCTGGAAAAGAAGACGCTGACAATGAGAGAAACTGCGACAACCCTCCATAGGCTCCTGCCCACTCAAAAGGTACACATGGAAAACCTTCATGATCTCTCTGTGCAAGTCCTGTCTTCTGGAAGAAAGGGTTAAGTGGGGAGGGGAAGCCGGAGAGATGGCTCATGGTGAAGAGCAGCACCTGCTCTTCCAGAGGACCTGGTTTCAAGTCCTAGCACCCACATGGCAACCCAGAACCATCTGAAACTCCAGCTCCAAGGAATCTGACAGCTTCTTTGGCCTTCTGGGTACCAGGGATATGAGGAAGCACAGACACACATGCAGGACAAAACACCCATACACATCAAATAAAAACAAAATAAATAAAAAGACTGGCGAGTTGACTCAGTGGTTAAGAGCAATTATTGGTCTTATAAGGGATCCAGGTTTCTTTTCCAAAACCTACCTTGTGGCTTTCAACCTATTTTAATTTCAGTTCTAGAGGACATGGCACCCTCTTTAAATCTACAGAGGCAACAGGCACTTATTTGGCACACATACGTACATGAAGAAAACATTACAAACCAAATAATTGATAAAAAATGAAAATAAAATTTTGAATGACCTTCAGCTATTCCCAGCCAGCAGTCATACCATGCAGGAAATGACAAAGGAAAGTTTCTACACAAGAGCCTGAGGGACATTGTCTGAGTGAAATAAACCCCAGTGAATGAGACAGCCACTGCCCCTTTGCCTAGAGAAGTCAAGGAGAAACTTTCCTGGCCTTTGTACAGCAGGCGACCCAGGGGATATATTTCCTTAAGTATCAGAGCCTCGTAGAGAACCATAGGTGCCACCTGTAGGACCCTGGCAAGCCTAAGGGGCCGGCCATACCTTCCAGGGCCTCATGCAGCCAGTCCACAAGTTCCTTCTGCCGAGAGAGTTCCTCCAGGCAGCGGCGTCGTGGCTCACTGATGTCTTGGAGCAGCTTCTTGGCCCGGATGAACTCTGGGCTGATCTGTTTCAGCTCCTCATGGCGAAAGTCCTCGAAGGAATCGGCCTGGAAGATAAAGTTTAGCATGCACTGGTTCTGGTTGGCCAAGCCTAGTTTTCAGGTAGCCACCCCATAGAGCAAGACTAAGACTCATTTAATGGAGAACAACAGGACCCTCTCCTCCATGGTCAAAGCAGCCCTTGTTCCTCCACATCCTTGCTTGTTCCACACTTCCCATTTTACAGCAAAGATTACATGGGCTTTGAAATCTGTGCCTCTCCCTAGCACAACCAGATCGCTCTCTCTACATACATCTATTTTACTGGTCCAGCAACAGGCCGAAAGGCGACTGTGGCGGTGCAAACCTTATTTCAGAAATTGGAGGCAGAGACAAGTGAATCTCTTCTGTGAGTTCAAGGCAGCCTGGTCTACATAGCAACAGCCAGGACACAGAAAAACTGTCTCAAAATGGAAACTAAAAATGTCCCATCTCAGCTCTGCCAGGGGTGATGTGTCACTTGCTGCTGCCCAGAGCTGGTGCAGTTACAACTGGGACAGCTGTCTGTCCTTCCTTCCATGATCAGAGCCATTGTTGTTAAAGAACATGGAAAAAGCCAGGCGGTGGTGGCGCACGCCTTTAATCCCAGCACTCGGGAGGCAGAGGCAGGCGGATCTCTGTGAGTTCGAGACTAGCCTGATCTACAGAGCTAGTTCCAGGACAGGTTCCAAAGCCGCAGAGAAACCCTGTCTCGAAAAACCAAAAAAAAAAAAAAAACAAACAACCAAAAAAAAAAAAAAGAAAAGAAAAGAACATGGCAAAAGAGGCCATAAGTTTGACAGAGAAAGGACAGTTGAAAAAGCGAGAAATGAGTATTTATAATCTCCATGGTAATAAAAAAGAAGACTGTGGCCTCCTCTTGTTGAACTGCTGATCCTCTAATGAATGGCCTGAAACGCACTAGCTCAGGAGTTCCCACGTTAGTCAGGAAGAAAGCTTTCCATACCTTCTGCTCCACCATCACCATCACCCACCCCGTCCATCTGCTCCACCATCACCGTCACCATCACCACCACCGTCACCGTCACCATCACCATCATCACCACCATCACCACCACCACCACCATCACCGTCACCATCACCACCACCATCACCGTCACCATCACCATCATCACCACCATCACCATCATCACCACCATCACCATCACCGTCACCGCCACCATCACCATCACCATCACCATCATCACCACCATCACCATCACCGACACCACCATCACCACCACCACCACCACCATCACCATCACCACCACCATCACCCTCACCACCACCACCACCACCACCATCACCGTCACCATCACCACCACCACCACCACCATCACCGTCACCATCACCACCACCACCACCATCACCATCACCATCACCATCATCACCACCATCACCATCACCGACACCCACGCCACCACAGGACAGAAAGAAACCCTGGCTGTCAAGATTTTTCAGCTTGGTCCTCGCCCCTCAGGAGAGCCAGCAAACAACTTACGAATTTTAACAACTTGTCAAGAACACTGAAGTCACCGGTCACGCCCAAAGTGCTTCGGAGCTGAAAGATGACCTTGGCAGAGCTGACAGCCTGGTTTAGGCTATGGTATTCCTTGATCTGCGCCACACGCTCTGGGATCCAACCTTTTTGCTCTTGGGGTTCCACAGTGCACATGAAGTTTAGGTCAACAGTCAGGTCACCATATTTATCTACAAAGTCCCTGAAGATGTTGTCAACTTCAACAAAGGTGATCTCTCCTGACTTGAGTTTCTCATAGAGTATGTAGAATTTCTCATAGCAGGGGTGGTACAGGCGTTCACAGGCTTCTGAGAGCGATAATTTCAAATTTCTGGGGTCCTGAGTCAGAGAACTAAGTGCCTCTGCTGTCTCTTGCCAGAAGAATTGGAAGATGTGGCTGTCTTTCAGGGAGTCTATCTTGCTTGCAATTTCTCGGATCTCAGGGCTCAGGGAGTAATGAGTCTTCCTTTTGTGTGGAGACGAGTGAGGGAGGTTTATCAATGCTTCATTGAGTCTCTTATTGCTGAGGTCTTGAGAGTGTATTGCCTCAATATATCCAAACTCCACTACGGAAACAGAAATGAAAGGTTGGATGTAAAGCCTCCGATGATAGTAGCATATAATTTCTCTTTGATCACACACACCCATTCTCGCTTTTTGAGACAGGTTTCTCTGTGTCACCCTGGCTGTCTTAGAACTCACCCTGAAGACCAGACTGGCCTTGAACTCAGAGATCCACCTGCCTCAGCCTCTCGCCACCACTGCCTGGCATCACTTCTCTTTCTCAGTAAGGGAAAGAAGGTCTGAATATGTAGCCGGGCTGGCCTTCAGCTAATTATCCCCCTGCCTCAGCACCCTAATGTATGGGATTGTGGACATGCCCCAGGATGGGCAGAACTAGAGCTGTTTGTTCACTGGGGACAGAGCCTACCGCCTTGCAGCATTAGACAGAGGCTCGACTACCGACACAGCCTTAGCCCGTTCCCTGGTCGCTTCTCTAAGAAACTCATATACAGCCACTTGGTTCATTCTCTGTAGAACATGCACATCTTTCCTCCCTCCCACCTTGGTTTTGTTGTCAGTTTTCTCAAAGAGAAAAACACTGTAAACTCTGGGTAAAGGGTCAGTTGGGACACAGGCACCTACTCTCTCTCACTCCCTTCTAAAGCCCAACAAATTATAAAATAGGAATTTTATCTCTAAATCTGAAACAGCCCAGACACATACTTTTCATTCTAGAATTCAGGAGACAGAGGCAGATGGATCTCTGTGAATCTGAGGGTAGCCTGACCTACAGAGCATCCAGTGAGGGTAAACATGTCACACACAGAGAAGCAGTAACCAGGACTGTCCCAGGCTTCCCAGCGGCAGCAGAGACACAGCCGGGAGCACAGCATCGTTCCTAGGGCAGTGGCTTACAATGTCCCTCTGTTCCCAGCCAGGCAGTGCACTGGAACTAGGGCAGACAGACACGCACTCGCTCAAACAGGGAGCGCCTGCCTCTTTCTCAGGAGGGTAGCTAAGCTGTGTCTGCCAGATGCAGAGTCAGGGCCAGAGGGCAGGGATATATATGGGAACGTACTTAGGAAAAGGTACCGATGACACCAGCAGGGTTAAGGGAGAGCCCAGGGCTGCTCACCCATCTAGTGATAATGAGGAGAGTCACAACCTGTGATGGGTGTCAGCGGATAGTTCTAGGACATAAAATAGAGATGCTTGCAGGCATGGAATACAGAGGTGATGTGGATTCCCTCTGGCAAAGGCAAGTGAGTTTGGATTAAAAATTTTTGATCACTGGAACCCATATAAATGTCAGGTGGGTAAGGCAGCCTGGCTGTATTTCTAGTCTGGAGAAACTGGGATGGAAGAATCCCCAGAGCAAACTGGCTGGCAAGGCTAGACACAGCAGCAAGCTCTGGGTTTGAGTGAGAGACCTGTCTCACTGAGTGAGGTGAGAAAGGGTGGTGGTGGTCCAGGGCTTTAGTCCCAGCACCGCAGAGGCAGAGACAGAGGCAGGGGGATCTCTTTCAGCTTGTCAACAAGTGAGTTCCAGGACAGCCAGGGCTGTTACCCAGACAAGCCCTGTCTCAAAAATAAACAACAACAACAAAATTAATAAGGTGAAAGAGGTCTCAAGAGTGACTCCCAGTATCTACCCTGGGCCTTGACATGCACATGCAAATACATATGCTTACGTCCCCATATCATGGAAAATTTTAAAAATGTTTTAAAGCCCCCCCAGCTCTGCTACTGTGCCCCGTCATCCCACTGCACTTCCTCTGCCCCTCACTGAGACCCCACACTTCTTCAGTCCCACTCCGGGGTGCGCACCTTCCACCAGGTGTTTCACTCTCCCAAACTGCCTCAGGAGGCTCTCCACGTGTCTATTCTCTCGCTTGAGGAACAGCAGATCATCCTTTCTCCTGGCCAGCAAGTCCTCCAGATCGCAGGCCTCCTCTTGGCGTGGCAGCCGTACTCTATCTGAAAAGTAAATTACCCGCTCAACCAATCCTGTTTGTCTTCCATGTAAGCGCTTTCTGCTGCCTCGCTCTGCACACACTGCAGTCGGGCGAGGACGAGGGACCAGGAAGACGCCTGCTTAGCCAGCCTGTGAGGACAGTGGAGGGACCAGGAAGACGCCTGCTCAGCCAGCCTGTGAGGACAGTGGAGGGACCAGGAAGAGTCCTGCTCAGCCAGCCTGTGAGGACAGTAGAGGGACCAGGAAGAGTCCTGCTCAGCCAGCCTGTGAGGACAGTGGAGGGACCAGGAAGAGTCCTGCTCAGCCAGCCTGTGAGGACAGTGGAGGGACCAGGAAGACGCCTGCTCAGCCAGCCTGTGAGGACAGTGGAGGGACCAGGAAGACGCCTGCTCAGCCAGCCTGTGAGGACAGTGGATTCACGTACTTGGCAGCCATCATTCCACTACTTGCTCATGACACTCCTCAGATATAAACCACAGCTTCTCAATGTGCTGACAAGAACTGCTGGCGGTACAATGCCCAGGAACACGCCCTGCCCACAAAATGCCATACCCAAGTTTCTTCCCTCTGGACGCTACTCAGCTGCCCGGTATCTCAACTTCATACTTACTTAAGTTCCAGATGTCAACAAACTGACGCTTGTGCTCAAGGACCAACTCCAGCTGTCCGATCACCATGGCGCCATCCTCAAGTTCCTCTGCAGCCTTTTGGAACACAGACACAGCCGTGGCCATCAGCTGCCTGCCTTCCCCCGTGATGTTGTCTAAGATTTTCTCGTTGCTTCCTGATGAGAGGGAGAGCACATAGTTCAGAGCCCGGGTCCCCTGACCCCTTCGATTCCCACCAGGCATCCCCGATGCTCGAGTATGGCTCCAGGTTCCGCACATCCTGGCCACAATGCCCCGCTGTAGGGTAGTATGTGTAAACTGACCATCAGTCTAGATGGAAAGACTTTCAATACATTTACTTGTAACCCCCAGAAAATTTCTCTCCTGCTCTCATTACATTTGTATTAAAACAGAATGATTGTCTGTATCATCAAAAACAAAGTAGCCTTATCCATCAATGTAAATCCATAAAACAGCTGGGCACGGTGGCACAGGACTCTAGAGGCAGAGACAAGCGGATGTGTTAGTTCATGGCCACCCAGGTCTACACAGCCGGCTATAGACCAGCCAAGGCCACATGGAGAGACTCAGTCTCAGAAAAACAACAGCAAAACATGGATCAAACGGAGATGCTATTCGGCAGGTGAACAGGTTAAGATGCCCAGGTAGTTCTGCAAATGAAGTTTTCTGTGATGAAATCAGAACTCAGCGGCTGAGCAATAAAAAGACAGGGAGGAGCTTCCAATGCAAACTGCTATGAAAGTCGTCTCTAAGGCCACACTTATGGGTCCAGCTAAGGGATCTTCTAGAGAACAAACCACAGGGGAGTAAAACACAGGGCCTCAGATCCTGAGAGCAGTGAGCTCACTGTGTCAACACTGGGATGCCCCAAACATGCTGTCATGCATGTGTTGAAGCCTAGAGAGCACCGACGACTCCAGAGACTTAGTGTGCCAACACTCAACAGCTCATCCGAGTTAAAGGACACACACATTCCAGATGTGAACAACAGCGCATGGCTGCTGGAGGAGCCTGTGGGAGCCAAGTTTGCTGACGAATTTTTCTAGAAAACCTATGAATTGAAAAAACACAAAATACAAATGGCGTCCACATCAGCACTCCACACTTTCGGCCTCACGCCTCACAAGCTGTAGGCTCCCTTTTGGGCTATCAAAAGATCTGGTGAGCATTAGGTGAGCATTAAACTCGCCGGGGCTTTTAGTTCAAACCCAGCACATTCCTGCTCCAAGATCTAAACACAGCAGCTCACAGAAGACATGTGAGAGATTTCAGGGGAAGACATTCGGTTCTCTGTGTGCTGGGAGGGTCAGCTGGGACTTCCTGTTCTGTAAGTCAGTCAGCACTGCTGTCAAAGGGACTGCTCTGAAGGCCACCTGAGCCTGTCTAGTTCTCCCTCTCGTGTGTGTTTGTGCGTGTGTGCGTGCACACTCTTGCTCACATGGTATGGGGGCATGCACATGTAGGCAGTCCAAAATCTCTCTGAACCTGAAGCTCGGCTTGTAGCAAGAAGCCACAGGTATCCTCTGCCTCCATCCCTACCCCTCTGGGACATCTCCCCACTCAGCAGGCCTTTCCCCTCTGGGCCATCTCCCCACTCAGCAGGCCTTTCCCCTCTGGGCCATCTCCCCACTCAGCAGGCCTTTCCCCTCTGGGCCATCTCCCCACTCAGCAGGCGCTGTACCCGTGGGCCATCTCCCCACTCAGCAGGCCTTTCCCCTCTGGGCCATCTCCCCACTCAGCAGGCCCTGTACCCGTGGGCCATCTCCCCACTCAGCAGGCCCTGTACCGTGGGCCATCTCCCCACTCAGCAGGCCTTTCCCCTCTGGGCCATCTCCCCACTCAGCAGGCCCTGTACCCGTGGGCCATCTCCCCACTCAGCAGGCCCTGTACCGTGGGCCATCTCCCCACTCAGCAGGCCTTTCCCCTCTGGGCCATCTCCCCACTCAGCAGGCCCTGTACCCGTGGGCCATCTCCCCACTCAGCAGGCCCTGTACCCGTGGGCCATCTCCCTACTCAGCAGGCCCTGTACCCGTGGGCCATCTCCCCACTCAGCAGGCCTTTCCCCTCTGGGCCATCTCCCCACTCAGCAGGCCTTTCCCCTCTGGGCCATCTCCCCACTCAGCAGGCGCTGTACCCGTGGGCCATCTCCCCACTCAGCAGGCCTTTCCCCTCTGGGCCATCTCCCCACTCAGCAGGCCCTGTACCCGTGGGCCATCTCCCCACTCAGCAGGCCCTGTACCCGTGGGCCATCTCCCCACTCAGCAGGCCCTGTACCCGTGGGCCATCTCCCCACTCAGCAGGCCCTGTACCCGTGGGCCATCTCCCCACTCAGCAGGCCCTGTACCCGTGGGCCATCTCCCCACTCAGCAGGCCCTGTACCCGTGGGCCATCTCCCCACTCAGCAGGCCCTGTACCCGTGGGCCATCTCCCCACTCAGCAGGCCTTTCCCCTCTGGGCCATCTCCCCACTCAGCAGGCCTTTCCCCTCTGGGCCATCTCCCCACTCAGCAGGCCCTGTACCCGTGGGCCATCTCCCCACTCAGCAGGCCCTGTACCCGTGGGCCATCTCCCCACTCAGCTGTAATTCTTGCTGCTCTGGGCATCTGCAGAGCAAAGCCCGTCGGTGTCTACCCTGCACTTCACATCCCTTCTCCTGGAGGCTGAGACCCTAGACTGTCGGGAGCAGTGCCAGGCACAGGATGGCAGCAGAGCAGCTAGGACACAGCAGCTCTCAGTCAGCTTGGACTTTAGTTGTCAAGACAACCATGCCTGTCCTGGTCCTGGTCCCACCATCCTAGCTGCTTCCCGCATCATCACAGACCAGCCGGATGTCTGTTCTTCTGTCCTGTTCTGCTCCCCACAGCTGCCAGCACATACCACACAGTTTGAAGAGTTGCCTCACATCTGGCCACGTGAGCAGGTATTTGAGGATCCCATCCATGTCCGACACAGCCTCCCCGTTGTGCTTAGGCCAGGACTTGGTTATCACAGCGGACAAGAGAGTACCAAATTTCTGCAGATCTTGACAGGAGAGCCCCTGAAGGACACTGGTCTGAGACTATAAAGAAAGTGAGTTATAAAAAAAGAACATGTAATAATGTCGTTTTAGTTTGTTTTAAAATAAGAGAATCGTGAAATCTTGGTGTGTACACAACAGTAATCCTAGCACTGGGAAAGGAGTTCAGTCTCCGTCACACAGAAAATACTGAGACTGCGCTAGCCACTCCCTTGGGAAGAGCAGCAGCTTTCCATCCCATTCCCTTCCGACTGAAGACAAGTTCACTGAGTTCTACAGTCTTTGGGGTTGCTTCATTGCAGAGAGGTTTTGTGGGTTTTTTTTTTATTTCAAACTTTTTATATTATAGTTTTTATTTTCAATAATGTTTTAAATCAATTCAAAGTGCTTCACAGAGCCTTCAAGGAAAATGCACCAGGTGGTGATGGTGCATGCCTTTAATTCCAGCACTCTGCAAGGGAGGAGACAGAAGCAGTTGGATCTTTGTGAGTTCAAGGCCACCCTAGTCTACTGGGCTTCAAGGAGAGGCTCTAAAACTACACATAGCAACTCTGTCTCAAAAAACAAAAAAACAAGAAAAATGCGCACTGGGGTGTGAATCAGTGGCTAAGAGCTTGCCTAGCGTCTGTAAAGTCCTGGTTCAATGTTCAGCACTTCAGAAAAGGAAAAATATGTCATAGAAATTGTGCTATTTCTGGACAGAGAGATGTCACAGTGGGTGAAGGTGGGTAGTGCCAAACCCATCAAAGTGACTCAATTCTTGGGACCCATGTGGTGGAAAGAGAAAATGAGCCCCCCAAAAAAATGTCCTCTGTTCTCCATGTCCGTGCCCAACACACACACACACACATACACTCACACACACACGCTCACACACACACACACACACTCACACACATTCACACACACACACACACACAGGGCGCAATACTCTAACATAATAAAACGTTAATAGGAGAAAACATGTTTTGAGCCCTCTCATCATACACGTGACCTGCAGAGCTCTGACACAGTGCTCAGGCCACTCAGCAGGGGCCTTTACCTCAGAAGGGACGCAGAGGGAAGAAGGGCCTCACTAGAGCTGAACCTGCAGAAGCGAGAGGGAGCAGGACGCTGAGTGTGCCTCTCCCAAGCGCGGGCTTTTTCTCAGTCTCCGTCAGAGCACAGGAAGATGAACAGAAACTAAAGCCCGCCAGCAGCAGTGCTCACAGGGGTGACTGGGGCTCAGCCTGTGAGATGCTGGGCGAGGCTGTGTGAGCAGCTGGGAGGTTCTCACCATGTAACCCTGGCTGGTCTGACTCACTACATAGACCAGGCTGGTCTTGAACTCAGAGACCCACCAGCTTCTGTCTTCCGAGTACTTGAGTACTTGGGTTAAGGGTGTATACCACCACATCTAGCCTAGGAATTGTGGCGTTGCATGGCATTTAACTGCCCAGGAAACAGGAAGCCACACTGCTTCTCAAGGAGTTAGATGAGAACTCTGGATCTCAGGACATGGCTCAGGGCACAAAGGGGGATGATCAGACCCTGTAGGGTCTCAGAACAAGCAGGCTTCAGCAGCCTTTGGGAGGCCACATCAGAAAACCCCTGTGAGCCCACAGGGAAAGGCTAGTGACCTGGCAAGCAGAGCTCACGGCTTCAATGACACACTTCTCAAAGCTCCTGGCCACGCTGTCATGGAGTCCACGATCCTGCCACTGACTGCTGCAGAAGATGGAGATCTGAAAACGGGGCTGCTCCTGCGGACAGAGAGGGAGGCGTGAGGGCTGTGTGTGCTCAAGGAGGGAGCCATAAAGGCTGTGGGGTTCCTCACTACTACATGCCAGGGAAACACCAGGTGTCTTCACCACCCCGTGATCTGAGCTTCTCCGCACAGGCACTAAGCACGTCTACAAGGACCGCACTAGCCAAGGAACTAATGAAAACAGATTCTGTAGCTAGGCATGGTGGCTCGTGCCTCTGGTCCCAGCACTAGAGAGCCCAAGGCAAGAGGATTGCTGGGAGCTTGGAACTGGCCTGGGACACAGAGTGAGAATCTGTCACAAATATTCAAAAATTAAAAAGCCTTTTGTTTTAGTCTGAAAAAAAAAAATCCCAACACTTGGGAGACAGAGGCAGAGGCAGGTAGATCTCTCTTAAGTTAGGAGCCAGCCTGGTGTACAGAGCAAGTTCTACGATAGGCTCCAAAGCTATAGAGAAATCCTTTCTTGAAAAAACAACAATAACAAAAACCCACAATAAGCAAAAACAACACACACCCAAAAAACACTAAAACAAAACACCAGCACTGGAGCTAGTGAAAGCAGGACAGGTAATTTTTGAAAAATAAGCCATTTTCCTCCTCTTCTGCTTTCTTACATCTATCTGACAGTTTTATAGAAAGCATTCCTATCATGTAAAGTTGGCTTTCCGTGTTGCCAGCTCTTAAGTGTGGCCATTTCTTAAGTATCGCCCAACACTAAAGAGCATTTTTCTGCGCGTTTTTTTCCCCTTGATGGTATTTCCATAACTGGCCAGAGCGGTATCTGCATGTGTGCTTCCCTATATATGGATCAGGACCCCATCCTGTCCCTGTTCTTCTAAGGGCATCACACAAGACGTTCGACATTCTTCTGAAGTCAAAAGACAAAGACCAAGTCAGAACACATGTCCAAACTCATGGCTGACCCCTTGCCTCCCCACCATTATCAGTCTTGCACTCAAGTGTACCATACATAACAATTGGGGATGTAAGGTGCCTGGTCTCCTCTATGTTCTTTCATCTCCCAGAAAGAGTGCCCCGGCCTCAGGTACCTGCTTGAGCCTCCCTTCCAAGTCTCCCAGCAGCGACCCCTTCCAGCCATACTTCTTGGGGAAGTCGATTTCCACCAGCCGTCGCCACAGCTGCACAATCAAAAAGTGACGTCAGCAAAGACTTAATGCCACAGCATGGACAAATAAGGTGGACAAGCAGGTGCGGTGTTACAGGTCTGAGGTCCTAGGTATTTGAGAAACTGAGGCAGGAGGGCTGTTGAAGTCCAGGAGTTCAGGGCTGGCCTGGACACCACAGGAAGACCTTGTCTCAAGAGCAGTAAGAAAGGGGTGACCATTATGGCAGTGTGAAGGGCAAGGGCAACAAGCCTCAAGAATGGTGGGGCTCTCAGCTCTTCATGTCACTGGTAAACTGTGCTGGCGGTGAGTCGGCAACACGACCTACTTTGGCCCACCACCACCTTCCCAGTTGTGTGACTACTCTTTGGAAAAAGGAGTCTCCTAATATTTATCCTGAAAAGTTTCAAACAGACAAGACAGTGTGAAGAACAGCAATATGGCCACGGATTGACAAGACCCTTCTCTACAGGAGAAGCACAGTGGCTAGGCTTCAGGCCATGGTCACAGCTCTTGGGACGGTAGTGATGGTTCCCAGTCCCTTATGTCCACACCCATGTGCCTTTGGCCGCTTTACAGCTCCCAGGAAGCCTTACCGCCATCTCCTCAGGATAGGTAAAGCGGAGAGTGTCTGGACCGGAATAGAAGATGCTTTTTTTAAACACGCTGCACAGCCAGTTTCTTGTGGTGCTCAGGGCCCCCTGGAAGATGTTTGTCAGCAAGTCTTCATTATCTGTAGCAACCAGCCCCTCTGTGGCAGCCTGTGGGCATGCGAGAAAGGGATTACAGAATCTGAGGTCACCCTCGAGTCTGATGACCTGAGTTTGATCCCCAGGACCCACGTGGGGGAAGGAGAGAACTGACTCTCACAAGGTGTCCTGATTTCCACACCCATGCCCATGGTGCCGTCTCTGTGTCTTTGTCTGTATGTCAGTCTCTCCCAGGCTGTACTGTCTGCAAGAAGCTGGGTTCTCCAGTACAGCATCCCAGGCTGCACTGTCTGCAGGAAGCCCATGCCCTCCAGTACAGGATCCCAGGCTGCACTGTCTGCAGGAAGCCCATGCCCTCCAGTACAGGATCCCAGGCTGTACTGTCTGCAGGAAGCTGGGTTCTCCAGTACAGGATCCCAGGCTGTACTGTGTATTCAGATGTGCGAATCTCACTTACCCCTGCGGGTTTGAGTTGAAGCATTTTACAGACAAGCTCAGCCGACAGGGCAGGAACCTCATAGACCTTTACATAGGCTGTGATGTTGCAGACAGTTTCATGGAGGGTCAGACACTCAGGTAAGAAGGTCTGTAACAGGGTCTCCCCAAGAATCCTATCCACAAAGAGAGGTGGAGAAATCATTGAAATAATTGACAAATGAGAAGGGCGGGGGATTAAAGTAAAAAGGAAAATAAAAGCAAGTCCTCTGTGAGGGGTTTGTGCCGGAGTGAGTAGAGATCTGACTGCCTAGCACCCGAGGCTCTGGGTTCAGTCCTCAGTACTGCAAAAGGACAAAAGCTGGGACTGGGGATAAAGCTCAGCAGTCAAGTCAAAACACATGCTGCACTGTCGGAGGACCTGGGGGTCGGACCAGCACCTCACATTGCTGGGACTGGAGCTCATGGCAGCTGCAGACTAAAGAAAAAGTAGTAAGGGAGCTGACCCCCCCCGTGTGGACTCTGCTCCCCGACAGTATGGACTGTGCCTGACACTGAGTCACAACAGACCCTTCTCCAGCAGCCTTTGTCAGGTGCTTGTCATAGCCAGGGAAACAGTAATATGTTTGATTTGTCTTGTGATCTGATTTGCTAAAGGCAGACTCGGATGTAACAGGTACAGTGAAGGGATGTAGCAAGGGACCATGGGTAAAATCTCAGCCCTGAAGCTGGACAAGTCATCTAATGGCGTGGAAAGCATGGCTTAGTTTCCACCTCCCCACGGAGACAGCACGTGTGGCAAGCTGAGGCCAGCAGGGGCAGCCACCATGCCGCCCAGAGCTGTGTGGAAGCCAAGGCTGCCGTTGGCCTTCCTACTTACGTGGTCTCATAAATGTCCACAAGGTGAATCAGCATTTTAAAGATCCGCTTGACATCCTAGGACAATAGAAGAAGTGTGATCACGCTGTGAGTGAGCCAGAAACGCCTGTGAGCACACGAGCACTGGCTTTGTCTTTCCCTGTGAGCACACAAACACTGGCTTCGTCTTTCCCTGTGAGCACATGAGCACTGGCTTCGTCTTTCCCTTTGTGCACACGAGCACTGGCTTCGTCTTTCCCTGTGAGCACACAAGCACTGGCTTCGTCTTTCCCTGTGTGCACACGAGCACTGGCTTCGTCTTTCCCTGTGAGCACACAAGCACTGGCTTCGTCTTTCCCTTTGTGCACACAAGCACTGGCTTCATCTTTCCCTGTGTGCACACGAGCACTGGCTTCGTCTTTCCCTGTGAGCACACAAGCACTGGCTTCGTCTTTCCCTTTGTGCACACAAGCACTGGCTTCGTCTTTCCCTGTGTGCACACGAGCACTGGCTTCGTCTTTCCCTGTGTGCACACAAACACTGGCTTCGTCTTTCCCTGTGTGCACACGAGCACTGGCTTCGTCTTTCCCTGTGAGCACACAAGCACTGGCTTCGTCTTTCCCTGTGTGCACACGAGCACTGGCTTCGTCTTTCCCTGTGAGCACACAAGCACTGGCTTCGTCTTTCCCTGTGTGCACACGAGCACTGGCTTCGTCTTTCCCTGTGTGCACACGAGCACTGGCTTCGTCTTTCCCTGTGAGCACACGAGCACTGGCTTCGTCTTTCCCTGTGAGCACACGAGCACTGGCTTCGTCTTTCCCTGTGAGCACACGAGCACTGGCTTCGTCTTTCCTTCCATCAACACGGCTGCTCTTGGGAAGAATAGCTTCTCATGATTAAATTCATGGCACAGAATTCCCACTGCTGTCTTCTGAGCATGACCACATGCACACATGTGTGGAGACTGTGCTCTTATAGGGAGCTGTTTACCCTGTTTTGAGGCAGTGTCTCTCATTGGCTTGGAGATCACAATTGGACTAGGCTGGCTCGTGATGATCTGCCCTTCGCTACTCCCCCTGGGGAGTAAAGGGCAGGCCACAGTGACCTGCATTTCTTGGTGGTTCCGGGGATTGAACTCAGATCCTTATGCTTGTTGGCAAGCAGTTTACCAAATGATCATCTTCCCAGGCCAACATCCACAAGTCTCTATATCTAAAGCCGTGTAGGAAGGATGGAAGACAGCAGCTATGGAACAACCTCACACCCTAACTGCCTTGAAGTTCTGCCCAGCACAACTGTTAAACACTTAAAATAGAACTGAGAAAAGCTATTGACTTTCCCAAGTTCTATTTACTGAAGTAGAGTAGACGTAGGCCAATCAGCCTTTGCCTGTGTAGGAAATGTCACCACGTCTGTCTAAAAAAGCCTCATCACACCTGGCTAGATAAACCTCCCCACCTCTAGATAAATCTCTCTCTCACTCTCAGTCCTTCCTCACCCCCTCATTGCTCATGGCCCTGAGGGTGAGACCCACACATGAAGTGAGCCCTGTCCCACAGGTCACTCCCAGCATCTTAGCGTTAAACTGTTCTTGCACAGACACCACTTGCTGGTCTGGTTCCCACAACACACCTCTAGGTTTTGGTCAGAGATCCTCCCCAGCCCTCGAAGCCGGTATGAAACCCCTTGAAAACAATCCAGGATGCGGGCAGGCACAAGACTCAAGTATTCTGTCGAGTTTTCCAAGTAGGAAGTCAAGCTTTCCAGCGGGACCAGGCTGAACCAGGAGCGGAAGAGGAAGTCATCCACCTGCAGCAGGGCCATCTTAGACTGCATGAACTGGAGAACCCCGCTCCTGAGGAGACAGCACAGGTGTGGTGAGGCTGCAGCAGTCAGAACTGACGTGGAGGGGACAGAAGCAGGAGCTGCACAATCTGATTTGAGGTTTGTGATCGCCCATGGGAAACAAAAGTTGGTCAGGAATGGAATGACAGCGAGGGCAGGGAGGGATTGCAAGGGCGGGGTGGCTGCTGGACTTTTCCCTCCAGACCCCGAGGGGCTCCCCTTCATCCCACACTGAGAGCAGTGGCAGAGCTGGGTGGAATTGAAAATTTTGTAGGGCTTCAGTTGGCAGAAGCTGAGATCTGAGGTCCCAGAGAGATCGGCTCATCCCTGTTTCTGTGCCCAGCCTGCAGTGGGGTCTCATCCAGCAGCTGTCTTAGCTCTCAACTGCCCCCTCTTCACTGTCCCCCACACTGTAGGATGCGCACAGTCCTCACTTCTGTCTTCCTGTCGTCCTGAGACTCCTAGACCCCACACCTGCCCCTCCAGAGGCCAGGGTTCACCATGACACCCCCCAGCACACACACCACTCTTCTTCCTAAAGTTCTCAGAACGATAGCAGCCTCCTCTAGGCCCACCTGCGCATCACGGCAGGGCACACAAGACTTGCTCCAAGCCTGACCATGGTGCTACTTTCCAGTATGTTCAATGGTCAACTCCCACAGAGGACAGGTGCTGCTTGTCACTCTCTGAGCTACCTACAACCCTGACCACACAAGGGTTTCCCTAAGAATCTGTTCACTCAATTCATGAGACTCTTGCAGGTTACAGGTAGGGATTTCCTGCTGGCCCCGACTAGCTGACAGTTTTCCTCAAACCTTGGATCAAACTCTAGCCTTGGAAATCCTCCCTGCCACCACCAGCATTGAGGAATGAGCCTTTCCTGGAGGAACAATAAAGTCCTATTGGACTGAAATGCCTCCCCTGATGCAGCGAGGTGGTCTGATAACAGCAGAGGGGAAATGAACCATCGCAATAGACTCTGCAATATGGGTTACAATGCAGTGCACCGTGGTGGGTTAAAATGCAGTGCCCCATGATGGGTTACAATGCAGTGCCCCGTGATGGGTTACAATGCAGTGCACCGTGGGTTACAATGCAGTGCACCGTGGGTTACAATGCAGTGCCCCATGATGGGTTACAATGCAGTGCACCGTGGGTTACAATGCAGTGCACCGTGATGGGTTACAATGCAGTGCACCGTGGGTTACAATGCAGTGCACCGCGATGGGTTACAATGCAGTGCCCCGTGATGGGTTACAATGCAGTGCACTGTGATGGGTTACAATGCAGTGCACCGTGGGTTACAATGCAGTGCACCGTGGGTTACAATGCAGTGCCCCGTGATGGGTTACAATGCAGTGCACCGTGATGGGTTACAATGCAGTGCACCATGGGTTACAATGCAGTGCACCGTGGGTTACAATGCAGTGCACTGTGATGGGTTACAATGCAGTGCACCGTGATGGGTTACAATGCAGTGCACCGTGATGGGTTACAATGCAGTGCACCGTGGGTTACAATGCAGTGCACCATGGGTTACAATACAGTGCACCATGGGTTACAATGCAGTGCACTGTGATGGGTTACAATGCAGTGCACCGTGATGGGTTACAATGCAGTGCACCGTGATGGGTTACAATGCAGTGCACCGTGGGTTACATTGCAGTGCACTGTGATGGGTTACAATGCAGTGCACCATGGGTTACAATGCAGTGCACCATGATGGGTTACAATGCAGTGCACTGTGATGGGTTACAATGCAGTGCACCGTGATGGGTTACAATACAGTGCACCGTGATGGGTTACAATGCAGTGCACCGTGGGTTACAATGCAGTGCACCGTGATGGGTTACAATGCAGTGCACTGTGATGGGTTACAATGCAGTGCACCGTGATGGGTTACAATGCAGTGCACCGTGGGTTACAATGCAGTGCCTCGTGGGTTACAATGCAATGCACCGTGGGTTACAATGCAGTGCACTGTGATGGGTTACAATGCAGTGCACCGTGGGTTACAATGCAGTGCACCATGGGTTACAATACAGTGCACCGTGATGGGTTACAATGCAGTGCACTGTGATGGGTTACAATGCAGTGCACTGTGATGGGTTACAATGCAGTGCACCGTGATGGGTTACAATGCAGTGCACCGTGATGGGTTACAATGCAGTGCACCGTGATGGGTTACAATGCAGTGCACCGTGGGTTACAATGCAGTGCACCGTGATGGGTTACAATGCAGTGCACTGTGATGGGTTACAATGCAGTGCACCGTGATGGGTTACAATGCAGTGCACCGTGGGTTACAATGCAGTGCCTCGTGGGTTACAATGCAATGCACCGTGGGTTACAATGCAGTGCACTGTGATGGGTTACAATGCAGTGCACCGTGGGTTACAATGCAGTGCACCATGGGTTACAATACAGTGCACCGTGATGGGTTACAATGCAGTGCACTGTGATGGGTTACAATGCAGTGCACTGTGATGGGTTACAATGCAGTGCACCGTGATGGGTTACAATGCAGTGCACCGTGATGGGTTACAATGCAGTGCACCGTGATGGGTTACAATGCAGTGCACCGTGGGTTACAATGCAGTGCACCGTGATGGGTTACAATGCAGTGCACTGTGATGGGTTACAATACAGTGCACCGTGATGGGTTACAATGCAGTGCACCGTGGGTTACAATGCAGTGCACCGTGATGGGTTACAATACAGTGCACCGTGATGGGTTACAATGCAGTGCACCGTGGGTTACAGTGCAGTGCACTGTGATGGGTTACAATGCAGTGCACCGTGATGGGTTACATTGCAGTGCACTGTGATGGGTTACAATGCAGTGCACCGTGATGGGTTACAATGCAGTGCACCGTGGGTTACAGTGCAGTGCACTGTGATGGGTTACAATGCAGTGCACCGTGATGGGTTACATTGCAGTGCACTGTGATGGGTTACAATGCAGTGCACCGTGGGTTACAATGCAGTGCACCGTGGGTTACAATGCAGTGCACTGTGATGGGTTACAATGCAGTGCACCGTGGGTTACAATGCAGTGCACCGTGGGTTACAATGCAGTGCACTGTGATGGGTTACAATGCAGTGCACCGTGATGGGTTACAATGCAGTGCACCGTGATGGGTTACAATGCAGTGCACTGTGATGGGTTACAATGCAGTGCACCGTGGGTTACAATGCAGTGCACCGTGGGTTACAATGCAGTGCACCATGGGTTACAGTGCAGTGCACTGTGATGGGTTACAATGCAGTGCATCGTGATGGGTTACCTTGCAGTGCACTGTGATGGGTTACAATGCAGTGCACCGTGGGTTACAATGCAGTGCACTGTGATGGGTTACAATGCAGTGCACCGTGGGTTACAATGCAGTGCACCGTGATGGGTTACAATACAGTGCACCGTGGGTTACAATGCAGTGCACTGTGATGGGTTACAATGCAGTGCACCATGGGTTACAATGCGGTGCACTGTGATGGGTTACAATACAGTGCACCGTGGGTTACAATGCAGTGCACTGTGATGGGTTACAATGCAGTGCACCGTGGGTTACAATACAGTGCACCGTGATGGGTTACAATACAGTGCACCGTGATGCTGAAATGTGCCTGTTCCCATGGCACACACGCACCTGGGTAGAGGTCCGGGGGAGAACACTTGCTCAGGCCCTGGGTTCCCTCTCCAGTATGAGGGGAAGGGAGGCAATGAGAGGAAGGGAGATGGAGAAGAGGAAGTAGGGGGAGGAGGAGAGGGAGTAAGTGAAGAATGGAGGAGAGGGAGGAAATAGGGGAAGGAGGAGAGGGAGGAGGTGGGAGAAGGAAGGAAGAAAGGAAAGAAAAAAGGAAAAGTACTGATTTCACGCCTATAATCTAAGTTTTCTACAGAACTTCTGGTAAGACTTTCTTATCAGAGGGGAGGCCCTGTGTGGAAATACGTTCCCAGTATTGGTCTACTTAGGCCGGCAACAGAGCCTTCTCTCTAGCAGCGCTGTCTGTTGGAGTTACCTGGGCTAGGTGAGGACGGGGAGATGGCTTGTGTAAAACTGCTTCCTGTGCACATGAGGACCTGAGCTCAGACACGTGCAAAAGACACATTGTAGCAGCATGTGTGACCCCAGCGGTCCTGTGAGGACATGGGACATTCAGACCAGACAGGAAAATAACCCAAAATTAATGTGCCGGTCATCTGGGCATACATAGTCAGAAAAGAAGAGCAGAGACCCGGAGGGAAGGACGAGTACTGGAGGCTACCCTCCGAGCTACACGTATTCACACGAAAGAATTAGGCAGAGTTAGAAGCACGGTTATCGAAGCCCCTAGTAAAAAAAAAGCAGAAATAACTCCAATGAGAGCAGGGGACTGGCTGCCCAGAGTCAACCGCCTCAGGGTCTGGAATTGGCATCATAAGTGCGGCTATTCAACTCACCTAGTGGGTGCTTTCTCCCGAAACTGTGCGAAGCAGATTCCTTCAAGGCCTGCCCAGGTGTCCTCGGACTGGCTCTTAGAGACCCTCCTGGGTGGGGACAGTTGCATGCAGTAGTGCAGGATGGGTAAGATGCCCAGCCAGTTGTTCACACCCTCGGCTATGCACCTGCAGCATAGCTTTACCAAGGATTCACGCCATCTAGAAGGGAACGGAGGTGTCAGTGAGGGGAAGGTGGCCCAGTGGTCCATGACCACCGTCTGCAGAGAATAGGGAACTCTGCGTGGCTGGACAGGGTCCACACAAGGAGATGGGTCACAATAAAGATATGGAATCCCAGCCCCACCCTGCGGACCCTCATGAATCCCCACAGCAGATTCCCGCCAGAGTCATCTCCGTCTACACCACACAGCTGAGGAGTATCTTCACAAACTGAATCAATCATTTGGGTGTCTAAAACATCAAGCCAAAAGGCCAGTGTCCAGTAAGAGCTGCTCAAAAGTCTAAACCACACCAGCCACAAGGCAAGGTCACTGGGTGCAAAGAGGTCACCTCCAAACTCACTGTGACCCTATAGTGAGAACACACTTTCTAATCTGTGTGGCACAGGCAGAGCTGGAGGGAACACATCCCTGGGGCTTCCACAGATGCTGAGACACGTGTGCAGAAGCACTCTGCGTGTTCCTTTACAAGATGCCCAGTTTGGCTTCAAATTCATGGGCTCACAGGATTCTCCCACATTGGCCTGCCACATACCAGGGCCCACAGACAGGCACCTCCACCCTCAGCTCCATGGGCTAGTGTGGGGCTCATACCCCAAATCTAGCACTCGGCAAGCTGAGGGCAGAAATCTCACGAGTCTGGGCAGCCTGGGCTACGTAGTGAAACTGTCATAAAATAAACAAACAAACACAAAACAGAAATGGTGCGGAGGCTGGAGAGATGCTCCTGAAGAGCCCCTGTTTGCGGTAGCCACAGGTTGGCTCACACCTGTCTCTAACACCTCTGGCCTCCGTAGGCACCAGGCATGCACACGATATACAAACATATGTGCATGTGAAACACCTGTACACATAAAAGAGAAATGAAGAGGAAATACTTTTGAAGTTTGCTGAGGATGGGGCTCAGGTCACTGTGAAGAGCTTCTGGTGAGCCAACACTCGGGGTGAGGAGGTAGCACAGCGTGTCCAGGTCATTTTTAAGGACAACAAAGTCAACTTCTTCCACCATGAAAAGGACGGTCAGGCCCAACTTCAGTCCAGTCCTCACAGGGAAGTCGGCAGGCAGAGAGTCCCTGCTCTTCCCTTCCAGGAACGGTGCCACCAGGGTTTTCACATGCTCCCACAGGTGCGCCTTCACCTGGTACCAGGAGGGAAAGATGTGTGAGCTCTGCAGGGGACATTCAGCAGCTGGGCACTGTGCCAGGGACTGGGGCACCGTGGCAGGGACCAAGGAACCAGTGCCAGGGAGGGCTTCACTTGCCTCTCTCCTGGGCTTCACCACTGAAGCACACAGATGCTCAGTCCCCAGCCCTTCAGGGTGAAGGTACAGGAGGAGGCATCCTAGGGACAGCCACACCAGTGTAAGGTGTAACGAGGAGCCCACCCCTTCTGGGAGAGCACAGGACCATGCTGAGGGTAGGGCACAGAGGAACCTTTCAGAAAGATGGCGTGAGGTCCTCCTGCCGCCATCCGTACTTGGCCCACTGAGTCCAGGGGTCACCTAGCCTCTAGCTGGTCAAGGGACACTGCCTGTCTACTCCAGAGCTGCTGGTGACAGTTGGAATGGGTACCTCTTTCTCTTCGTATTGCAGACTGGACCACGGCCGCCTAGCCCGTCCTTCATGGACCATAGGCACTCGGACCACGGAGTAAAATTGCAGGAACTGGGTCATGAAGCTCTGCAGGTTGATATCACTCCAGGGATGGAGGACACTGCAGATGCGGTCCAGCATGACCGCAGCGGCAATCTTCTTCCCTCTCACCAGCTCCTTTCTCGAGCCATCAGTGAAGGAATCAAAAAATTTCTGGATCATCCCAGGAGGCTTCATGCAGATTATGTCGTCATACTGATGCCAGTCTGTGGGGACAATGACACCCCATGTGGGCGAGTTCCAAATCCCTGAGGTCTAGCCTCCCTTAAAAGGCAGAAATGTCTGGGGAGCAGCCCGAGGAGGAAAGCCCAGGTGATCAGCCCACTCTATCAGCTAGGACAAGGTTTGCCTGTGCAGCCGGGGCTGTTAGTGTGCTGGTAGCGTGTATAACACCCGGGAGGGATCACTGGGAGCGGGCTGTTAGCATGTATAATGCCACGGGGTGTAGATCACTGGTAGCATGCTGTTAGCATGTCTAACAGGCTGGGATGGATCACTGATAGAAAGCCTTTAGAATGTACAAAGCCCTGGGATAAATCACTGGGAGAATGCTAGCTAAGCATGTCTAACACCCTGGGAGGGATCACTGGGAGAGGGCTGTTAGCATGTATAACGCCCTTGGATGTAGATTACAGGGAGCGTGCTACCTTAGCATGTATAAAGCCCTGGGTTTAGACATGATAAGAAACTTTCTCAGAGGCCCTGATGAGAGGACAAGGGAAGTTTACTTCTGTGGTCCTTGTCCAAAGTAGAATTGCCAAAGCCAATCAAGGTCTGAGCCAGCGCCTCAAAGTTTCTGGGGACTTAACACTTCTTCTTGGTTATCAATCCTAAGGCATCTGTATTTGAGGAATACCATGTTCTCATTGCCTGCATTGCCTGATTTAGCTCTGATGACCTTGGTCTTTTTCCCTCTACAAACACTATATAGGTACTCACACATATATGTAAAATAAAAAATAAATCTGTCTTTAAAATTTTAAAGACCAACATGGGTAACAAGTCAAATCCTGTCCTTAAAGAATGATGGGAAAGGCGGGTAGTGGTGATGCATCCTTTAATACCAGCACTTGGGAGGCACAGACTGGCAGATCTCAGAGAGTTCGCAGCCAGCCTGCTCTACAAAGCAAGTTCCGGAATGGGCAGGACTGTTACACACAGACACCCTGTCTCCAAAACAAAACAAAACAAAACAGCAACAACAAAATCACGAGAACTATGGGGACAGTTGAGTTGATGAAGGCCCTGCTGACACAGCTGAGAAAGTTGTCCTCTGACCTCCATAAGCCATGGCATGTGCACACACACACGCGCACACACACACACACACGCACACACACACGCACACACACACACACACACGCACGCACACACACACACGATGCAGGGCAACAGCGCAAGCACAAGCAAGCACATGCAAACTTGCACTGAGTAAGGAAAAATGGCCAGGACAGCCTATCAGAGGACCAAAAGTGCAGTAACTGATGACGCGCTCCTAGCCAATCACATACCAGCAGTGACCGTCAGTTTGAAAGGGACCAACCAGAACCATTCCTGCCGCAGCTTTATTTCCCTAACTCCATGAAAGCCCCGACGATTTTTACAATAAATGAATTCTGCAATGGAATCTCTTGGAGTCTGTGTTGTGGCCTCCATGTCTTCCCACCCCTGATGGGAAACAGGGATCGCACGAAGGGAGCAGCAACAAGCCCGCAGAAACTACACACATGTACAAATCAATGTATTAAAATACTTCTAAAGTTATGTCAACGCTGAGAGCCTGGGTTCCACCCTCAGTATCAGGAAAAAAACCAAGTCCACACTGAGCAAAGGCAGGAGGATGGTCTGAAGAGACTCGGCAGGAGTCGACCCGCCCCTCCCAGGTCTGGAGCTGCTTCAGCAGCTAAACCACACACAGAGGAAAGGAACCCTTTCAGGACTCTGCCTCTGACAGAGGGACAAGAGGTGACTGTGGCAGGTGCCTGAGCAGGTTCTCAATAGTTCTATGGTCCTTCCATGGAAGGACATCACGCTGTGAGCCCAGGAGGACAAGGCCAGCAAACAGCAGAACACAGGGGGACGAAGGTGCCCTTCCAAATGCCCCAGCCAAATGGAGTTACGTAAGCAGCGTACGTGAATGAAGACAGATCGTGAACATGGAAAACACGCTTTAAATGTCACTGTCAAAGCAGACCTCCGTCCCTCCTGCCCCACCCTCAATCACCTTCCATCCGACCAACCCTTGATACAGCGCCTTCCATCCAGCTCCGTGATGGGAGACTTTCCCAGGTCTCTTCACACAGTAAAGGGTTGAGTCAAACCCACTCCCGAAGGCAGCTTTACTCAGCATCAAGGCAAAGGCAGGCAGTACCAAGCAGAGGACCCAGAGACCCAGGAGCTGGGCTGACCCACTCAGGCCTCTCGATGGCTTACCTCCTCCAGTGCCCAAGCAGGCAGAATCCACCAACAGACTGCGGTTCACATGCTCGCCTTTCTTCTTTGACTGCTCATAGATAAATTCGTAGTCTACGGAATCCTTGCTACTTCCACCACGGTGAATGACATACTTATAAGGGATGGGTTTGTTCAGGCTCTGCCTGGGAATGACCATGCTGCCCTCGACGAGAGATCCGAGCTCACGAAGGTCTCTGTGGAGTAACATAATATGTCATTTACCAGAGGACACGTGTCATGAAGCCCATTCCCGAGGCTACAGTGCTTTTACAACAGGACATGATTTCCTGCCAGAGCCCAGAGAAAGGAGCCACACTAAGATGCGAGGGAGGGGGATGCATGCAGGAGAATGTGTCTGAAGCATTCCTTCAGTCTCAGCAGCGGTAGTTCATGCCTTTAATTCTAGCTTTCATGAGGCAGAGGCCGGCTGATCTGTGAGTTCAAAGTTAATCTGGTCTACAGAGCAAGTTCCAGGACAGCCAGTGCTACACAGAGAAACCCTGTCTCAAAAGACAAACGGGCCGGGCGATGGTGGCGCACGCCTTTAATCCCAGCACTCGGGAGGCAGAGGCAGGTGGATCTCTGTGAGTTCGAGACCAGCCTGGTCTACAGAGCGAGTTCCAGGACAGGCTCCAAAGCTACAGAGAAACCCTGTCTCGAAAAACCAAAAAAAAAAAAAAAAAAAAAAAAAGACAAACGGGCTGGAGAGATGGCTCAGAGATTAAGAGCACTGGCTGCTCTTCCAGAAGTTCTGAGTTCAATTCCCAGCAACCATATGGTGACTCACAACCATCTTTAGTGAGATCTGGTGGCCCCTTCTGGCCTGCTGGCAGACATTCATACAGAACACTGAATATGTTAAAATAAACTGAATACGTTAAACAAAAAAAAAAAAACCCACCCATTTTCCACCAATCATGGTAGGAGGCAGGAGGATTACCATGAGTCCAAGCAGTCAGGACTACAAAGTGAGACTCTATTTCAAAAACCAAAACAGGAGAAGAAAAAGAAAAAAAAAAAGCAAAGGGAGAAAAGGAAGAAGAAAGTGCGCCCAACTGCTTTGGTCACATGACTACTGACAAGGACAGCACCAGACCCCTCCCCCCCCACTCACTTGGTGTAGTTCATTTCACAAGCATCAGTCCAGGGTTCCTTCCCGAGCCCCTCTCCCCCTCTGACACACACTCTGTGGTTGTCAGGGTTGAATGAGAAGTCACGGGACACAATGGCGTGGAAGTACACGGTGACTCCATCCTCTGGGCTAAGTGTTCTGGGAAGAGTGAGAAGGAAACACCAGCTGCTGGGGTGCGTGCACACATCAGGAATAAGCACCCATGCACAAGCGCACATACACGCACACACACCATGCTTATTTCAGGCATTCAGACTCAGACACAGCGCCCCCAGCAGGCTGCCTCCTCTTTCTATCTAGTAAGGAGGACATCCAACCCCAATGTGCTAGTGATCGAGGGGGTGGGGTGGGTTAGGAGTCATCCAGGAGAGCTCCTTAGGGTCACACTGACTGTGAGGCACCCAGGGACCAACAGGAAAGAGGTTTGGGACTGGTGTCCCAGGTGGGCCCACCCAGGGCTGTCCTCCCAAAGATGAACGTGCCAAAGGCACTGAGAAGAGTGAAGGCTGGGCATGACAGGAGCTGCATGGCTCTGGCAGAGCTGTAACACAGGCTCTGCAGGAGGCCACGTCCCACCTCACTGCAGCCTCTGGTGCAGCAGCCTTCTGGTTTCTCTGCTCCTTTTGGTTTTTCAAAGCAGCTGCGTAATTTCTGTTCTCTTCTGGCTTCTTCTGGTCTTCTGCCGGGGTGTTCGCAATCTCACCCCTGTTCCTCCCAGTCTCAGCCACCTTGTCTTTCGGTTTAGCTTCCTAGAGCAAACAATTAAATCCCAGTGCTTAAGACATGTCTCACAGCAGCCGGGGCCACAGCCGTCCTGGCTCAGAACTGGGCAGTCTTCTGGTCGGCTTACCATGGCCTGCCGGAGCCCCTCTTCAACCTAGTCCACAGCCTCTCTATCCCTCCCCAACTTCCCTTTTCTCTGAGAACAGGCTCACCACGTTCTACCTCAGGGCCTGGGCTCATGCCATTCCCCGTCATGCCTTACGTGTCTGTGGCTAAACCCTCACTCCTGGATTCTATTCCCACAGCATCTCCTCAGGTCTCACCCAGCCACCCAAGAGGAGGGATCCGCCTCCTCTCAGGACCCTTATCAGACCCTTTGTTTCCTCAGGGAACTTTTTCCTTCCCGCCTCTGTCTAGCATAAGAGTTCCATGGAGACAGGCTCTGCCTCCCACACGACATCACCATTAACACTGGGCAGCCATCGAGAGATGGCGGGCTGAGGAAGGACCACCAGGGCAGACAGACAGGAGCCCTGCATACTGGACACCTCTTGGCAAGTCAAGCCTATACCTGGTGTTGGTGCTTGGAGGCAGCAGGACTCACAGGGGATGGTTTCTGTTTCTGACCATTGTCTCTTTTTTCTCTCCTATCCTTCTCTGGATTGGCTGCCTCGACTGTAGCATCAATTGGCTGGAAGAAACGGATCACCCAAACCCTAAGTCATAGTGATAAAACGAACACTGACTCTGTGGCTTCAGTCAGTACCAGCCACGAGGTGAGTAACTCAGAGGGGAGCCCTGCCTGCCCTGTCCAGGGAGCAGGACACCCCCCACTCCTATGCCACCACGCCCAGCGGCTCACCTCTGAGGCAGCCAGCTCTGCAACCACAGGCCCTTCTTCCTTGTGTTCAGACTTCTGCCCCTTAGATTCAGGCAATGGGGCACTCTGGACAGCATCGGTAACCTTAGCAGGGCCTTTGCAGGCAGAAGGGGCTGGGCCACAGTGCCCCTCTTGAGGCAGGTCCTTGTTCACTGAAGCTTTAGAAGTGCTGAGGCCCTTAACTTCCGTGTGGTTACTGGGATCAGGGTTCCTCTGAGTCCCACCTCCGATGCCACTGTCTGTGCCTGTCCCACTGTGACCCTGCAGAGGGAGGCTGCTGCCTGCGGCATGCACACAGCCGTTCTCCATTGGCATAGTCACCGTGCGCTGTGACTGGCCAGGCTGGCTACCCACACCAGCCTGCTGGACTTGGTTCTGGGCCAAGGTTGAGTCCTGGGATCCAAGGCTTGAAGGCATATCCAGACTCCAGAGGCCAGAAGGCATGGAAGGCAAGGAACCTACCTCTGAGGAAGTGGTGCTCTGTTTTCTCTTTTTCTTCTTCTTTTTACTCTAAACAGAGAGATGTTTGTTTACCTTAGACTCCATACCCCAGCTCTTCCCCTCCAGGTTTCTGTACAAAACCTCAAGCAGGTGGAGCTGGGAGTCCAAACCACGCCTTAGACCTATCGCACCGACACCTTCTTTGTATTATTATTTTGTCTATGAGAATTCTGTCTACATGTATGTTGGTGTCAGACAAGGAGGTGAGCCTCCACATGGGTGCTGGGAATCGAACATGGGTCCTTTGCAAGAACAAGTGCTCTTAACCACTGGGTAAACATCTTTAGCTTGAGCAGATACTAACTGAACAAAGGGACAGGGATGGAGACAAGAAGTGACAGGCAGGGCCATACACTTCTGCCAGAGCCTTAGCCTCCCTTGGACTCATTTCTGATAGGATACACCTGGGGACCCTCTTGGAGATTAGCAACATTCACAGGCTCTCCACACATGACACCTTGGCATCGCACGGCACAAAATGGCAGTGAATTTACGGGCGAGAGGGAGAAGCAGGGATTCCCTGGCTAACCCAGGCAAGGCTTCCCACCTCGGTAACTTGGCCAGAACTTGAGGAACTTTGCTTGTCAGGCCCCCAGTTTCAGGACTTGAAGCCCTGGAAGACTGATGGAGACCCTGCATCAGGTGACTCAGAACGCCTTGAACCCCAACGATAAGAGACAAGGGCCTACCATAGCCCAGCTGGACAGTGAATTACACTAGCTGGGTAAAAAGGAAACAAAAACCGGGGTGCATCTGCACCCGGGTGAGTCCCCAGAGTCCCCAGTGAGCCTGCACCTCAGGTACTACAAAGAGCGAATTCTTGGCCTGAGAACCAGCATCCTCGACTGTGTGCTACTAAACAGAAAGCAGGTCTGGAGATGTAACTCAGTCAATGGAGTATTGGTCCTGGCTTCAGTCCCCGGCACCCGTAGCCTGGGCACAGCAGTTACATCCCTCGGATGTTGGTGGCGTATCAGGAGGACCAGAAGTTCAAGGTCATACGGAGTCATACTACATATGGAGTTTGGAGGGGAAAAAAGTTTTCAGAGAATAAATTTAAGGGAGAAACAGGTGCGGAACACTATGCTGGCTGCCCATGTTCTTCTTGCCCCTTCACTTTCTGCCATGTCCAAAGTTGGAAGCCTGGAGCAGGCTTCATCTTTGATGCCTTTCCTGAGTCCACTCCTCCTTACCCTACTTGCCTTTACCCCGCCATGACTGAATCAGACCTTCCCCACTTGGGTCCTGTTGGCCCCAGATATTGTTGAGACCATTTGTGGAGATACACTCGACTCCAGATCTTCCATTTCATGGTTGGCTGAGGGATGCAAGACTACAGGTTGGGCTGGAGAGATGGCTCGGTGGTTAGGAGCACTGGCTGCTCCTCCACAGGACCCAGGTTCAATTCTCAGCACCCACAGGGTGACTCACATGTGTCTGTAACTCCAGTTGCAAGGGATCTGACACACTCATACAGACATATTTGCAGGCAAACATCAATGCACATAAAATAATTATAAACCAGAAGAAGATGACGACAAAGAAGAACACGAGCTAGAAAGGTTCTTTGGGCCATGCTCGATCAGAACTTTGCCTCTGGGGGAGCAGGAAGTCATGAAGCCAAGGCCTGCCTTTGACTGCAAAACCCGTGAGGCAAGCCTCAGAGACAAGACCACGTCCCGGCTTTTGTTTTCCACGAACCACCTTCTCTGCTCTGCCATCTTTGCAGTCCTCCCTTTGAGCAAACTGGCACCACCTGAGGCTTGTTCTGGGCTGGGCTCCTCCAGAGCCATAGGACGCACGCCTGACCAGCCTTGCGAAGATGGCTTTCCTCAATTGTACAGATGGCACATCTGTGAGATGAGTCCTGGGACTCAAGTGTCTACAAGAGGAAGGGTCTGCACGTGGGACACTGCCACCAAGTGGTGTCCCTGAGACAAATGTTAGCCCTGAGGCACAGGGGGCCAGTGAATCCTGGTCATCCGGCCACAGAGCTGCCTGCAGTCCCCACTGACAGCCACATGCTGTGAGCGACCCAGCGAAGGCGCCATGCTGTCCCAGCCCTAATCATGCCTTGTCCGAGTAAGGACACAGTGGTATCTGGGTGCGTTTTGAAGACCTGAGTTCCCGCCCAATTCGTGACTGTCTGGTCAGGTGACCCTAGATGCTTTACTAACCCACCATATGCCTCAGTTTTCTTTCTCGTTAAGTGAAGATAGATGTCCCTATGTCCTAGGGTCATCGTAGAGGCAGACAGATAGAACACAGCAGGTCTAGAGTTGTCGAGGTTACAGACAAGGTGGCATCGACCAATTATCAATGGAGAAGTCTTGGAAGCACTCTACAGGAGAGTGTGTGTCCACTGTCCCCTCTCCACCTCCCTGTGATGTGGGATGTCCTTTAGTATTTGTTCCTCTTACTGGTTAATGAATAAAGCTGCTTTCCCCTACGACAGGGCAGAATATAGACAGGCTGGAACAGATATGGAGAGTTGGCGGGGTCAGAGAGAAGCCATGTAGCTGCCGAAGGAGACAGATGCTGTAACCTGGAACCTTACCTGTAGTCCACAGCCTCATGCTGATACACAGATTAAGAGAAATGGGTTAATTTAAGATGTAAGAGCTAGGTATGGACACGTCTAAGTCACTTGCCAAATAGTGTTGCAATTAATATAGTTTTGTGTGATTATGTGAGTCTGGGCGGCGGGAAAGGAACAAGCAGTTTCGGGTTACATCCATGCTCTGACACTCTCTGCTCTCAGCCATGTGGTATGGGGAACGGGGCTCTGCTCTTGCTTTGGGATGAGTCCTTGTAGGTTATGAGCTTACAATACTGATTCCTATTGCTTGGGATGCTGCTCCATCAAGGGTCAGGCTCCCAAACCCATCACAGCTGATGAGGTTTGAAAGAAGCTTTTTTTTTCCTTCTGAAGAGGCCACCATAAGAAGCATCCACTCGTTCCCTGAACAGTGCAGGACAGGTCCAGGGTGGCCAATCACAAATATTGGGAGACTAAGAGGCATCCAACACCAGGAGTCGCAGACAGAGCCACACATAAACCCTTTGTCCTGAGCATCTGGAGCAAGTCTCACCCCAGGGTACCAGTGATGTGAGCAACCAAGTCCCTTCAACCAGTCCCGGCGGGCTACTCAGTGGTTTGTAACCATTTGGTCAAATAAACATTATGTTGTCTCCTTACCTAAGTCCCATTTGGCTGATGACACAAATGTCAGACTCCTACAGACAAACACATGGTACAGTAGGCCCCTCATGGCATCTGGTCCCTGACTTCAGACACCTTAGCTCAGAACTGCCTCCTCCCAGATCTGAGCCCAAGCAATGACCCTGCCTGGTCAACAGCCCCTCTAGGCAGTCACACCCTAAGTAAGTCTGCACTGCCACACCCAGGGGTGGCTCAGCTCCTCAGCGGTCCTCAGCTATCTGAGACAGGCACTCAGAGTGTGGCAGTGACTCAGCATCCAAATGCTGGGGGTCATGGGGGCATGATTCAACAACTGTGTGCTCAAGCTACCTGCTCAGCATCCACAACCCCAAACCCGGCTGTTTCGTTCTTCTTCCTCTTGCTGGGAGGGCACTGAGCACCTTCTGGGCCACCAGCTGTGTCCCCTGAAGCATCTACAAAAATCCCAGGGTCCACTTCCTGTTAAGACAAGACCACCTTCATACAGGGGAGGGTTACCTCCTGCCCTGCTCCTGCAAGATCCAAAGGAGCTTCCACCTCGGGAAAAGCCCAGGAAGGCCACTTCCTTACAGGGACCAACCCAGCTCTCCAGCATCTCTGAGAGTCTGGCACCATTGACAGAAGGTGCGGGGACACTGAGGAAGGGCTCTGAGGGTGTTCAGAACAAGTCTGCGTGGTGCCCTGATGGGCAGGCACACCAATGTCCAGTGTAAACAAGCTTGGGGCCTGGTCCCAGGGGCTTTCGTCTGCTTCGATGGAATACTTCAGGGATACTAGACAGGTAGGTCACCAAAGAAAGACCCGAGCCAGGTCTCCAGAGCCTGGCCTCTCAGCAGACACAGATGGAATACCTCCCCTGCAGTCAGCACCCAGTACCTCACATCGAGCAGCATGGGAGGAAGAGCTAGCAGGGCTCTTCCACACAACGCACCTGGCACCTGGTGCCTTCCCTTCCTGCAAGATGCACAAACCTGCTCGCCCGAGAGGAAGCAGAAAGTTAGCAGTGAGCACCCTATAAGCACGAAGAAGCTACCCACAGAAAAGACAGAGTCGGGCCGGGTGATGGTGGCACATGCCTTTAATCCCAGCGCTCAGGAGGCAGAGGCAGGTGGATCTCTGTGAGTTCGAGACCAGCCTGGTCTACAGAGCAAGTTCCAGGACAGGCTCCAAAGCCACAGAGAAACCCTGTCTCGAAAAACCAAAAAAAAAAAGAAAAGAAAAGAAAAGACAGAGTTGAAACCGGTTGCCAAAAGGTTTCCCTTCCTGATATTAAATCTCTCCACTGCCGTCATAGCACACCAAACCAAGCTGAATTAAGAATTAAAAGTCCAGCCGGGCGGTAGTGGCACACGCCTTTAATCCCAGCACTTGGGATGCAGAGGCAGGCGGATCTCTGTGAGTTCGAGGCCAGCCTGGTCTACAAGAGCTAGTTCCAGGACAGTAACCAAAAGCTATGGAGAAACCCTGTCTTGGAAAATAAAAAAGAATTAAAAGTCCACTAGGTAGTGGTGGAGCATGCCTTTAATCCCAGCCCTCAGGAGGCGAAGACAAATGGATCTCTGTGAGTCACAGGTCAGCCTGGTCTACAGAGCAAGCTCCAGGACAGGCTTCAAAGCTACACAGAGAAACCCTGTCTTGAACTACCAGCCGCCACCCCCACCCCCATCCCCAAAAATAATTAAAATTCCAGATTTTTTAATGAGTACAATGTTTCTGAATGGTCCTCTGACTGAGAAGACAGGGAGAAGAAACGGGGAAAATCGCAATGTAGCCGTTTAAAACCCTGCAGCCATAATCTTGAGCATCTCTCCAGGAGCTTTCTGAGACTGGGCAAAGTTGCGGGGGAGGGGGGCGCAGGTGGAGCACCTCATGCCACCCACTGGCTCCACAAGATCTGCCCACCCCCAACATGGAAAGATCAATCCATCTCTGCTGGTACCTGCCTCAGAGCCCAGTGCTGAAGCACCACAGGACTTAGGAAGCACTGACAGCCAAGCTTTAAAACGCACTTGCAAAGCCCCACAAGCCATTCACCAGCCGACCCCACTAGCAACCAGTGCGTGCTTTCCACCTGGTCCATGCATTGCAGGCACTTGTGCTAGCGTTAGTGCTCTTTAAACATTTTTTAAAAATATTTGTTTGTTTTTTATTCTGCATATCCATCCCTGTGGGGGGGGGGGGGATGTGTGCAGGGGACTGCAGAGGCCAGAAAAGGGCGACAGATCCCCTGGAGCAGGAGTTCCAAGCGGTTGTGAGCTGGCGGATGAAGGTGATGGGTCTTTGGGAAGAACAGCAAGTGCTCTTAACTGCTGAGCAGATTCTTCTCTCCAGTGACCACTTCCGTGAGATTCAGCAGTCACGGTGCTGTTGGTCACCACCTCTCTCGAATAGGTTCCCGTTCTCATCAGCTGAAAGGTGCAGCTCCGACCAGATCATGCCCCTCCCTTACCTAGTCAGAGGCAACACCAACCCCTCTTCCTGAGAGGCACCTACTTCAAAGTTGGTATCCGGGAACCACCGACTGGGGTGTTGATAATGCGCACTGTCTGTGGCGCTGGTTCGAATCCAGGCTCTTGTGCATACTGGCTGGACTGCACTCTGCCCTATGCTGCACCTCCAGCACAGGGATTTCTCTAGAACAGCTTCACTGTTCTCTCTCATTTTGGAGAGTCCATCCTATTGTCTTTGCGACTCTGTGCTTTCTGGCTAGAAACTGCCTGTTACACAACAAAGAATTCCTCGTGTGTGGCCGGCTGCTCATGGACCGCTTCAACATCCCCTCTGGGAGTCTGGTTTTTGTTGGATTTACATTTTAATTTATTATGACTATTGTTATTTTTACTATTATTTTATGTATTGGGTGTTTTTACTGCATGCATGTATGTGCGCTACATGTATGCCTTGTGCCCATGGAGACCAGAAGAGGTATCCAATTCCCTAGAAACGGAGTTACAGGCAATTGTGAGCCACCATGTGGGTGCTGGGATTTGAACCTGGGTCCTCTGGAAGAGCAGCAGCCATTGCACTTAAGGGCTGAGCCATCTCTCCAGTCACACTGATTTATTTGTTTTGTCTTGTTTTTTGAGACAAGGTCTCACTTTGCAGCTCTTGCTCTCCTGGAACTTGCCCTGTCAACCAGGCTGGTCTTGAACTCAGAGATCGGCCTGTGTCTGCCTCTCCAGTGCTGGAATAAAAGGTGTACAGCCACACACAGCTTAAAATTGAGTTTTTAAAAACAAATTTGCCAAGTGTTTGACAATGATTCCTTCAGCTACTTTCTTCCCTCTAATTCATAAATACAGACTAACTGCCCCTTTGGCTTGGTTTGATGCTGATACAAAGTCTTACTCTGTTACTATGTAGCTGGGGCTGATCTGGAACTCAACGTCCTGTCTCTTTCCAAACACTGGAAAGACAGGATGACAGGCATCACCACACCCAGCTGCTACAGGCACCTGGTCTGGAGGAGGTTGAGACAGAGTCTCACAGTGGCCCAGGCTGGCAAGACTGGCCTTCAACGCTCCATCTTCCTGCCTCTGCCTTCTGAGAGTTGAGCTCACAGGTAAGCGCCACCGCCACACCCAGGCCACGGTTTTCCCAGGCTGCACTTCCTGTGTGCTGTCATACTGAGGCTTTCTAGTTATTTTAAGACTTATTCTGGTGACAGATAGACAGCCTTTGGTTTGGACTTCTTCCTTTCCCTGCGAGGAGATCACACATCTATTCTTCCCAGTGTATTCACACCCTAGAGTCTAGGGTTTACCTCTGTGTCTTCTCTGTCCTCTGATAAGATCAGGACTCACTGGTTCTTTTGTTTAGTGACTGAGAGGTGACCAACCCCAGGAACCAAGGAGGTCACATCAGGAAACAGCTTGAGGCAGAGCAGAGGGTGCGAGAAGAATCTAGGCAGGCAAAGCAGGTGTGACTCGCTCACCATTTGGATGGTCCAGGAGGCATCAGACTCCTCTGGGTTCTCCAGCTCCTTGCTGGAGCCTGGGGACTCCTCCTCTTTCCACTCTTCCCCCTGCTCAGTCTTCCCCTCTGAGAATGAGACATCATTGTTCTCAGAATCTGTTGGGGCAAGTGAAGGTATGATCACACCAGGGAAGAGCAGCAAGTTCCAGGGAGGGCAAACAGGACCCCTTGCCCCCACCAATATCCCCTGAGAGCCACCGTCTCTGAGACCTTGTGTGTTCTATCTGCTCCCAGATTTATAGGGCAGGACCAGAGAGTGCAGAACCAGGGTGTAGTAAGAGCTGCAGGCCTCTTCCCACAGCCTGGCTCCTGGCCGCCTGGCTAGCTTATACCCCGAAATAACAACACACAAACTGTATTCATTTAAACACTGCCTGGCCCATTTCTATTAATGTGTGTAGCACCAAGGTGCGCTTACCGGGAAGATTCTAGCCTATGTCCATCCTGGGTCGGAGCTTCATTGAGTCTGCCCGGGAGAGGGGAGCATGGTGTCTGAGCTCACTTCCTCTTCCTCCCAGCATTCTGTTCTGTTTACTCGACCCACCTATGTTCTAACCTATCAGGGCCAAGCAGTTTCTTTATTAATTAACCAATGACCTTCCTCCATCACCAGGGGGCAAATAGGATGGAAAAACAAAACTGTATGGCCTGGATGCCCACCCACTCCCAATGTCTACACCAGTGGATTCCCAGTGCATGCAGGATGCCCGCAGCATGATTTGTTCCCCTTCCCCCACCAAACACACCCACTCTTCATTTAGGTGGTGACCCTACTGCAAGCACCTTTCTGAGCAATAGCTTGGAGTTCCCTGCCTTGCATATCTTGCTGGGTGACACTCAGAAGCTTCAGCACCACTAGCCAGTCCACCCACAAAATGCCCAAGGAACCATGCACGGAGTCCAGCCTCCATGTGACCTATGAGTAAATAAGGATCCCTTTTGGTGTGGGAAGTCCTTCTCTCTATGTGTTGCTTTTATTGGTTAATGAATAAAGAACTACTTTGAGCCTTTGGCAGGGAAGAACAGAACTAGGTGGGGAAAGACTAATCTGAATGCTGGGAGAGAGAAGAGCAGAGTCAGAGAGAAGCCATGGAGCCACTGCCAGAGTCAGACATGCTGAAACTTTGCCAGTAAGCCACTGCCACATGGCAATACACAGATTAATGGAGATTGGTTAAATTACTATGTAAGAGTTAGCCACTAAGAAGCTAGAGCTAATGGGCTAAGCAGTTATTTAAATAGTACAGTTTCTGTGTGATTATTTTGTGACTGGGAGGCCAGGACCAACAAGCAGCCACCTCCCACTGCACCCTTTTTTGTTTGTTTGTTTGTTTGTTTTTCGAGACAGGGTTTCTCTGTGGCTTTGGAGCCTGTCCTGGAACTAGCTCTGTAGACCAGGCTGGTCTCGAACCCACTGCACCCTTTGATCAGTGATTTATCTCTGATAGCATTCCCATACAACTGCAAGCTGCAGGGCAAACTGAAAACAGTACCCCCATCCAAGGACAGAGATGTGGTGAACAAGGAGGACACCAGTATCAATGTCTAATTCTGAGGACTCCCACTGGCTCCTCAGAGAAGCCCCAACCACACCTACACACTCACACAGATTAGGCAGCTTCAAAGCCCCCAAATCCTATGACAAAAGTGCTCAGACCCTTGTCTTTCTCTCCTCAAATGAGTCCTGTCTCCCTGTGTCACCCAGCCACTTACTTGTTTTGTTTTACTCTCTGCTGTGGCAGAGGTCAAGGACATGACTGCACCTAAATATAATACACACATGACCTCTGAGGGGTCCTCAGGCCAGCAATGCCCAGTCACGTGTCTCAGTGCTGGTGACATCAGATACGCACGGATCCAGAGCTGTGTCCCACACACTCACTTCAAACATCAAACCTGAGTCTGAATTTTACCTACAATGTTTGCTTTCAAACCTGGCTGTCTCTGAGCTCTGGCTCTGCCTCACACCACATGGTGCCTGGGACCTTCTCTTAGCCTGGCTTCCCTACTGCTCCCCAAGGCCCCATGATCCTGTGGATCCACTTCCTCCCTGAGTCCCTACCAATCCCCTTCTCCCCACACTGTCTGCTCACTGCCGTCCACAGGCAGACCTGTATTTTGAGATCTGCATTTTGTTTACAGCCATATTAAGCTCTGCAGGGTCTCGGAAATCAACCCAGAGTCTTAT
This sequence comes from Microtus pennsylvanicus, assembly GCF_037038515.1. Lineage (NCBI taxonomy): Eukaryota > Metazoa > Chordata > Mammalia > Rodentia > Cricetidae > Microtus > Microtus pennsylvanicus. The sequence goes on from NC_134589.1 coordinate 2,582,739, forward strand.
CTCCTAACAGAGACCTGCAAGCACCTGGCTCCGGAACTCATTAGCATTTTCCTTTGTTAGTCAACAATCACAGACCCCAATATTTACTTATCCGCTAGGGACATCTCCGGACCTGAATTCCAGCAGACAAGAGCTTCCCGATACCCTTCCCTTCTCCCTGATACCTTTCCTTTCCCTCCCTTTGCCCGGTTGCTAAATAACAGCTTCTGAGGAAAAAATAAACTGGACGGCTTGATCAGAAATCCTGTCTTGCCGTCATTTCTCATGTCTCTTGTCCTTTCATTCCTCTCCCCCAGGTTTATCAGGAACCACAGTTCGCATCGCGCTGGCCGGGATAGCTAAAATCGTTCAGCTTTTTAGTAAACCAGTCAAAGGTGCCTTAAGCAGGTGAGGGAACACCCAGACACATCTTCACACCGTGTCCAGATTATCAGAACATCTCCCCCTTTTAGTCCTAAAAAGGTTCTTTCTCTAACATATGCATGCATACATACACACACATATATACATGTGCATATGTACACATTGGCAGATGTATTGTACACATACATTACAAAGACACATACATAAATACATATACATGTGCATACACACATGCTTAGACACATACATGAACTCAAACACATTTACAAAGACATAAACATACATTTACGTGTGCATACATACACATGCACAGATAGATACATGCGCACATACATTTACAAAGACACATCATACATATACATGTGTGTACATACAGACATATACTTATGCACACATACATTTACAAAGTCACACACATGCTCACACATACAAGGGGAAACGCTGCAGAGACTGCAGTCTACACAGAGCAGCTCCTACTTTCTCACAGCTGCTGACTCATCATCCCACAGTGCAGGATGAATGTGTCTCCCACCTCCCCCACCCCTGCTAGCCTGACCAGCCACACCTGGCATCTCTCTAACCTAAGAGACCAGGAGGACCAATAGGCAAGCACATGGGAGGGCCCTGGCCTCCTATTTCTGAGAGGCCAGCAGATCCAGCTGTAAACCCACCTGCCCATTCAGCCATCAGCCTGAGAGCAAAGCTGTGGATGAGAAAGGAGCAGGAAACCCCACACCTGAACCCCAAACCTCTGCTGAGCTAGGGGCAGGGCAGGGGCTGTGGATGCCAGTGAGAAGAAAAGTAGCCAACCTTCTCAAGTAAAACTCAGGCAGTTGAAAGTCAAAGGAACACAGGAACCTTCACCCCAAAGATGCTAGTCTTCCCTGATCCAGTTCTTCCAACCAGAGCCTTGCTCAGCAATTCCCACTGCCCAGCATCTACCTGAAAAGTTCCTGCCACCAATAAACCTCTCTGCTGATGCAATAATCTGAATCAGACCAAATCAAACTGAATTAGAAAAAGCCCAGGTTTAATGGATACCAATCCTCCCGGAGGTCTTTCCAGCAAAGCAGAGAGGACCCGGGTCATTGTTAGGTGGGCTTTTTTGGGGGTGGTGTCTGGATTGAGGGAACTCCCAGAGGTAAGGCACTTGGGAATGGATGGAACTTCTACCAAAACATTCCAGACTCTTTGGATTTATGGATGCCAGGGTCTGTGCTGTGGCCTTAACCCAGACACCACCTAGCAGTAAATTCAGCACTGGAGAAGGCATGGAGGGTGAAACAGGAAATGAGCTTTGCAGCCAGCCTCTGTCTCTAGGGACCGGAGGCAGCGGGAGCATGGAGGGCACTCCACGTGGGAACCAACAGCCAGTGGGCAGAGGGGCCCAGGCCCAGGACTGAGAGGCCCAGTGCTGTGTATTATACTGCCTACTTGTGAGCCTGCCAGTTCAGAACTCAGAGTGACATGGCTCAGGTCACAGGAGGGGACTTGATGGTATTAGGTGTCCTTCTAGGAAGAAGGCCATTTGGCACCACCACCTGTGTTTCTGTATGACAACTGGAAGGCCAGGAGCTGGGTTCAGAAATAGCAGCACCGAGCAGAGCCTGGGAGAGCCCTTTCTCCACAACACTACCTCTTAACAGTTGAAGCTACACTCAAACTAGGGAACCTGCCAGGCCCCTCACAGCACCAGGGGTGGGGTTGGACCGCAGGCCTTGCCCTGCTTCCAACAAGCTTCAGAACTTTGGGAAGGGGGACAGGTGTTCCAGGCTATAGAGACAAAAAGGCAAAACCAAAAGCAAAATCTCCCCCCTGTGACTACCGGGTAAGCACTCAGCCTGATGCACTGGCCGGCCGAGCAGCAGAGCCCACTGCTAAGGGCCAGTCTCAGCAGGGCACGCGCTGGTGTAAAAATTACTACCCAACAGGACAGTGGCCTTTGATTTATTCACATGACCCCACACAGATAGCTTCAGAGCAAGGCCAGGTGACTTCTAACTGTCCTGAAGTCACCCCATCCCCTCTCGGGCACAATCTCTGAGAACTCGCTTGCTCTATTTCTCTCCCCTATAACTTTCTTTTTCCTAACTTTTTTCAATTTATTTGTGTGTGTATGAATATTTTGCCTGCGTGTATGTCTGTACACCACATTCATATTTGGTGCCCTCAGAGGTTAGAAAAGGTTGATGGATCCCCTGAACCTGGACTTAGGAACGGTTGTAAGCTTCATGTGGGTGTCGGGAAACTGCTTGAGCCACGTCCCAGCCACCAGGAGCTCTATCGGCCTTTAATCCCAGCACTCGGAAGGCAGAGGCAGGCGGATCTTTGTGAGTTCGAGACCAGCCTGGTCTACAGAGCGAGTTCCAGGACAGCCAATGTTATCACACAAGAAACCCTGTCTTGAAAACCAAAACCAAAAGAACTTTTATATCAATTCAGATCTGGTGAATATGTTAGCCCTACAATTTGGCTGCGCCTCTCTTGCACAGGCTACAGTCATCCTTGCTCTTTCTCCCAAGCGGCTGAATCATAGGAAACCTCTGCCCCCACCCCAGCAGCAGAGAGCAAGGGGCAGGCTGGACCCCAACAAGCTGACTCTCCTTGAGAAAGTCTGGTTAGGTGCAGCGCATGACGCCTGTCTGCACTCTACGCGCTAACATACAGTTCACGAACCGGGCAAGGGGCTGGAGATTGAAACACACAGACAGAAACACAGACCTCCAGTCACTAGTAAGAAGCCCTTTATGCAATAGCACCCTGGAAGCTTATATACCCAACAGTCAGGTGGGCCGACAGGTGATCCTCAAGGCCAAGGCAACACGTGCTTGTGAAGCAGAGCTGGTAAACAAATTTGACACAGCTTTCAGTAACTCAAATCAGAAGGAAAGTAAAGATCTCTAGCAGGGAAGAGCAGCTAGAGGCCAGGACTCCAAATGGTCCCAACAGTTAGGGGGAAGGAGAGTGAGGGCCGCACAGGCCTCATGAACAACCCCAAACCACGACAACAGAAAGGGTTAAAATGGTGCACAAGATGCATTTGTCCTTGGTCAGCCCTGCTGCCAGCCCAGCAAGGTTCAGTGGACAGGCTAGGCAGTGGGTCACCCGCCAGCCACAGGCTCCTGGGTCAGCCGCCAGCCACAGGCTCCTGGGTCAGCCGCCAGCTGGCATCTGGGCACCCGCACTTGGGCTAAAGCTGCAGTGCCATGGCTCCGAGGGGAAAGGGTGACACTGTGACTCCAGGGGGCCTTAGGAGGTCCTAAGGGTGAGCAGCCCACAGACACAGGGGAGGTGGTGGCTAAAGGGGGAGACACTTAGGACAATGGGAAAGTCCTGCAGGTGGTCACTAAGGATGTCATCCCGGGAACGTGGGTGGTCACAATATGGGACAAACTGTCAAGTCATGAAGCTGGAACTGTTCGGTCACAATTGTTCCCCAAAGCCTAGTTCACCTGTGTGTCAGGCCAGGGGAACCCTGGAGGCAGAGCTAGGAAAACAAACACTAACTGCTTGGCCCCACCCACACTGGGCAAACATCCGCCCTCCCAGTCCCTCATAGGGGAATCTATCTGCAGGATGTCCCCAGACTGACCTCCTTCAGTCCATGCCTGGAAAGTCTGGCAGGTTTGTCAGTATCCACCGCGTGCTCTCCTTGGAGAGGGACTCACCCCACCTATGCTACCTATACGTGGAGATCCTGACCCATCCAGGGACCCAGAGGCAGGACAGGCATATGCCCTTCATGAAAACATGGAAAACGCACAAAATAAAAACCTCACTGCCGGGCAGTGGTGGCACATGTCTTTAATCTCAGCACTTGAGAGGCAGAGGCAGGAGGATCTCTGTGAGTGTGGGGCCAGCCTGGTCTACAGAGCGAGTTCCAGGTCAGGCTTCAGAACTACACAGAGAAACCCTGTCTCAAACTCCCCCCCCCCCCAAAAAAAAGAAACTATTGTTTGAACTGGAGAGATGGCTCAATGGTTAGGAGCACTGACTGCTCTTCCAGAGAACCCGGGTTAAATTCCCAGCACCCACATTGCAGCTCACAAGTCTCTGACTCCAAGATCTGACACCCTCACATAAACAAACACATGCAGGCAAAATGCCAATGCAAATGAAATAAAAGTAAATAAACTAAAAACAACAGCAAAAAAAGCCCTCACTGCCCAGCAGTTCACTCCCGTCATCAAGGGAGCTGTCCACTATTCCAGTATCCTACTAGGGGCCTGGGGACTCGGGAGAGGGGAGGTGTGGAATCTCACAGGACACCCACATCCCCGCAGCACATAGACAACCGCAGATACACAGCACTTGAAGCCCTTACCCTCACAAAGACATCTCTGCACCATTAGGGACCCCAAAGGAACCCCATCCTCATCCATAGCTCCCCCTCCAAGCTCAAACATTTAAGAGCCTCTGGTCAGAAAGCACTGGTATCTCAGCCCCGGAATCAAGCCAGCTACGGGTCCCTCACTGCCATGTCCGTCCAGGCTGCCCCAGCCCTGGAAGCCTGAGCTAGCTAGGAGGAAGGGAGCTGTTTCTGTTTCTGTTTCCTTCTTTCTAGCCACTGTGCAGAGGATGACCCCAGCCTTCCGGTACCCTAGCTAGCACTTTGCCCTAAACTGTGCATACGTTGGTTTCATTTTCCAATCTGGTAAACAGTCGCAGCCCTGTGTGAGAGCATAAGGTCAGTGACCAAGCCAGGCTCAGCTGCCCTTTCTACCTGGGCAGACAAAAGTTCCTGCACCTTTCTCTCTGCCACACTCCCCACCTGCCAGGACAGCCTGGCAAGGAGTCAAGCATGAGAAGACCTGCTGGCATGTTGCAGAAATGCCACACACCCTTGCTCTCAGACACATTTTTTTTTTTTTTATTTTTCGAGACAGGGTTTCTCCGTAGTTTTTGGTTCCTGTCCTGGAACTAGCTCTTGTACACCAGGCTGGCCTTGAACTCACAGAGATCCGCCAGCCTCTGCCTCCCGAGTGCTGGGATTAAAGGCGTGCGCCACCACCGCCCGGCTCTCAGACACATCTTGCCCCCATTCTCCTGGCAAATGCTCGCATATTCTGTCAATATGCTCACCCAAAATAAAAGAACAAAGAACAGGAAACCACCAGATCACAGAAGATATATGTGAACTTGTCCCTCACCTTCATAATAATATTTAGCTATAACCAGCCAACTGCAAACCTGTGAGCAGGGACTCCTCCAAGGAGCCACAGCAGCACCCCGAGGTCCCCTCCACACTGAAGCCAGCAAGACCTGAACCACAGGCCCAAGCTGCACAGGGCTCAGATTCTGACTATGTAACTGGGTAAGTTCCCTCTTACCGCTGTGGACACATTGAATGAATCTCCCTTTTCTGCCTCTTTATTTTCTCTTTAAACATTTTTTAAAATGTGTGTGTGTGTGTGTGTGTGTGTGTGTGTGTGTGTGTGTGTGTGTGTGCATGTGTGTATTGTTTGTTTAGTTTTTGGTTTTCTGAAACAGGGTTTCTTGGTATAACAGCCCTAACTATCCTGAAACTATCTCTGTCGATCAGGCTGACCTGTAACTCAGAGATCCACCTGCCTCTACCTGCTAAGTGCTGGGATTAAAGTCGTGCGCCACCAACACACGGCATAAAATTATACATTTTTGTATGAATGTTTTGCCTGCATGTATGTCTGTTTGTCACAGGTGTCCTTGGTCCCTGTGGAGATCAGTGGAGGCCATCAGATCTTCTGGAACAGGAGTCACCAGGGGCTGTAGCCACTTTGTGGGTTCTGGGAACCCAGCCTGGTTCCTATGCAAAAGCAGCCAGTGCCCTCAACTGCTGAGCCATCTCTCCAGCCCCTCTGCTTTCCACTTGCAATTTGGTTCCTTTAATCGGCTTATTGAGGATGGGTGGGCACAGGTTGTGACTCACAAGTTTGGTGATATTTCACAGTCACCCCGAACTTTGAACACCCCCCTCCAACCCCCCACCACGTAGTGCTGGACAAGGCTTCCATCCTCGGAGTCCCTGTCTCAACAGTGGCTGCTCCTTCCTGGCAAATGCTCTCACCAAGAACTGAAACCAAAACCAACTTTTCTTTTAAAGTGGTAGGCACCTATAGCCGGAACCAGAGCAGTCTGCTCTGAGGAAAACACACGTTCTCAGGAAAGCTCAGCCACTAGTGCCCACCAGAGAAGGAAGGGACCCTACTCCATCCTGGAGTCCCACTGTGCGCTCCCCACCTGACCTTGTACAGGAGCTGCAGGAGACAGTTTCTTTCCACACTGGCTACAGAACCTGGGTGACTCCTCGCGGGACACATGCCTGCAGTGAGGACACTCCATGCTGTTACCCACGGCCCTGCAGGACAGAGAGAAGTGAGGCTAAGGCAGCACAATATAAAGCTCACAGTTGTCACGTGACTCCCGCCCACTTCAGTTTCATTTTCTAAGAAAGTGAAGTGATTGGGACCAGGAAGGTTCTGAGTAAACAAAACCAAACCTCCCAATCCAGCTCCTCCCTCAAACAGGAAGTCCCAACCCCCTGCTGCCCCCCCCCCACACACTGTCCACCACTAAAGCTGAAGGAAGCTCAAAGGAGGCTGTGAAGAGAAAGGGGACTGGAGGAAAGTGCATTCTGCAGAGCCCCAGACAGCTGAGGACCCTGACCTAAGGACAGGCTGGCAGCCACCTGAGAAAGTCTGCCCTGCTGCTGTGTCCTTCACGCCCCCCCACCCCCACCCCGCCCCAAGGCAACTGAAGGTGGTGGTGGAGGCCTTGCTGGAGAGCAGTTTGGGAAGCACGAGGCCAGCCCAGGTCTGCTCAGGGCTCCTAGCAAAGGGCACCAAACCAGGGCAAATCAGGTCACGGGTGGTCCGGGCCAGGGATAGGGTGGGAACCCTGACTCCAGGCCACTCCAGGGAGGGATGGGGACCAACCTCTCTGCTCTTGTCCTTGACCCGGGAGCCAGTGGCTCAAGGGAAGAAATCCAAGCACACAATTACTGTCACCCCTCAGGGATGGCTGCCATTGTCCACCCTGAAGGGGCAGGTGCCAACCCTGTGGGCTCCAACTCCACTGCTCCCTCCTGGGCTTGCTGCTGGCCCCTCCCTCCTCCCAGCCCCTGTCCTGGCAGCCATCTTTGCCTTGATCACAGTTAGACCTGCGATTCTAGATGCTTTGTTTAGCCTATACACTAAATAGGAGGTGCACAAAATTGGACATAGTGCAATGTCCTGGTAACCCCAGTCCCTGGGAGGTAGAGATGGGACAATTAGTAGTTCAAGGCCTGACAGGGTTAGAGAGGACTCTTCCTTAAAACCAAAACAGGCCGGGCGGTGCTGGCACAGGTCTTTATCCCAGCCCTAGGGAAGCACGAGCAGGTGGGTCTCTGTGAGTTCAAGGCCAGGCCAGGCTAGCTTTACAAAACAAACAAAAAAGCAACCAAAGACTGCAACTGTGTTTGTGTGGGGGTGGGGAGTGGGGTAGGGGCATGCCTTTTACACCAGCCCTCTGGAGGCAGCAGAGACTCTGTGAGTTCCAAGCCAGCGTGGTCTACAGGGCAACTTCCAGGACAGGCTCTAAAGCTACATAGCAAAACCCTGTCTCAAAAAATAAAAATAAAAGCAACTATGTATGTTTATGTTTGAGGGAATCCCACAAACTAAGAGTGGAGAAGAATTCAGGCTGGAGCTTTTATGGCCAACCAGAACTAAAGGAAAAAGCAGAGGCTTGGGGCTGGGACCACGGGGTGCTGAGGGGTTGGGAGCTAGACAAGGTGTTGGTGCTGCGCAAGGGTTTCCACAGGTGACCAATGCTGTCTGCTCCAACCCGCTGTCCTTTGGCTTCTCGCCTGGAGGTAGTGGTCAGTAGTGGGCATCAAAGGCTTTTAATCCCAGCACTCCAGAGGCAAAAGCAGGCAGATCTCTAACTTTGAGACCAGCCTAGTCTACAGAGTGAGTTCCAGGACAGCCAGGGAAACACAGAGAAACCCGGTCTCGAAAAGCCAAGAAGAAAAAGAAAAAAGAAAGAAAAGTTTTGCTTCTCAAACCATGAATTTCTCAGATCTGAAACCACGCTTTAGAAGTGTATTTTGGGGTGGTATGTTATCTCCTACCACATTTTGGGGGTGGTGAATCCTGAGTCAAAACACCTAAAGTCAGTTCTCCAGTGCTGCTCAGGAAACTCCGAAGCACCTTAGGGTCTTCAGCTAAGACTAGCGACAGCCCCGCAGAAGCCAGCGGCCAGCATCAAAGCCTCTCCACTCAGCCAGCAAGAGGCTCTTCCTGGGTTCTTCGCCATGAGACTAGACTAAGAAAAGCAGATGGGTTTGGACCGGTCAGTCGGACAATCGCGTTCTCACCGCTCACTGCTAGCTGCGACTCCAGCGACAGGGAGCCTCCCCAGCCTCCTGACCCCAGCCTTGACCCGGAGGAAGATCAGCGCCCCAGGCAGCGCCTGACTACCAAAAGTTCTGGCTGCAGTCGGCGAGGGCGGATTCCGGGGCGGAGCTGCCGACCCGGGACCGCTTGGAGCTCGCTGGCGGGGTTGGGCAGGGCGAGGGCTGCCTGAGTGCTGGGGAGCAGGGCAGACCTAGTGGCCCACAGCCCTAGAGTTGATAAGCGTCGGAGCTGCAGGGTAGGGCTGAACCCGAAACCGAAACTTGGAAAAGGGAGGAAGTGGCAACTGGACGCCGGCGCATCTGGACGCCGGCACCATCCCGGCAATGTGACCCTAGGGGCCATGCACAGCCCGACCCTGCTCCCTTAGCAGGATCGTCGCTCAGCGAACCGGCATCTGAAGCTCCGCGGGTCTCCCCTCTAGGACCCTTGGCCCGTGGCACCCTCACCCTGACTAGTAAAACCTTGCATCCCTGTCCCTGGGGACCCTTGGTGTCCCTGAGACCCGCATCCTAGTCCTCGCATCACAGCCTGGGACTTGCATCCCTTTCCCAGCCCCGTACCGCCGCCAGGAGCCTGAAAGCCTCTGGTTCGCACCTGCAGTGCCCATGCGCCCGCGCTGCCCCGCAGTCTCTGCCGCTCCGGTGAGGAATCACGGGCCCGGCGCCGCCCCTTTGCCCCTGGTGCTCTGCCTAGCGCGAATTCCCCGCCCGTTGGCGCCAGCCTAGTTTGCCTTCCGAGAGGCCACTACAGCCTCGGCGCGCCCACGACATTCGGAATCTCACTCGAATTCTCACCAGGGTTTCCCAGAGTGCACCAACCACAGCGATCCGAGGAGACGGAGAGCTCTAAGAGGTGCAAGTCTCTAGGTCCGGACTCCCAGCACCTTGGACAGTGTCCAGGACCTAGACCAGCCGAGGCCACCCTCAGAAGGACCTGAAAGACATCAGGGAGTCTACAGGTACCGCTGTCTACAGGTCTCTAGGATGCAAAGTGGAGATCACCAACCCACCACCTGGAGGTCCACCTAGGTTACTGGCGGTAGTCACCGCTAGTGAATAACCACACTCGGGGAATCTCACAGTCGTGCCCCCCACCCCCCACCTCAACCCAAAGCTTTACGTTCTAGCCAGGGTGGGGAGATCAAGCGTTTCTTGGGTCCTGGAATTGTGTAAATAACGGGACAGACCACGGAAGTCTATAAAACCAGAAACAGAGCCGGGCGGTGGTGGCGCACGCCTTTATTTAATCCCAGCACTTGGGAGGCAGAGGCAGGCAGAAGTCTGTGAGTTCGAGACCAGCCTGGTCTACAAGAGCTAGTTCCAGGACAGGCTCCAAAAAACCACAGAGAAACCCTGTCTCGGAAAAAAAAAAAACAAAAAAAAAACAAAAAAACAGAAACATCTTTATTCAAAAACACCGCGGGGACAGAAAGGCTTCTATAAGTAGTAGTCCTAACTAGGACTACAAAGAATTATTTGACCCTGTAGCCACGAGGGAGGGCTGCAAATTCCTTCTTATAGTCAAATGTTATACAGGAGGCAGAGAGTACAAATTGGAATTTATGGTTTTTCAGGCATCTCTTGAGCTAGCAGTCTCTGGGCACCTCTGAGATGGGGATGTAGTGCCCAAGTTGCAGAGACTCCAAAAAGACCACCAGAGACAGAGACTCACAAAAATGCAAACGCAAGGTTTAATCCTGTAGTACAAATCGTGATAGGGACCTCATCTTGCACATCAACACAGTGGGGGGTCAGAGGAGTCGTCCTTCCCAAGATTCCTAGTCAGGATTTATAAAGGCAAAAAACAAAAAACAACACCCCCCCCAAATCTGTTGTTGTGGGCATAAGGGGTGTGGGTGGACTCTCTGATTGGCTCCAGTCTAGGATATTTTCACTCTGCTGATCAACCTGGGGCAGCGGGGCTCCAGTCTAGGGAACTTCCTGCTCTGCTGATTTCCATCTTGGGGCCTAGCACAAAATGGAGTTGGTTTTGCTGCTTCAGGGAGGCAGAGATCCGGGACTTACCTCTGTTTACAAAGCGTTAGTTAAAAATGTTTACATAGGCTGGGTGGTGGTGGTGCACGCCTTTTATCCCTGCTCCCGGGAGGCAGAGACCAGCGATCTCTGTGAGTTCAAGGCCAGCCTGGTCTGCAAGAGCTAGTTCCAGGACAGGAACCAAAAGCTAAGGAGAAACCTTGTCTTGAAAAAAAAAAAGTTTACATAGTCATGTGTTCCATTAAATTGTCATTTCCCTGCCTGGCAGAATGCAGGGCAGAGGGTCAAGGTGGCTATCAGTCCTAATATACCCAGAAATATGCGTAGAGGCTACAAGCATACACTTTCCCCCCCTCATTCCTGGGCTCTTCACATTCAAACACATGAGCCTGTGGGGGCCATTCTCATTCAAACCTCCACAGCAGTGAGGATGACCTTGCGCTTTTGATTCTCCTGCATATGTCTTTTTTAAAAAAAAATATTTTTATTTCATGTGCACTGGTGTTCTGCCTGCACATATGTCTGTGTGCTGAGCCACCTCTCCATCCCCCCTGCTCATGTCTTAGGTGCTGGGAATACACGTGTGTGTGTGCCAGGCGTGACTTTCTGTGGTGCTGGGAATGGCAAGCAGGGCTTCTAGCAACTGATCTAAGTTCCCATTCCTCCCTGCAGCTCTCCAACTCTTCCCCAGTTCTCTGGAGCTGCTTTGTGCCTTACTCTGCTCCTTGCTGTCTTTCCTTAGACTTGGTGAGCTCCTCCCTCCTCTCTGGGGGTTTGGATGAGAATGGTCTCCATGGGCTCCTATGTTTGAATACCTGGCCCCGGTTGATGGACCTGTCTGGGAAGGAGTAGGAAGTGTGGCCTTTTGGAGGAGGCAGGTCACTGGGGGCAACTTTGAGGTTTGAAAAGCCCATTCCATCCGCTGTGCTCTCTGCCTCCTGCTGTCACATCAAGATGTGAGCCCGCAGCTCTGTGTCCTGGCTCTAACATCATAAGCTCCATCCCTCTGGAACCCATACGCCCCGTAAAACTGTTCCTTTTTACGTGTGTTCTAGCACAGAAAAGTAACTTACGTATTCTCAGTCGCTGACCAGCCCCTGGAGAAACAAGCCTTAGGGGAGGGTGTGGTGCAGGGGACTCTCCTAGAGGTGCTGGAGGACCCTCTGAGCCCTTTGTTTTGCTTCCAGTCAGAGCCTAGGGTTGTGGATTCCTTCTACTTGAACAAAGGTCAGAGAGTTCAGGGCTATTTTTGCTCCTTCAAGGTTACAAGAAGAGGTTCAACCCTGGGTGTGGCTGCCTACAGGGTGCTTGGCCTAAGGAGTAGTTGCTGCAGATCCCACCTAAACAGCAGAATACTTATGATGTTTTGGGTATTGAAGAGTTAATTGCTCTGTGTCTTTGTCTTCTTTGTACATTGGTAAAAAAGTCTTTTGCCTCCCCTCTCCCCTTTTGGGTGGGGTATATAAGGCATATGGAAAATAAAAGTGTGAGAATTTAGTATTCACTTTTCTTCTACCTAATATTCCTAAGCTTCATGGCCCTACCCTGGAATGTGCAAACCCCATCAAGGTCGGACCCCAGCAGATGCTGCTCCTTTGGGCTTAGACACCTCCCTTATTGGAGACAATGAAAGCAAGAGCCTTGGGCCAACAACCTGACAACTTGCTGAAAAGCCACACGTGACTGTCTTGTGTGATACAGAACAGAGCCCCTCCAGAAAGTCCCCATTCCCACTGGGGGAGGCAGAGGGACCCCTGGAGAAGAATGTAGAAGTGCCTTTGCAAATGGCTGCCTGAGGCGCTTTTGCTTTGGCTGGACAAACTCTCAGATGGACAGAAGATGACTCTCTTAGTGTTAGAGTTTCTAGCGGCCCATGTGTGTTCCCAAACCCAAAAATTGTGGCTCTAATTCTTGAGAATTAGAGGTTTACACTCCAAGCATTCAGAACTGGAGGCTGATGTCCAAGACAGGCATACAGAGCTGTGGGTCTCCACACAGGGGCTGCAGTGACTCAGCTCTTCACCCTGGGCAGTGTAGCACCCAGCCCAACATCTCAATAGAGGCCTGAGTCTCAGTGGTTTACCCTGAGGCGATACCTGGTTCTGAAAGAGACCACAGACTGAGACTACCCAGGCAACCTCCATCAACAGACCACCAAAGGACATTCCTAATGTGCCAACTGTAGCAGGTGGGATAACCTGCCAGCACACACCTATCGCTTTTCACCAGGAAAACAAAAGAGGGAGGTGCTGTAGGAGCACATTCCGCTCCCTCAGCCAATAGCATTTAAGATACCAGCCCACTTGGGCGGGGTCTCTTATACTGTAAATGCGGCTGTAAAGCGTGTTCTTGCTCTCTTGATTCCAGTTCTCGCTTCCAGCTGCTAGACTCGGTTTCTGTTCCGTGTGCAGAGGACTGTTATCTAGGAGAGTGATCTGTAAGCTTCCCCTAAACAAGTAAACCTTTATCATTCATAATTCTGAACTAGTGTGGGATTATTTTGTGACTTCTGCCATCAAGAAAAGGCTTTAGAAATTCCAAATACATGGACGGGCGGTGGTGGCGCACGCCTTTAATCCCAGCACTCAGGAGGCAGAGGCAGGCGGATCTCTGTGAGTTCAAGGCCAGCCTGGTCTACAAGAGCTAGTTCCAGGACAGGCTCCAAAACCACAGAGAAACCCTGTCTCGAAAAACAAAACAAAACAAAACAAAAATTCCAAATACACAAAACAAGCTAATTTTATTATTGCAGAATTTTGAAACAATCCACATGAAATTGTTGCAGACCACCACTCTTATGAAACACAATTAAGAGTACAAGGAGGCCTTTATTTTGACCTGTGACCAAAAGTGGAGAAAGTTCAGTGGTACAGCATGTACGATAGGCCATAGACCACAGTGATATCAATTTCAGACCAGGACCAGAGCAACCAGAATTGTCTAGTAGTATTTATTTGGGTAGAACTTGGTAGTTATTTCAAACACAGCCTGGTAATGAATTTTGATGTATACCTTTATCAATTATTTTAGTTTATACAAATGTTGCCGGGCGGTGGTGGCGCACGCCTTTAATCCCAGCACTTGGGAGGCAGAGGCAGGCGGATCTCTGTGAGTTCGAGACCAGCCTGGTCTACAAGAGCTAGTTCCAGGACAGGCTCCAAAACCACAGAGAAACCCTGTCTCGAAAAACCAAAAAAAAACAAAAAAACAAAAAAAACAAATGTTAATGATTTGGATTAATAATGCCAAAAAAAATCATGTCATAGACAATCCCAAGAATGTTTCAGAGGCAGACATGGCTGTTGAGGGGTGTGAGGGCTGAGAGGTGAGTAGGCAGACACAAAATGGAGTAGAGACAAGATGATACTACTTTGGTCATAGTGACTTCAAATTTCACCTCTTTTGACAGTCTGCTGAGCCAGGCATGGTGGCTTATGTCCCTAATCCCAGAATCTGGGAGGCTGAGGCAACATGGGTGCAAGCCTAGGGATATGATCCAGTCCTGAACAATACAGGGAAACCCTGTCCCCAAACAAGCAAAGCCCTGCAGTTATTTCAAAGATAAATATACATACCTCCACACAAACTTGTAGATAATGAATTGTAACTGGCCCCTCTCTCATGACCCTCAGCTCTGCATGGCTATGCTTCAGTGTCCAGACTCTGCAACACACCTCAGGCCTCTTTCCAGTATGTCACCGACCTTCAGCAGGGCAGACAGAATCCCTTGTGCTCATGCTGGCCTTGGACTGTTAACCCATTAGAACTCCAAAACCCAAGTCTTTCTGTGGAAATCGCAGAGTGTTTGGTTTCCTGGGGATGACCTAAGTTCCGGGATGAGAGACTAACAAACTGCTTTGTTGCCTGACTATTCTGGGGTCTGTAAGTGCAATGGGGGTGCTGGTGGAGTCAGTGCCTTCAGAGGGGTTGAGAAAGAGCTCCCCTTGTCTCCCCTGGCTTCTGGAGGTACAGTGGTTGTATTATTATTCAGGGTTCTTTAGAGTTACAGAACTTACAGAATGAATCTCTATACATATAAAAAGGAGATTTATTAGAATGGCTTACAGGGCATGGTCCAGCTAATCCAACAATGGCTGCCTAGGAATGGCAAGGCCAAGAATCCAGCAATTCCTCCTCAGCTGGTCTTCAGTTTTCCCACAGAATCACAAAGAAGTAGGTTCCAAGGCTCATGAAGTAATGGACTTGTCAGGAAGAGTCAGAGCAAACAGGTAAATGGTGTAGGCGGGTCTTCTTTCTATGTGTTGGTTGAATAAAGAAAACTGCCTTGGCCTTTTGATGGGACAGTCCTTAGGTGGATGTAATATACAGAACAGAATTCTGAGAGGACACCATGATTCTCCTGCTTGAGATAGACATAGGTTAGACTCTTGCCGGTAGACACAATCATGTGATGATACACAGATTACTAAAAATGGGTTGAATCAAGATGTAAAAATTAGCCAAGAAGAGGCTAGATATAATGGGCCAGGCAGTGATTTAATTAATACAATTTCTGTGTGGTTATTTTAGGGGTTAAGCTAGCCAGGTGGCGGGATGTGGATTTGCCCGCTCCTTGCTACAACAGGTAAAGAGAAAAAACTTCCTTCTTCCATGTTGATATTGGACCAAACTTCTGAGCTGCAATCCAGTCTTTCTGTATAAGTATTGCTGTGGTCATGGTGACTCTTCACAGCACCAGAAATCCAAACTTAGCAGAACTTGGTACCAGGGAGTGGGGTACTGTTGTGATAAGCAGGACCATACTTCTTTGTGAAAGAATGTGGAACACTTTGGACTTTGGACTAGAAAAGAAGTTGAGCTTTTTAAGGGGGGTTGAATGGGCCATACTAGTAGGAGCATGGAAGACAGTGGTACTAAAGGTCATTTGAGCTGTGGGGACCTGGCTCAAGAGTTTTCAGAGGAAAAGAATATTAGTATGTGGCCTAGAGACCAATCTTGTGATATTTCAGTGAAGAATAGAGTTGTTTTCTGCCCTTGTCCCAAAAATCTGCCTGTGGCTAAATGGAAGAGTCATGGATTAATGGCTTTGGCAGAGTTGATTCTAGACAGCCTAGTATTGACCGTGATGCTTGGTTATTAGTGGCCATACTTGTGGAGATTCGTAATGAAAAGGAGCAAGCCAAGGAAGGAAGAATACAAAATGTATAGTTTGAGGAGGAAAGGGTCTCCAGGAAGTGCAATGGAGCGAAGTCCTGTGCTAAAGGAGATAAATTAAAGAGAAGCCTGATCCTAACAGGAATAAAGGGAGTGGTGACCTCAGGGCAAGATCCCTCTCAGCTAATCTCCCAACTTGTGAAAAGGAATTAAAGAAATTTTAGAGTTGGGTAGTAATAGTGCACACTTTTAATCCCAATACTAGGGGGCAGAGCAGGCAGATTTCAGGGTTGACAGCCAGCCTGGGCTATAGATAGAGTTTCAGAACAGCCAAGCTGAGGCACTGAATGAAACTATGAAATACAGAGAAACTGTGAGAATGTGTTTGAATGAGGGGACCGTGTTCTAGCCCTAGAAAGCAGCAGAACTTGGCAGCTTCAGCCATGTAGTCCTGGCTTTAGAGCCAAGGATACAAGATAGAGGTTATGGAATCTCCTTCCAAGACTAAGGAAAGCTGCTGAGGACAGGCATGTGTCAGGAATGTTGATGTAGGAGTCCCCTCTGTGTGCTGTAATTGCCATTAATGAATAAAGAAACTGCCTTGGCCTGTTAATAGGGCAGAACTTAAGTAGGCAGGGAAGACAGAACTGAATGCTGGGAGAAAGAAGGGCAGAGTCAGAGAGACGCCATGGAGCAGCTAGAATCAGACATGCTGAATCTTTGCTAGTAAGCCATTGCCACGTAGTGATATACAGATTAATAGAAATGGGTTAAATTAAGATGTAAGAGTTAGCCAATAATAAGCTAGAGGTAACGGTCCAAGCAGTGATTTAATTAATACAGTTCCAACGTAGGTAACTAAATCCACATAAAAACCTGAGAAAGCTTTAAAAGTAATCCTAGACACAAAAGAACAGAGTTAAGCATGGTTTGGTAGCAGCATTTTCATGGGTGGGCTCTGTTTGCTAGAATAAAGCAGAGGCATCGCTCCTTTGAGAGAGATTTTCCTGATTCAACCATAGCAGGAAAAAAGCTGCAGCCATTTTAAAATGCCGACTTTCTGGGCTTTATGCTGCCAGCATGACCTCTGGCTCTTTTGGGACAGAGAAATTTGGATGGTGTTTGTGAGCAGACTGCTGCAGCTTGCTTGATGGCAGCATGGACCAGCTGTGTGCCTGGAAGTGGGGTGGTGTCTGTGGCTCAATGATGCAAGCAACTCTGCCATGCTGGACTGTGCACAGCAAGCAGGAACTACTATATATATCGTAGGAATGGTGCAGCCTAAGTTTTAGACTGTGCAGAGCAAGCAGGCAGTGCTGTATAAACCCTACTAGTGGTGCCACTTAAGTTTTTAAGAAGTGGTTAGTATTTTAAGAAGTACTCCTGAGCAGTAAAGAATTAGAAATTCACAAGAGGACAGATTCAGACATAAAAGACCTCTAAATGGGTCACAGTGTTGGATAAATGTACATAGGCTTGGAGAGAGAAGAAAAAGAGTATAGAGAGTCATAAAATAAGGTTAATGTTTAAAGAAGATAAAGTCTTTAAAGAGACAGTACAGATAGTCATAGAGTAAAAGGAGTAAAGAAAAATAAACCAAATGAAAATAAAAAATTCAGGGCCGGGCGGTGGTGGCACACACCTTTAATCCCAGCACTCCAAAGGCAGGCAGATCTCTGGGAGTTCGAGGCCAGCCTGGTCTACAAGAGCTAGTTCCAGGACAGGCACCAAAGCTACAGAGAAACCTTGTCTCGAAAAACCAAAAAAAAAAAAAAAAAAAAAAAAAAAGGAAAATTCACAGAGAGTCTGGATTATGTATATTATTGTGTTTTTTTTTTTGGATTTTTTGACTGTGAGACAGCTAAGTACGGAGAGGCATTTCATTGTATGGGCTGATAAGCCAAACCAGCATGTATATTATAAAGGTATCTTGGGTTAAGAGCACTGGCTGCTTTTTCAGAGGTCCTGAGTTCAATTCCCAGCTTCCACATGGTGGCTCACAACCATCTGTAATGAGATCTGGTACCCTCTTCTGGCATGCAGGCAGAATAATGTACACAAAATAAATAAATCTTAAAAAAAGACCCCCAAATAGCAGGAAGCAGTTTGGAGAGAAATAACTACACCCATATTTCCAAATATTGTTTATAATTGTTTGTTTATATTTAAAGGGGGATATGCTATAGATATTTACATTGGTATGGATCTTGCTCTATTGATACAAATTTAAGGTCAATTTTGATATATATATATATATATATGTATTTTTCTGCTCTTGATTAAGGTATTATGATTGTATAGTTCATTTAAAATGTGAATGTACAATTAAGAAATATATGTTAATAGATAGTCATCTATAATAGTCAAGATTATAGTCATGTTAGTTAGGTTTTCTAGATGTATAGAGATATATTTCAGTTAGATAGGTATTATTCAAATCTTTCAGAGACCTTCAGAATATGGCATTTAAATGTTTAAAAAATTTAGGACTTTTCATGACAATGAGACACATCTGCTCCTGGAAGCACCAAGCTACTTCAAAAGGATAATGGGCATTGAAGAGGCTCCTTATGGAGTTGGTTAGCCAAATGGGCAAGAAACTGCTCTTGCCTGGACTGCTTCACTGGACATGCAGGACCCACAGAGAAATGACTGCTGAACTTGCCTAAAAGTGAGATGATCCTTCAGGTTCCTGCTTCATGAAACAGTCTGCAGGACATTCTGAAGGATACAGAAGAAACTGACTGGCAAACTGCCAATAAAGGAAGACCTGTCTTTGAAATTTCCTGCTTCATGGATAAGTCTGCTGGATACTATGGGTCTGTAGGCTGAAGATGGATGTCCCAATGGTACAGAAGAACTTTGGGTGACTGTCCAGGCAGCAAGATGTCTCAATTCTAGAGTTTTGGAAGTTGCTTACGACGTACTTCCTATTTACTTAGGTAATATTATATCCTTCTGGAGTCTTTAATGGAGTTGAAGAATTTACAGTTATAATTATAGTTTTCCTTGGTTATAATAAAATATAAAGTAGGGGCTGGAGAGATGGCTCAGAGGTTAAGAGCATTGCTTGCTCTTCCAAAGGCCTGAGTTCAATTCCCAGCAACCAGCTCACAACCATCTGTAATGGGGTCTGGTGCCCTCTTCTGGCCTGCAGGCATACACACAGACAGAATATTGTATACATAATAAATAAATATTTTTTAAAAAAAGATAAAGTAAATAGAAATATTGTAACTGTAATTCTTGCTTGATACTTCTTTTGTTATATATATTTTTTCTGTGTTAAAGTTAAAGCCTTTCTTTTTATTTAAACAGAAAAGGGGAGGTGATGTGGGAGACCCCTCTGTGTGCTGTAATTACCATTAATGAATAAAGAAACTGCCTTGGCCTGTTGATAGGGCATAACTTAGGAAGGCAGGAAAGACAGAATTGAATGCTGGGAGAAAGAAGGGCAGAATCAGAGGGACGCCATAGAGCAGCCAGAGTCAGACATGCTGAATCTTTGCTGGTAAGCCACTGCCATGTGGCGATATACAGATTAATAGAAATGGGTTAAATTAAGATGTAAGAGTTCGCCAATAATAAGCTAGAGCTAATGGTCCAAGCAGTGATTTAATTTATACAGTTTCTGTGTGGTTATTTAAGGGCTCAGCTAGGCGGGCAGCTGGGACAAACAAGCGGACTGCCTCCTCCTATAGGGTAAGGTGTCCTTTCCTGGAGGCTCACAGAGGCCATTGTGTAAAGTTAGAAGGTGAAGCCTAGATTGCCTTGGAGACCCTAAGATGGTAGAGATGCCAGAGCCATGGGATTCCTATCAATGAAAGCTACCTACAAGGCATGAAAGCAGCTCAATACAGAGCAGTGTGTATCAGTCCGCAAAGCTAAAGGAGTTGGTGCTCTGAAGAGAATTTTTAAAAATATTTTTATGGTTTATTTAACTTTTATTTTATGTGCATTGGTGTGAAAGTTTCAGATCCCTTGCAACTGGATCTTCAGACAGCTGTGAGCTGCCATGTGGGTGTTGAAAATTGAACCTGGGTCCTCTGGAAGAGCAGTCAGTGCTCTTAACCACTGAGCCATCTCTCCAGCCCCCCTCTGAAGAGAATTTTGACATCAGACATGGAGATGCAGAGTTTGGAGTTTGCCTAGCTGGTTTTCAGTCTTGCTTTGGTCTAGCCAGTATTTCCTCACTCTACTCCCTCTGCTCCCTTCTGGAGTGGTAATGTACATCCTGTGCCGTGTGTGTTGGAAGTATGTGCTCTGCTTTCTCATTTTGACTTTACAGGGGTTACAGTTAAGAAATTACATGAGTCTCAGAAGAGACTCGTGAGGGCCCACAGAGCTGCGAGCCTGTCCCACCTTGACCGGAGGTCAGAGAGTTTGAGTTTATTTTTGCTCTCAAAGTTGTTGACAACAGGTGTGGCTACAAACGAGAGATTCTGACCTAGGGTGTGGTTAATTAGTCTTTTGGGTATAGAGGTGGATCTTCTCCACCTGGACCAAAGGTCAGAGAATTCAAGAGAATTCATATCAAGTTAATGAAGTCTGTTAATTCCCCCCTCCCCTTCTGGAGTGAAATCTATGTGTGTAGAAAATAAACAAGGCAGATTCAGTATCCACTGACTGCCCCTCCCAACGCTGTTGTGTGTTTCTCCCTCTTATTTCTCCCATCTCTGTTCCCTTTGCCTAATAATTCTAACCTAGTGCTCCTGTCCTGGAATGTACAAGTCCTGTCAAAGCTAGTCTTCAACAGAGGCTTTGACCTTTGGACATTTGAATAGTGTTGATACTGTGATAGACTATGGGGACTTTTGAACTTGGACTATGATATGCTATAAGTCCACGGGACACAGGGAGTGGAATGTGGTGCTTTGATTGAAGATGACCTACCTCATAGGCCCACAGGGAGTGGCACTATTAGGAGATGTGACCTTGTTGGAGAAAGTGTGTCACTAGGGGGGCGTTGAGGTCTCAGACATCCAGGTCAAGCCCAGTGTCTCTCTCTTCCTGCTGATTGGGTTGTAGAACTCTCAGCTACTTCTCCAGGACCATGTCATGCTCTCCACAGTGATGCTAATAAACTGATCCTCTGAATGTCAGCCAGCCCTAATTAAATGTTTTCTCTTATAAGACTTGTCATGGGGGAGGGCTGGAGAGATGGCTCAGAGGTTAAGAGCACTAACTGCTCGTCCAGAGAACCCTCACAAAGACATACATGTAGGCAAAACACCAATGCACTTAAAATAAAAAAAAAAAAAGAGTCATCATGGGGCCGGGGCTGGAGAGATGGCACAGAAGTTAAAAGCTCTGACTGACCTTCCAGAGGTCCTGAGTTCAATTCCCAGCAACCACATGGTTACAACCATTTGTAATGAGATTTGGTGCCCCCTTCTGGCCTGCTTGAATATATACAGGCAGAACACTATACAAAATATAAATAAATAAATAAATAAAATAAAATAAATAAATAAATAAATAAATAATTTTTTTTAAGTTTCCATAATCAGGCTGGGCGGTGGTGGCGCACGCCTTTAATCCCAGCACTTTGGAGGCAGAGGCAGGCAGATCTCTGTGAGTTCGAGGCCAGCCTGGTCTACAAGAGCTAGTTCCAGGGCAGGCTCCAAAGCTACAGAGAAACCCTGTCTCAAAAAAACAAAAAACAAAAAAGTTTCCATGATCATGGTGTTTCTTCAGAGCAATAGAAACCCAAACTAAGATACACAAGGCAGGTCTTTCTACCTCAAAAGTCCTGTATTAAAGGTGTTTCTTTCCACCTCAAAGACCCAGATTAGAAGTGGACCTTCCCACGTGAAATTAAGTAAAAATCCCTCACAGGTGTGTCCCGCTTGGGGGTTTTCGTTAAGTCCAGATGTAGTCAAGTTGACCACCAAGAATGCCATCCCAATGTTCCTCAACTGTCTTTGGCTTGCTCACTCTCAGGATGGTATCCATTGTCACTCGAGTCTGTCCTGTATCTCTGCCTGTGGCCAGGCTGACCTCAGACTCCCTGTGTAGTTGAGAATGACCTTGAAGATCTGACCTGCTCCTACTACCTAAGTGCTGGGTTGACAGGAACGTGCAGGGCCTAGGTGTGGTGGTTTGAAGGGAAGTGGACTCCACAGGCTCTGATATTTGGACGCTTGATCCCTAGTTGGTGGAACTATTTGGGAAGGATTAGGAGGCCTGGCCTTGATGGAGGAAGTGTCACTAGGGGTGGGCTTTGAGGTTTCAAAGTCCCACACCATTCCCAGTGCCTGTGGATCAGATGTAAGCTCTCAGCTACTTCTCCAAACCCATGTCTGCCTGGCTGCTCCCATGCTCCCCACAATGGTCGTAGACTCTGCGCTTTCGGGGCTGTGAAAGCCTAAATTAAATGCTTTCTTTTTAAAGTTGCTTTGGTCATGGTGTCTCATCACAGCAACTGAGAAGCAACTAGCACACTGACTTAGTACATGAGTTCAAACCCAGGGCTTCAGGCATGTTAGTCAAGTGCTGACAACTGAGCTTGCTGCCTTGTGTTTCCTCTGCTTACGAGGACACTATGTTAGATTTGGGGCCTGCCCTGATCTAGTTTCGTATACTCTGAACGTAACCAGATCCATCTCCAGAGACCATTTACTCATGGGTACATGGAGTCACAAACTCAGAATAATCAGGGCCACAGCTGAGCCCAGAGCAGACACTAGCACTATAAGGTCTTCCTTCATTGTAGGAACACAGTTTCAGGGGTCCAGAATGATTAACGCCTTCCTCAAAAGGGAAGCAGACTCGTAGCTAGGACTGCTGACTGAGTTTACAGCCTCACTGCCCTCCCACGTCACACACAAGGCCTTGTTTTAGGGCAGAAATGTGGCCCCAATACCCCGTAGGTGCCTCTCTCTTGGCCATGGCCCTCTTGGCCAAGGGCACTGCTCAGTGCGGAAGTCCGCAAGAATACACAGTAGATGACAACTGATATTCATAAGTCAGCCCAAGCTCTTGCCTGGTGGAGGGTAAAGTCATAAATAAGACACGATTGATTCCGCCTATAAATTTCTTGTATGACACCATGATCCTCCCCACAGTAGCCGTGGGATTCTTCCCACACTGTTGGCAGGTGTTCCTCATCTGTTGGGCACCGTTGTTCCTGTAAATTGACAGGAGGATGACTTCCTTCTTTCCTGTGTACTTCTGGTGAATAAGGTACACCTTTATACTTTAGATTTTGTTCCATGAAATGGTGAGAAACATAGAAGCCTGTTTTCCATCGTTAGCTAGCTGGCAATTGAGGACAATTAGCTAGACTGAGTTTCTCTGTGCCTGGGTTGCAGCTAGACTTTTCACTGATAATACTCAAGGTCGGAGGCACAGATGTCTTGTTTGTTGAATCAAAGTCTTTTTTGTTTTGTTTTTTCGAGACAGGGTTTCTCTGTAGCTTTGGAGCCTGTCCTGGAACTAGCTCTGTAGACCAGGCTGGTCTCGAACTCACAGAGATCCGCCTGCCTCTGCCTCCCGAGTGCTGGGATTAAAGGTGTGCGCCACCACCGCCTGGCCTGAATCAAAGTCTATTAGACACAGAGGGATCTAAACACTAGGCAGCTTCTATCGCAGGGCCCAGTTGATAACAGGCAAGATTGTGAAACTGGCGAAATTCCTTAATCAATTACCATCTTGCAAGAATTTCTAACCTCAGTTCCTGGTACAGAATCCTAGGGTCAGATAACAACCGCTTATGTTTTTTTTTTAAAGGGATCATCTATATATTTTCTTTTTTTAAAAAAAATATTTATTTATTTATTATGTATACAATGTTCTGTCCGTATGTATGCCTGCAGGCCAGAAGACGGCACCAGACCTCATTACAGATGGTTGTGAGCCACCATGTGGTTGCTGGGAATTGAATTCAGGACCTTTCGAAGAGCAGGCAATGCTCTTAACTGCTGAGCCATCTCTCCAGCCCCACAACCGCTTATGTTTAAGTTCTGAAATTTTTATGGGTAACTGGAGAAAGCAATTAGCCCTTTAACCAGGTTCAGAGGGAAATAGCTTTTCGCCAAAAATAGCCTGACCTCACCACCTTGAATAAAAAGTTACAAACTTCCCTCCCATAATTCCCTTCTTATGCCCTGGGGCTACAAGCAGGACAAGGAAAGTGCTGATAAGCACTGTGGCTCCTTGCTTTACTTGGGTTGTCATGGTTACTCACTGATGCTGGCTCCCACCTTTAGGTTGCTTGCAAACTGCTTCTAGCTGTGTGACTCTCCTGTGTGACTGCGGGGTGGGGAGGTGGTGGGAGGGATGAATGGATGGACGGAAGGACAGACACCTTCACGCTTTGCTAATCTGAAAGGTTAGTTTATAATGTCAATCACACCTGAGGTTCCCCTGTAGTTTAGCTTCTCTCCCTTGTAACTCTGGCAACTTATCTCCATCAGAAAGTAACACTGTAGCCAGAATTCCCTTTTACAGCCGCCCACCAATGAGACAGCGGGCAGGTGTTCTCAGTCTGTCTCTTATCATTTACTCAAGGAAAGCCTTATGACCCCGAGAAGCAGCTTTTGTAACCTTTTATATTGTTTGAAGTCTGTTGTGTTGTATGTATAAAAACGGTATGAACAGAGAGGCTGGAGAGAACGAGAGCTGGAAATACGGAGTGCAAGACCCTCATGTGGTGGGTGAGCCTTCTCCCTCAGATAGATAGAAACTTATTCTTGAAGACTCTCAGCCGCGCAGTGGCTTTAATCCCAGAGGCAGGGGGATCTCTGTGAGTTCAAGGCCAGCCTGGTCTACATGAGCTAGTTCCAGGACAGGCTCCAAAGCTACAGAGAAACCCTGTCTTAATAAACCGAAAAAAAAAAAGGGAAAGAAAGAAAGAAAAGAGGCCGGGCGATGGTGGTGCACGCCTTTAATCCCAGCACTCGGGAGGCAGAGGCAGGCGGATCTCTGTGAGTTCGAGACCAGCCTGGTCTACAGAGCTAGTTCCAGGACAGGCTCCAAAGCCACAGAGAAACCCTGTCTCGAAAAACAAAAAAAAAAAAAAAAGAAAAGGAAAGGAAAAAGAAAAAAAAAGTCTCTCCGAAAAAAAAAGTTCACTAAATCTCCACTGTTTCTTGAGAGACACGAGAAGGCAAGTGTCTAGGAGAAAAAATATTCTTACTACCCATCTTGTTTGTATGAGTGTGCCAGGCTAAGGAGCAGGTAGGCCCTTCATTGTAGCATCTTGGAAAACCAGAGGGTGGAAGGTCCTAACTGCTGGACAGACCAAGTGTCTTGAGTAGGTGCCCACTTGAGCCTGGAGAGCTGGTACCAGCATGGGTGTCCCAGGAGCTTGGCAGCCAAGGGGGTGATGAGGATTACCATGTGAGGTCCTGTCCATCGAGGTTCAAGAGACCTAGGAACTAGCTGTTTGAGGAGTACTCTGTCCCCTGGGGAGAGCAGGGCAGGTTCAGGGGCACTAGGGTCCACTGGTGTGGGGGCAGGGAGACAGTTGTCAGCGTGTGAATGGAAAAGGGACCTCAGAAGGGAGAGGTAGGGTAGGTACCCTGCCAGTGGAGGAGTTTGGACTGGGAGGTGATGGTTAAGGAGAAAGGGCCTGCCGTAAAGCAGCTCAAAAGGGCTCAGGCCATAAGGGAATGTGGGGTGTTTCTGAGGCAAGTAAGGCCACTGGGGAGAAGGGAGGGTCAAGATAACCTGAGTTCAATGGAGAGCTTGATTAGCTGTTGTTTGATGAGCCCATTGGCCCTCTCCACCTTTCCCGAGGATTGTGAATGGTAGGGGGTGTGGAATTTCCCTGGAAGTGAAGGCTGACCCATTGTCTATTTGGATGGTCCATGGGATGCCAAGCCAAGGAATGATGTGGTCCAGGAGTACCATATCATACCATATGAGCCACCACATCTGCTGTTTCCCTGGAGGCTGGAAATGCTTCTATCCACCCTGTAAAAGTGTCCACAAGTGTTAGGAGATAACAGAGTTTTTTATGAGTAGGCATATGGGTGAAATCAACCTGCCAATCTTTGCCCGGTTGATGTCCACGGAGCTTATGTAGAGACTGGCGTGTATGGAGAGCCCCCCGTGGATTGGCCTTGGCACTTGTCTGGCAGGAGGAGTGAACCTGTGAAATACGATCTCGGACATGGGTGGGGTCAAGGAGGGGCTCCAAGAAGCAGAACAAAGCTTTGGGGCCTATGTGTAAGGTCTGGTGGATGTCTGAAATGATCAACAATGCCTGGTCTTGAGGAAGGATGAGATGGTTATTTAAGTAGAACCATCCACCCTTTGTTTCTGTGCTCCCCTCCCCTTTTATGAGCTCGTCCCTCTCTTCTGGTTGGTAACAGGGCTGATAGGAGGGAGTCAAGAACAAGATTATGTTCTATAGAATCAAAGGAGTTGGAGGCCCCCGGGCCACTGAGTCAGCCTTGGCATTGCCCAAGGCCACTGGGTCCTTGGAGGACTGGTGTTAGTGCGTAATGGCTACTTCTGTAGGGAGCTGGAGGGCCTCCAAGAGGTTGGCTATAAGGGGTCTGTTAACTATGGGAATGCCCTTGGTAGTAAGGAAGCCCCTTTCCTTCGAGTGCAGAGTGAGTATTGGCTGATAAGAAGGCATATTTAGAGTCAGTACAGATATGAGCCCGTTGGCCCTCGGCTATTTGGAGTGCCCTAGTCAAGGCAATTAATTTGGCCTTTTGTGAGGAGGTTCCCATTGGCAGGCGGTCGCTTTGACCGTGTTAGTGGAAGTGACCGCTGCGTACACTGCCTGGCGGTTTCCTGATTTATCTATAAGGGAGCTTCCATCAACAAACAGGGTGAGTTGGGGGTCTGTAAGTGGCTGCTCCAGAAGACCCAGTCAGGGTGAGGTTGAAGCCTCTACAGTGTAATGGAAAAATTAAAAAAAGGCTGCAGGATCCCTGGCGGCTGCAGCAAGAGCAGGGGCTGTTAGAGGGGCATCTCACAGTGGAGAGAAGTGGGGACGGACAACGGCCGGGTGGGTGAGGGGTTCAGTGGGGGTCTCTCTGGCTGCCTGGTATGAAGGTTTGGCTATAATGGAAAAGTTAGGGATCCAGTGGCAAAAGAACCCTAGCAGGTCCCCAAATGAGAGGATTTGAGCCCCTGTGGTTGGAGGTTGTAAATCCCGCAGGGCCTGGACCCTACCAGAGGTGACCCCGGGCTAAGTTGAACATCCAGATTTACCAATGTAGAAGAGCACAGCTGAGCCTTAATTGGTGAGACTCAATATCCCAGGGATCCGAGGAAGTTCAGGAGAGCTGACGTGGCCTGTTGGGACAGAGACAATGTAGGACTGTCAAGAAGCAGGTTGTCAATGTATTGGAACAGCGCGCTAGAACCTGCGTCGAAGTTTGAGAGCTCTCTAGCCAGAGCTTGGCCAAAGAAATGAGGGCTGTCCCAAAAACCCTGAGGGAGAACAGTCCATGTAAGCTGTCTGGAGGACCGGGAGTCAGGTCCTCCCAGGTGAAGGCAAAGAGGAAGTGTGGGTCAGGGTGTAAAGGGACAGTGAAGAAGGCATCTTTTAGGTCCAGAACAGTAAAGTAGGAGGTGGCAGGAGGGACGTTAGACAGGAGATTACATGGGTTGTTAACCAGGGGGTGAACTGGAATAGCTGTCCCATTTATGAGGCAGAGGTCTTGAACCCAGCAGTAAGCACCAGAGGGCTTACACAAGGGAAGAACTGGAGTGTTGCAGGGTGAGTGGATAGGAACTAAAAGTCCTTGAGGTAGGAGACAGGTGGTACAAAATAGGCTTAAGGCCTCAGAGGTGGGATTCAGAAATAGGAAACTTGGGTCTGGAAGGGAGGAACAAAGGGTCTTTAGGGCGAACCAAGACTGGCTGGTGGTAAGTAGCGATTGATCACAGGAGTAGAATGTCCCATACTTGGGGTTCTACCGGATCAGGGTAGGGACAGGACAGTCTGGGATGGGAACCTGTGAAGCCGCTAAAATGAGAAGAAAGTGTCTAACTCATGAGAGTATGGGGGAGCCGAAGTTAGTGTGGCCCCGAAGCGGCTAAGACTGTCTTGACCCAGTAGAGGTGCAGGGCAAGCAGGTATAACTAGAGAAGAATGAGAGAAAAATTGTCCTGCAAGAAAGCAGGGCAGTGGCAAAATTTTAAGTGGGGGAAGAAGGGTCCCATGTACCCCCATAACTGAAATTGGTGAGGGGAACGTAAGGCCTGAGTGAGATGTTAAAACAGAGTAGGCAGCTCCTATGTCCAAAATAAAAGCAATGGACTTACTCACTACCTGTAGCATTACCCTAGACTCAGAGAGGTTTATGGGACTCACCAAGTCTGGGCCGCATCAATCCTCTGCAAGGCCGAGAAGTTCGAAGGCTGACACAGTCTCACTTGCCTATGTTGGTGGGGCTGGACCTCCATGGTGTGACATAGAGGACGAGCCTGCATGGGGGCATTGTGATTTCCAGTGTCCAGGTTGCTGGCAGATAGGGCATGGCCTCGTAGGTGACAGAGGCCGAGGGCAATATTGTGCCAAATGGCCATTTAGACCACATTTGAAGCAGCTTGCCGGCGAGGTTGACGTAGGCTGAGCTCCACCTGGAACCTGTGGTTGACTTTCCTTGTTCCTCTTCTAGGGGTCCCAGTGGTCTCAGAGCAGCAGCTACAGCTTGAGCCTGGAGCATTGCCACCTGTTGCAGCCTTGTCTGTCGGGAAGACTCAGCTGTCTCTTGTAGGGCACTAAAAACTTTAAAGGCCATTTTCACCAATTCCCATATAGGAGTTTGGGGACCTTTCTCAGCCCTTTAAAACTTTTTTTCCTAATATCTGGTGCTGACTGAGAAATAAAATGGGTAGCCAGGACCGTGGCTCCCACTGGGGAGGCTGGGTCCAGCCTGGTATATGGGACCATGGCCTCTTGTAATCGATTTTAAAAGATGGCTGGGTTTTTGTCAGCTAGCTGTGTGATCTCTCAAAGTTTGTTGAAATTAACTACTTATTTTTGAGACCATTTCCATACCCTGAAGAAGTCAACGAACCATGATGCCCCACCTCTGTCGGCGCTTTGACCAGGCTGGTAGTCCCAGTGTGGTTCTGTGGCCAGCATAGCCACTTCCCCCACAGGGACCATACTGTCTACCGGATGAATCTGGTCTGCATACTGTCTAGCTGCTGCCTGAATTCTGTTTCACTCCTCGGGAGTGAGAGTAGAAGCTTGGATGACGTAGTCGGCAGGCCAGGATAGATCGTAGGCCTGGGGCAGAGAGCAAAACTCTTTAATATAAGCAGAAGGATTAGCAGAAAAGGAACCCAGCCGCTTTTCTATTTGAGAGAGATCTGGAAGAGGAAAGGGAACATGTACTTTAAGAATGCCAGAGAAGGGCAGGAATATGGTGGTATCTGATATGGGAAGAGATGGGGGAGGATTGGGAGGAGTTAACCCAGTATGTAGAAGGGGTTAAAGGGTAGAGAGCTGTGGAGTAGGAGAAGGTGGGTAAGGGGAAAGATGACCTTGAACTTCTGGTTTGGCTAGGGAGGGAGTTGGGTGGTGAGGGTAACAGGGAGTGGGGGAGGGGCCAGTGCTTCCAGCTGCGTGGTCAAGGCTGGCGCGGAGATCCTAGCGACCAAAACCGGTGCTGGAAGACACTGGCTACTGAGGGAGGGGCAAGAGCTCAGTGCCCAAAAACGAAGGACATAGGAGAGCTCTGTCCATTTGTCCCCACGGCGACAAACATTTTCTAGGTCTTGGAGGGCGGTAAACTCAAGGCTTCCCTCTGGTGGCCATCACACCCCATTGTCAAGATCGTATTGAGGCTAAATCTTAGGGAATAGAGAAATTAGCCGGTTGGGACAGATTGTATCGGATAGTCCCAATTTATAAAGATTTTGTAAGAGGCATCCCAGGGGTGATAACGGATCTGGCTTTGAATTGCAAGAGCCCATTTTAAAGTCTATGTCCAATTGTGTGGCTCAAGTCTGTTACAGTGCGTCCACTAAAATAACTCTTGGGCCAAATGGGGCTGTGAACATTGAATGTCAGGCATCCCTGGACAAACAAAATTCACCTCAGCTAAAATCTCAGCTTTCGCCGTGTGGGTCAGGCTTTTGGTGTGGACCGTGTCTTCAACAAAAGCCCCCAAGTCAACAAACAGGTCCCCCAAAATTCTAGTAGCATAGGCAAGAAAAAAGCTGATCTAGCCTGGGAGCCGGTTTTAGCCTGGCAGAGAGCATGGGGAAATAAGGGCATTTCCAACAGGTAGCCGTGGGTCTGCGGGGGGAAAAACAACCTGGTGGGAATCTCCAAGATGTTAGGAATATTTCCTACTGAGCCACTCTGCCAACACAAAATAATCCAAATCAAATGAAATCAGACCAAATTAAAAGATATCCAGGTTTTATAGACACCTGGGTTCCTGGGTGGCCCTGAAGGGA
This sequence comes from Microtus pennsylvanicus, assembly GCF_037038515.1. Lineage (NCBI taxonomy): Eukaryota > Metazoa > Chordata > Mammalia > Rodentia > Cricetidae > Microtus > Microtus pennsylvanicus. The sequence goes on from NC_134589.1 coordinate 2,612,971, forward strand.
ACGAGAAGCCATCAACGCTACCACGAAGAGGAAGAGGGAAAACCACATGTTTAGTTTCTGGGGAGCAGTTTAATAGCGTATGGGAGTGGTCTTGACCTTTCCTGGGGAGGGGTCAAGGTTTGAGGGGCACAGGGGGTGGCATCCAAAGATGAAGGCCGAGACTGGGATTACACCCTCCACATGCTTTTCTAAGTAACTCTCATAAAACGCATTGGTTCACCAAACTGGGAGGTGGGATCCGTGTTTGGATCTGCTCACGGTTCCGAATCCAGATGGAACAGAGGTCTCCCCAGGCACAGGGTCACACAACTAGCAAGAGGGACATGGCTCTCCACACACCATCCCACACAGCAGCAACAGGAACAAGGGTCCACACCACAGCACACACCAGCAAATCCCCAACACCCACATACAGCGCCGGGTGTGGGTGCTGCTGGGTCTCTAATCTCAGTGCTGGGCGGCAAGCAGACACTGGAGGATCACTAGGCTCACTGGCAACCAGTCTCCATCAGCGCCAAGAAGGGCCTCCATCTCAAGGGAGCAAGGCTGAGTGTGATTCAGCAGGATACCCAATGTCCTCCTCTTGCTCCTGCACACACACACACACACACATACACAACACACACATCCACTCACATACATGCACATCCACACGCAAATACACACGTGCACACACATCCGCATGAGGACCCAGACGTATAAGCACGGAATAAAAATCTTGTATTTTAATGCTGTCAATCATCACAATAAATAACTCGTTTATAAAGCACCCTGATGTAGTGATTTGGCTCACATAAGACGGTCACCATTTGTGCACACTGACAGAGACACACCTGTCCTGGGCAGGGGACCGCAGGTGTCAGGTGAAGAGGACAAAGGATGGGATAGATGAGGATGGATGAGTTCTCTTTTTTGTGGTTTTTCGAGACAGGGTTTATCTGTGTAGCCCTGGCTGTCCTGGAACTCACTCTGTAGACCAGGCTGGCCTTGAACTCACTCTGTAGACCAGGCTGGCCTTGAACTCACTGAGATCCGCCTGCCTCTGCTCTGACTGCTGGGATTAAAGGTGTACGAATTCCTTCCTTCCTTCCTTCCTTCCTTCCTTCCTTCCTTCCTTCCTTCCTCCCTCCCTCCCTCCCTCCCTCCCTCCCTCCCTCCCTCCCTTCCTTAGTCAGGGTTCAAACTCATAGAGATCCCCTCTGACTCCCAAGTGTTGGAATTAAAGGTGTGTGCCACCACCACCTGGCTGCAGAATTTTTTTTAAAGCACCGCAGTGATGACTTCCATTTTTAAACACCATTTACAGCCTTCACATCGCTGTGCTGGGAGCTGTGGTCTCCTCTTCAGCTCAGCTTGGACTCCACCATGGTCAGACACATCTCTGAGATGCCTGAGCTCCCGACTCTTCTCTGATGGGCCTGATTCCAAAGAGGAATTCCAATCTGGAAGTGCCAGCCCGGTCCTGCCAGCCCAGGCCAGAAGTCATGGTCCTCCTGTTTCACCCCCCCCCCCCCCCGCAATTTTCACAGCTGGGGAACAGCAGGAAAGTCACACCTGAGGATCCCACACAGCTCCCTGCTGTCTGTCTTTTTTTCTTTTGTTTTTTCAAAACAGGGTTTCTCTTAGTAGCTTTCGAGCCTGTCCTGAACTTGCTCTGTAGACCAGGCTGGCCTTGAACTCAGAGAGATCTGCCTGCCTCTGCCTCCTGAGTGCTGGGATTAGGATTAAAGGCGTGCTCCACCACCACTGCCTGGCACCCTGTTCTTCAGAGCCACGTGTGCAGTGGGTCTGTCAGGCGATATCAGCATAAATCACAGTGGCCGCACCTTCCAAAGACCCTTCCTATACCAGCTGCCCTTCAGGGGTCCGACTCAGACTTCAGCAGGGAGATCTGGTGCTCTGGACAGAGTCCTCGTGGATGTTGTAGGGCTGAGGCCCTGCTTCCTGCTGCAGGTATTTCTCTGCAAAAGACACAGGACTTTATCACGTACTGAAAATGCTCCAGAGGCTGGGAGTCAAGGAGTGGCAGTCACCCAGGGTGTGGGGCCTAGGAAGAAAGTGTGGGCTGGTCTGGGGCCAGCGCCTTTCCTAGTTCAGGGGTTCCCGACCCTCCCTGTTCCCTAGCCACACAGTTTGCACTCACTGGCCTCCTCCAGAGTGCTGAAGTGCTGGAACCCCGCCAGGTCCGCGGCCAACAGGGTGCGAAGCACAGGTACCTAGGTGACAGACATGCTTTAACGCGGGGCAGGGTTTCCTGCTCTGAGACATGGCAGAGGTAGCCTAGCGGATGCCCTGAGTGTTCCCATGAGATTCTGCTCGTCACACATGGACGGAGGAGGGAGGAAGGTGGGCCAGAGGACCTTCCACAGGAGCAGTCTCCACAAAAGGCTGATGATCTACGATATTAAAATGAAAAGCCGACAGGGCAAGGAAAATGTCTGCTGGCATCATTTGGCCTTGAAGCTATATGGAGCACAGCCATGGATAAAACCCCCTCTCCCATATAAAACCTAAGCCCCCTGGGCAGTCTCCACTCTCTTGAAGATCCTTCCCCTCCCCTGCTCTGAAGAGGGCATCCCGCTTCTGCAGAGGTTGGTCTCCTCTCTTCTGCTTCCACATTGACTCATTCATTAATCTGGATTAGGATGATGAGGGCTCTGCACACACACACACACACACACACACACACACACACACACACTCACACACACGCATGCATGCACATACACACACACATACACACACACATACACACGTACATGTATGCACACACACATACACGCATGCACGCATGCACACACACATACACACACACATGTACACACACGCACACACATACACACACTCATGCATGTGCATACACACAGCACAATGGGCATGGGCCTGGGACAGGAGCCCTTGCCTGACATTCCCAGCACTAAGCTCACAGGCCGCAGATGTGGAGCGGCACTGAGCGCAGGAGAATGAAGTCAGATGGTCGGTAACCTGCCAGGTTAGAACCGCCACCAGTAGAGTCCTGGAGATGGGTCCTTATAATGATGCCATGGCTTGGAGGCGTCACTTAGGACTTAAAAGGTTTCAGTTTTTGTTTTGTTTTGGGACAGGGTCTTACTCTGAAGTGAAGCCCAGCAGTGAGTTCATGTCAATACTCTTGGCTCAGCCCTCTGCATGCCGGGACTACAGGTTCATGCATCGCATCTTCTCTCAGGTGTTGCATTAGCCCAGGACCACCGGGAGGGCTGTGGACTCTCCTCATGAGGTGGCCAGGCTCTCCTACCTGCAGGCCAGCAAAGGCCAGGGTGACATCCTGCTTCCGGAAGTCCTCCAGGAGCTCCCTGAGTCCCACAACCACGGTGTAGTCTATGCTGCTGATGTGCGTGCACTCCAGGACTGCGCATTGTGGTATGGATGCTGGGGAGACAGGTCAAGAGTCTGCCACAGTGCAGGCCGAACGTGGCTCTGCAGCCATGGCAGGGGTGAAGCGAGGCCATCAAGAGACGGTTCCCCAGGACTGTGGCTCAGCAAAAGGGCCAGGGTGGAGGAAATGGCTATCTTTTTAGGTTTCCTTGAATGTCAATTCCTCAGGCAGAGGCACAGGCGCAAACACGGCCCTTACTGAGACAGGCTGTAGGGGGAGACATGGGACTGCTGCCCAGTGGGGACTGTCTGATCTGCAGCAGCGGCTATTCGCAGCAAAGACGGCTGGAATGCGAAAGCAAACAAATGTCTCCCCAACCACTGAGGCTGCACCCAAGGGTGCTGAGGCTGTGGGGTAGGTGGATGCAGGAGTGTGTGCTGACTTCTGTTCATCTTGGCTGGCCCACATACCTTCCAGGGCCCGGTTTATTATTGCCTCTCGCAGGGCATCAATTGCAGGGAATTGCAGGCCACTGGCTGGCTGCAGGACCAGGATGTGTCCTTCTGATACCTGGACGGAGCAGGGTGAGAGTGAACGCTGGAGGAGATGGGTCAGGGTACTCTTCTAGGCTTTGCTCATGGATAGGCAGGAAACCCTGACCCAAGCCTAACACATGGGGTACAGCACGAGGGGGAGCTGGCAGAGCCCCCCCAACACCTTACACTCAAGAGAGCTAGGGACTGCTCTCCATCAGAAGCAGCTAAGCTAGAAGACGTCTCCCTCCCCTGGGCCTACCTGGGTCTTGGGCCTCGCCACAGAGTGCAGGAGGATGATCAGAGACACCAGGGTCCCAGCCAGGATGCCGTATTGAACCTCCCAGAAGCACAGCAGGAAGGTCACGCAGAGTGGCAGCAGATCCAGTCCTATAAGAAGTGTTGGTTCAGGGACACCCCCTTCCCCAAGCATGCTCTCTGAGCCCCATAGCCCAGTGGCCAGCCGCTTAGCATCTCCTGGGGTTAACAGTGGTATTGAGAGCCCTAAAGCACCCCAGAGGAAGATCTGGTAACAGGAATAGAAGCTGTGGGCTGCAGCTGGCCCACAGACCAAGGGCAGAGGGAGAGTATTGGGTCCTTGTCTATAGGGTAGGACCTGCCTGGCCTGGTCCCACCCCTCCAACTTCTATGAATAGGTAGACATGGGTGGGGGGGCTCACCAGAGAACCCAGGGGAAAGGGACAGAGAGAAGGGGTGTGTATGTGTGTTGTCTGTGTCTCTGTGTGTCTGTCTCTGTATATGTGATAAGTGTATGTGTGTGTGTCTCTCTGTATGTGCATATGTCTGCATGTGTCTGTTTCTGCATGTCTTTGTGTATATGTGTGTGCGTCTGTGTGTCTTGTGACTCCCAGAGACCAGGAAGACTCCTTGGCTGAAGTAGTGTCCTGGGTACAAAGTATATGGACTCAGCCTGGGATTTCACTTCTGATGCAGCAGCCCAGACATTGCCCACCCTCCACGGAGCCTATTCCACACACACATACAGTAACGCACTCCGAGGCCGTCCTACAGACGACACGTTATATCCACACACATACAGTAACACACTCCAAGGCTGTCCTATAGATGACATGTTATACCCAAACACATACAGTAACACACTCCGAGGCCGTCCTACAGACGACATGTGGACACACATACAGTAACACACTCCGAGGCTGTCCTACAGACGACATGTGGACACACATACAGTAACACACTCTGAGGCTGTCCTATAGATGACATGTTATACCCACACACACAGTAACACACTCCAAGGCTGTCCTACAGACGACATGTGGACACACACATACAGTAACGCACTCCAAGGCCGTCCTACAGATGACACGTTATACCCACACACATACAGTAACACACTCTGAGGCTGTCCTACAGACGACATGTTATACCCACACACATACAGTAACGCACTCCAAGGCCGTCCTACAGACGACACGTTATACCCACACACATACAGTAACGCACTCTGAGGCTGTCCTAAAGACGACATGTGGACACACAGGAAGACTAGACACAGAACAACTGGTCATTTACATCTGTTAACTGTGGCCAACGAAGAAAAGGGACTTAGCTCTGGTCCGCTAAAGGAACTACTGGATCAGTGATGCTAGGGTTAGGAGTCGGTAAGAGGGAAAGGCTGTAAAGAGGGGCCGGGCGGTCACCCATCCATAGGAAGAGAAAGGGATGTGGGAGGAGGGTGGGGGACGGAATGGGAGGAACCCCAGTCTCCACTGGGCTCAGCTTTGTGTGGACCAAATCACGGCTCCTCCCGAGCCGCTACCCTGAGTGACAGGACTGTCTCCTGGGCTAGGGTGGCGGTACTTGAGTGACAGACCTGTCTCCTAGCTCTTTGTGTGTTCTTTCCTAAGTTTACCACAATGCCCCAGCTCTAGTCCAAAGTAGGGCTGCAGGCTGGGAGGAGATAACAGATGCCCTTGGCATTCAGATGCTGTGTCGGAGGCTGCCCGTCTTGAATGCGTGTACATACTCTTAACACGCCAGAGCGTCCCGAGAATCTTGGCATCAAAGAGAGGGGCCACAGCCGTGATGATGACGGCAGCCAGCGCAGACTTGGGGATGTAGTAGAAGAGTGCGGTCAAGAAGTCCAGCGAGAGCAGCACCAGCACACCTGTGGGGAGGGGTCATCTGGGGGACGGGTTCCCACCCGGCACCCACAAAAAGATGCAGCCTAAGCTGAGGTGTGGAGGGGTCTGGTGTCCAATGGGACACAGCTGTGGGCCCACACAGACTTAGCAGTTAGAGAACCATGGCTCCTTCCCTTTTCCACCGTTCCCACTGGTGGGGGGCTCACCAGTCACCAGGCCGCCTGCCGGGGTACACACCCCAGTCTGGGCATTCACAGCTGTCCTGGAAGACAACGGGAAGAAACCTGTCAATCCCCAGTGGCTGAGAGGGGAGCTGTCTGGCCTCATCCTGGGGCTGACTTTTCAGGGAGACCTGTGCTGGAAGTGAGGGCAGGTGGAGCTGACAACAGGCGACTGAGTTGACGTGGCCGTAGGGCACTGAGCTCAATCTCCCTAGTGGTCTACTTTTTTATTTTTTTAGTTTTGTCGAGACAGGGTTTCTCTGTAGCTTTGGAGCCTGTCCTGGCACTAGCTCTTGTAGACCAGGCTGGCCTCGAACTCACAGAGATCCACCTGCCTTACTTTTTTTTTCTTAACCCTTTTGACAGTTTTATTCAAGTTTATCTTGCCACCATCTCGCCATTCCTCTCTCCCATGCCCCTTCCACTTCCTCTGGACTCCTTTCTCTTCTAACATATCTCTCCCCTTATTCATGCCTTGTGTTTTGATGGCCCTGAGTTTTTTTTTAATTTATTTATTTATTAAAGATTTCTGTCTCTTCCCTGCCACCGCCTCCCATTTCCCTCCCCCTCCCCCAATCAAGTCCCCCTCCCTCAGCAGCCCAAAGAGCAGTCAGGGTTCCCTGCCCTGTGGGAAGTCCAAGGACCACCCACCTCCATCCAGGTCTAGTGAGGTGAGCATCCAAACTGCCTAGGCTCCCACAAAGCCAGTGCGTTAGGGTTCCTTGCATGAGCATTGGTGTGAGCAGGGCTCTTAACCAGAGCACGGGCAACTCACTGCTGGCCACACCGCTGAAGAAAATGATTCCCTGTCCCTGGGCAGCCATGAGCTGCCAATAGCTCTTCAGCCGGGGTGGGTGGGCTGTCCTGCTTTCTCTAATATCTACTATTCATTATTAAGTCTGAAAACACTAATCAAGAACTCCAATTCCTTTAAGGTTGTCCTTCTTCTGCCCCCACATCCTAAGTTTCTCCTGAGGAATGCACAGTTCCTCTTTAGGCACAGGGCTCCCCCATCCCATCTTCCAGAATCCAGGAAAGACTGCCTCCAAACCTGACTCAACAGGGCAGAGATTGAGACCTTTATGTCCCCATTTTTTCCTGTTCTTTCCTTCCTTCCCTCCCTCCTTTCCTATCTTTCTTCTCTCTCTCTCTCTCTCTCTCTCTCTCCCTCCCTCCCTTTCTTTCTTCGCCCCCATCCCCTATAGATCTGGCTGTTCCGGAACTCACTAAGTAGACCAGACTGGCCTTGACCTCACTTACAGAGCTCCACCTACTTCTGCCTCCCAAGTGCTGGGACTAAAGGAGCACTACTATGCTCTCTTCCCACTTTCTTTCAGAATTTAACTCAGACAGCAGCATGCCTGGAGGACTTGGATAGGCCAGGGATTCTACCTCTAAATGCAGGGCTGGGGTGCCAGGAGCTGTCCTGAAGGGCAGGTGTAACCTCCCTTGCTGTGAACATGGCCACAGCTTCCCAGAGGTCTTTAGAATGCCCGGTGGAGTAATGAGGAGGGAACAGTCCAATACGGTTGAGGGTGTGGCGGCGGGGGGGGGGGGTAAGAGGTCTTTGGACCCTGCCAGCCCTAAATGAACAGGGAAGAAAGAACATGGCCACTCACCGCCCAAAGCTGCCAGTGACGGGGTAAGAGGAGACGAGGGAGCCCAGCATGTTGGCGAGGCCTGGGGAGAGAGCAGATGTTTACCAAGAGGGGCAGGAACGTCAGACAGGAGGAATAGCAGCAGGTGGAGCTTAGGGGTCAAATGCAGACCCACATGGGGGGAAAGACAGAGGGAAGGACTTGGGACACCGCAACCACGCTGTTCCAGGGAAGGAATCCGGATCTTGATCACACTCACCTCGCCGGAGTCTAGTTTATTACCCCCATCTCTAATTCTAGATTTTTGTTTTTCCAGACAGGGTTTCTCTGTAGCTTGGAGCCTTTCCTAGAACTCACTTTGTAGACCAGGCTGGCCTTGAACTCACAAAGATCCACCTGCCTCTGCCTCCCGAGTGCTGGGATTAAAGGCGTGCGCCACCACCGCTCGGCTTGATTTTTTCTTTTTCTTTTTTTTTTCTTTGCCTGCATGTATGGCTCTGCTAAGTTTCCTGAGCCCCTGGAAGTGGAGTTAGCGACAGCTGGGAGTCACCATGTGGTTGCTGGGAATTGAACCCGGATGCTCTGGAAGAGCACCTGTTACTCTTAACCACTGAGCCACCTCTCCAGGCCCTGGTCTCATGTAGCTCAGGCTGTGCATGAACTTGGTATGTAGTTGAGAATGACCCTGAGCCTGTGAGCCGTTATCTCTGCTTCCTGAGGGCTGAGACCACAGTGTGGGCCACCATGTCCTACCTGTTCTAGGTTCAAAGCAGATCTGGCTCATGCCTCGCCACGTGAGGCCTGGTGACACCTTAGAGACGGTATCAGTAAGACATCCACCTGAGCACCTGAGACACAACTGCTGTGAATGACAAGTCGAGGGACCCAAGGCCAAGGCTGGCAAGGTGCCTTCCCCGGTCACAGGTCACACTCCAGACCACATGGAATCCAGGACCATACCTTGGGGGACCCACACTCTGGCTACCTAACATCCATCCCACCCAGGAATCTTTACAATGACCTATCCCGGAAACTGCAGGTTCAAGGCCTGCTCAAGACACAACATTATACAGCAACTGCCCAGCCATCTTTTCACGAGCGACTTATCAGAACCAAGGGATCCGGTAAAGGCTAAACCAAAAGGCACCCTGGGGACACCACTGCCATTAGGACAGTCCTCTGCTCTTACTGACTTGTTTACTTATTAATTATGTGTTGGTAGTGGGGGTTGAGGTGCTACTTTTACCCCTCGTAATGCCAGGATCAAGTTCAGTGCTTCATACATGGTGAGACAGTGCTCTCTCTCTCTCTCTCTCTCTCTCTCTCTCTCTCTCTCTCTCTCTCACACACACACACACACACACACAGAGCCTCTGGGCACACAGTATTTTTTTTATTTTTTTTTTGGTTTTTTGAGACAGGGTTTCTCTGTGGTTTTTTGGAGCCTGTCCTGGAACTAGCTCTTGTAGACCAGGCTGGTCTCGAACTCACAGAGATCCACCTGCCTCTGCCTCCCAAGTGCTGGGATTAAAGGCGTGCACCACCACCGCCCGGCTATGGACACACAGTATTTGAAGAGGTGGGAATACACCTGAGAAATCACAGCCGAGTGACTTGCTGGGACGTGCATAGGGCCTGTGGATTCCTTCTGCTTGAGGCAGATGATTCCACCTCAATGGGTGGGCATCCACAAGGGTGAAAGGACAAGGCAGGAAAGCCCAGGTCCCACAACACATTAAAAACAGTTCCATTATCAAATTCAATATTCTCAGTGTGGTGCTGAAGCGATGGCCCAGTTGTTAAGAACACCTGTTGCTCTCGCAGAGGACCCGGCTTCTATTTCTAGCCCCTGCACGGTGGCTCACAAATGTTTGTAACTCCAGTTCCAGGGAAACCAAAGCCTTCTTCTGACCTATACTGTACATACATGCACACATGTGCACACACACACATTCCCAACACACAAAAATAAAGAAAATTTTTTAAAAAAAAGAATTTTAGGCCGGGCGATGGTGGCGCACGCCTTTAATCCCAGCACTTGGGAGGCAGAGGCAGGCGGATCTCTGTGAGATTCGCGACCAGCCTCGTCTACAGAGCTAGTTCCAGGACAGGCTCCAAAGCCACAGAGAAACCCTGTTTCCAACCCCCCCCCCCAAAAAAAAAAGAATTTTAGCGTTGTTTCCAAACACATCAGTACATACGTTAGATTGTAGGGACAAAAGAAAGTGCAACTAAGCCTAACACAGACCCCAGAGACCCACCTGAGAGTCCTCACTGACCCACATGCCCTTACCTGGAGGGAGGGCACACTCCTGGGCCCAATGTTCAGGAGACTCGCCTGTGAGTCCACCTGGCTGTACCCTCCAGCTCCCTCCCTGGCACAGGGCAAGGCTCTAGATTTTGGGCAGGCTCAGAAGGCTCTTGGCCAGCAGAGGAACAGACCACAGGGGAGGGGCTGCATGGAACAGACTGGACACCTGAGGACAGGTCCAAGCTGAGATGTCAAAGGCCTCTCCCCCCACAAACATCACACCTGGTGTAATCAGACAGACACACAGTCACTGGGACCAGGCGGGTCTTACCAATGGCCAGCAGCTCCTGGTTGGCGTCGATGCGGTAGTTGTTCTGAGACGCTGAAGAGAAAGGACAACACACACGCTGTCAGTGGCGCACGAGAACAAATCACATGTGGTCCCAAGTTGCACGGTAAGTTCACACATAAAGCACACCCAAACTGAACACGCTTGATCTAAACTAAGGGATGCTTAAAATCCAAAAGCAGGAGCTGAGTGATGGCTCCGTGGTCACGAGCACTTGCTGCTCTCACAGAAGACCGGGTTCGGTTACCAGTACCACATGGTGGCTCACAACTGTCTCTAACTGTAGTTCAAGCGGTGCAGTGCCCTCTCCTGGCCTCTGCAGGCACAGCATACATGTGGTGCGCATACATACAGGCATTCATATGTACAAATAAAATATGAAGGGAAGGTTGAGACAGGATATTGCTGCGTGACCCTAGCCTGTAACTCCCTATAAATACCAGGCTGGCCTTGAACTCACAAAGTCTGGCTCTGAGTGCTGGGGTAGACCAGTATGTCTAAACTAGGGTCTGATTGGGGTAAGGGACAAAGCTGGAGTGCTGGAGAAGGAATTTGTTCCAGGCACAACCAGGATCAGGCAGGAAGCATGATGTATGGAGTTCTGAAAGCATGCATCATGTCTGCTGGTGACCATGTGTTGCTGGGGGTAGAACCCAGACCGCACAAGTCAGGCAAATGCTGCAGCACTGAACCCCACCCCAAGCCCTGGGTTTCGTCTTCAGAATCACCCTGTCCCCGTTGCCGTGGTGATGGATTAGAACACAGGGCACTGATGATGCAGAGCTGGAAGAACTGCTGACTTGAGCCGGGAGGTGGTGGCGCACGCCTTTAATCCCAGCACTTGGGAGGAAGAGGCAGGCGGGTCTCTGTGAGTTCAAGGCCAGCCTGGTCTACAGAGCTAGTTCCAGGACAGGCACCAGAGCTAGAGAGAAACTCTGTCTCGAAAAAACAAAACAAACAAACAACAACAACAAAAAAACCATGCTGACTGATGGGGCAAGTGAAGGATTTAAGAGTCCCACCTTAGAATGGCAAGATCCTGGATGTGTATTCAGCCAGAGGGGGAAACAACGGGTCAAAATTTTAGGAATTTTGTGAGCCAAGTACTAAAGTTGAAGTTTAAAGTCCAGCCTTTCCTACTGATTAAATTAAAACATTTCAGCAGGATGTGGTGGCTCACTTTAATCCCAGCACTCAGGAGTTCTGGTCTAGCAGGGTGTTCCAGGCCAGTCAAGGCTACATAGTTTGGCTTGGTCTCAAAAACAAACAAATAAATAAACACATTTTGGGGCTGGAATGATAACCCAGGGTTGAGAAAGCTTATTCCTCTTGCAGGAAACCCGAGTTCAGCTCCTCCCACCCTCATCAGGTGGTTCACCAACACCTGAAGCTCCAGTTCGAGGGGATTGGACACTTTCTGGCTTCTGCAGGCATCTGAATTCATGTGTGCGTGCCTGTGCGTGCAGGCATGCGCACACACACACACACACACAAATAAATTAATCTTTAAAAATCTTGCAATTCAACAAATTACATTAAAAACAATGATAACGCCGGGCGATGGTGGCGCACGCCTTTAATCCCAGCACTCGGGAGGCAGAGGCAGGTGGATCTCTGTGAGTTCGAGACCAGCCTGGTCTACAGAGCGAGTTCCAGGACAGGCTCCAAAGCTACAGAGAAACCCTGTCTCGAAAAACCAAAAAAAAAAAAAAAAAAAAAAAACAATGATAACACAGCTTGCTGCTTCCTGGATCCCATGTCACTGTGATCAGTGAGGTGTCCATTGCCCACTGTGAGAGGCTGCGCTGGGGAACAAATCGGTACCTAACACACACTTCATCCCAGCTCATCAAACATCGTGCTCAGCTCCAGCCTGGTAGGAGCATCCACACCCTAGAAACCAGCAAGCGCTCCTCCATAGCGGAACTCGTGCGTCCACAGGGCAGGCTGCCAGCATGCTAACATCATATCCTGATGGTGTTCCTCACCCACAGAGCCCTCTGACAGCGCACTGAGTGTCCTTCGCCAGGACCCCGGGAGCTAGGAGTGTGGCCGACTTGCACAGACTGCGTTCTGAGAGCGCCTGGCCATGCTGGCTCCCCTTCAGTCTGTGAAGCCTTCTGGACTTTAGTTTACGGATGTCCATTAATCCCTACCCGCCCCCCTGCATTATTGAAAACATGAGCACGCATTACCTGCATTAAAATTCTAATTTTAAAAATTAGAATAGGCAAACACACCAGGAAGCAGGAGCCTAGAGTGGGCTCGTGTGTATATGTGTGTTGGGGGAGTTATAGGTGATGGGCATCTCACCAAAGGATTTGGCCACAGCGATGCTCTCCAGGAGACCCACCAGAGGTACCACAGCCAGTCCGGCCCCCATGTCCTGGGAGGAGAGAGGGAGAGAAAATTGTTGTCCTGTGCTCAGGGAGGGTCTTTCCAAGCAGGGACCTGCTGAGGCGGATGGTCCTTCTTGGTGACTATCGGAGGCAAACACTGCCCAAGCGCAGGAGCGTGAATTTGTACCAGAGAGGAAACACCACCACATAGTGAAAAGAGAGGCACCAAGAACCCAGCAAAGGCATCCTTTCCCGGAGTCCACAGGAGGAAGGAGTTTGAGTTAGAGAGGCATGCGTCCTATCTGGCTCCTTCTCCACTTTCCTGAGACACCCATCTCGAGGACCCGGCCCAGGGCCCGTCTCAGCCCGAGTCATGCTCACCTGCACCATCTCTGAGAAGGAGATGGTCTTATTGTCTGTGGTCACCGAGAAGGGTGGGGCCCGCAGAGGAGGGAGCCCCTCCTCTATCTTTCCAGTCAGAACGAAAGGATGGCGTCCTGTCACCTCAAAGGAGTAAGCAATCAGGGCCGCAAAGAAGACCACCAAGGCATTGCGAGCTGGGACAGAAGCAGGGAGAGATTGGTGAGACACAGTCTTCATTGCTTCTGACAATTTAGTTATTACTTTATGTGTATAAGTGGCTTGTTTGTTTGTTTGTTTGAGACAGGGTTTCTCTGTGTAGCCCTGACTGTCCTGGAACTCACTATGTAGATCAGGCTGGCCTCGAACTCACAGAGACCCATCTACATTTGATTCCCAAGTTGGGATTAAAGGCATAAATCACTACACCTGGCCGCTACTGATTTTTTATTCAATTCATTGTGATCAGAAGGTATACCTTACTGATTCAAAACTATTTACATTTAGCCAAGCAGTGGTGGCACACACCTTTAATCTCAGCACTCGGAGGCGGAAGCAGGCAGATCTCTGTGAGTTTGAGGCCGGGCTGGTCTACAGAGTGAGTTCCAGGATAGCCAGGGCTACAGAAAAACCCTGTCTCAAACAAACAACAACACTTCATGACAGCCATAATGATCGCTAATGTCCCCGGCGGGACAAAGCCATCTAAGTCTGAAACTATCTGCGGCCGTGTGTCCTCAGTTCGGCTGTGGGTCGAAAGCACCTACGCCCCCAGCACGACCTCTGTGGAGCCGGCTCCTCGGCCAACAGGTCCCCTCACCTGTTGTGACAGTCCACACCAGTCCACGGCTGAACCTCACGCCAAGGGGGGTCTCAGGATGGGGAGGAGGCATGCGTGCCCGCATCAGCTTCAGCACCAGAAGCAGCACCATGCAGGCCAGCCCCAGGACGGCGTCGCCCACCCTGTGGACAGAGGGTCGGTCAGCACCCGACTCAGCAGCAAGGGCCCGCGGGGTGCTGTGGCTATCCTCTCCTTCTATCGAGATAGGGTCTCTCTATACAGCTGAAGTAGTTCTTGAATTTGCAATCCTCCTGCCTTCGCATTCCAAATGCCAGGACCACAGACAAGAGTACAGCTCTCAGTGGTAGCTGTTGCTGCAAGTCTCTCTGCCCTTTCCACCTTCTCCTGAATAACCTACATCTCTATTCTATTTCAGAACTTCTCTGGCCTCTGACGTATACACTCCTCCGAGGGCTCGGATGTGAGAGGCCCATCGTCCTCACGGTAACTGGATTAGTGGCCTGGTTTTCAGTCACACGTTCTCTGCTTAGCCTGTTCCCAAGAGGTTTGGAGGGCTTGGGATTGCATGGCCAGGGACACCTGTTACCAACACTGTACTGGGCTGAGACTGGCCAATTTCACTCCCCTGCCTCCACCAGGGCAGACAGGAAGCAAGCACCGTGCTTCAGGCCCTTGGGAGCAGCAGCCAACTGCCCTCGGCTTGGGTGGCTCCCCAAGTAATTTTTGGCATAAGGAGCAGGCTGGTTCCCGCCTGGCTGCTCTCCCTGAAGGATAGGCCCCACTGCGGGTGCCCCAGCTCTCCAAGGCCCGTTGGCCCTGCCTGCTGCCCGGGCTCTGTGTTTGCAGCAGCTGTCGGTGCTAGGTCTGTGTTTTCTGCCTCCCTATAACCCTGGGAGCGAGATGTTGATGAAGGAGGCGCTAGGGATGCTGTCCACGCTGCCCAGGTCTTGCTAAAATGCTGCTGACTGCGGGTCTGACCTGGCCTGGGTGTCTGCAGGTCTGACTTGGGACAGCACTGCTCTTAAGGGCCCCTGTGAGACAGAACAAATGCCACCCGGATGGGGCTGAGGTGGGGGGGGTGGACGGGGTCAAGAAGGACAAAAGTCGACAGGTACCTGGTCTCTCCGATGTGGAGGAAGGTGTGGTAGACCTGGAGGAAGAACTGCCGGGGGATGTTCTTCAGTCCCAGCAGGTTCTGTTCAGACAGAGGAGTCATCAGACAGTCGCCCACCAGAGGCCAGCTGCTCACACTTTCCCCATCAGAAGCCCCTGAAGTCCCATGCTGGACCCCAATCCCCGGGCCGTGCTGCCTCAGGGCTCCCAAGAGACCAACAACTGATCACTCAAGGCCCTGAGGCAGGAGAGTGGAGTTGCCCTTTTTTTGGTTGTTCAAGACAGGGTTTCTCTGTGTAGCTTTGGAGTCTATCCAGGAACTCTCTCTGTAAACCATGCTGGCCTCGAACTCACAGAAATCCTCTTGCCTCTGCCTCCTGAGTGCTGGGATTAAAGGCACACACCACCACTGCCCAGGGGAGTTATCTTAGTAAAGACAAAATGCCAGCTTGGGACCCCAGTTCTACGGCTGTGTGGTCAGGAGTCCCGGCTGCCTCTAAGCACCTGCAGACACTGGCTCAAAGTTGTCCATCACTCCTAGCACCACCTCCACCAACCAGAAGGAAAACCCACACCTGCCACAAAACAACACACAGACAGGCCGGGTTCCGAGGGAGCTGGGTGCTGACGGCCTTCAGAAAAAGGGACCCTACTCTCTGGCTTTGTTTTTTATCTCATGAAGTCTCGTAGGGGCGGTGACAGGCTGCGACAGCCTGATACCTGCTACAGACACTGAGGTGTGGGAACTCTGGATAAGTAAGCACAGGTGTATCCTGGGTGACTCACGGCCCAGGCATGTCAGAAAGCTGCAGGTCATTCTAGGCGTGTGCCACCACCGCTCGGCAGCAGGTCATGCTTTAAAAATCTGGTAGGCAGCCAGCAGGAAAAGCAGAGTGCAGAGAAGGATCTCACTGCTGGCATTATAATCACAAAGGGGCCACTGCATTCTCACAAGGGAAGGGAAGAATAAAATTTAGTGCATGTTTATCGCTAAAATTGAATTATATTGTTTTCCTCACAGAAAAGACCCTGGCACGCCCTGACAAGTGTGCATAACCCTCCTCACCATGCTTCCCCACAGTTTGCTAAGTTGTTTGCTGGTTTTATTTTATTTTTTTAATTAATTAATTTATTTATTTTGGTTTTTCGAGACAGGGTTTCTCTGTGGTTTTGGAGCCTGTCCTGGAACTAGCTCTTGTAGACCAGGCTGGTCTCGAACTCACAAAGATCCGCCTGCCTCTGCCTCCCGAGTGCTGGGATTAAAGGCGTGCGCCACCACCGCCCGGCTGTTTGCTGGTTTTAAAGTGGACATAGTGACAAGCCTGTCATCTGGGGTCTGGTGTGGGGAGTTAGATGCATGAAAGTGTGACCTCGTGCCTAGCAGTCAGAGTGGGAGAAAAAAAAAAGAAGAAAAAAAGAAAAAATAAATGAAGAAAAAGCAAAGGTTGGCCGACCCCCCACACTTACCCACATCCCTACCCTGGATTTTCAGGCCCTCACCAGAGAGGTGGAGCAGCCCCTGGCCTTGGGAAGTGTGCCTGTGGAGCTGTGAGTGGTGACACAGGGTCACAAGACTGGGGTGTGGCTCTGGGTAGGCCACGAGGGGCCCAAGTTGCCCAGCACAGGTCAGAGGTCAGTTCCTCTCTTCATGCACTTGGCTGGCCACTTGACACTGAGCACCCAGTCCCATCCCTGGGGGCTGGCAGTGGATAGAATAAATTCTGCCGTTGGGTGACCGAAGAACATGAGTTTTAGTAAAAAAAAAAAAAGTAATAAAATAAAAAAGGTAAGTCTGATGTGCTCAAAAAATGGTAAAGGAAAATGGAGGGACCACCCCAGCAAAGCCGTGCCTCGAGGTCAGGTCCGGGAGATGGCTGCTGGAGCCGGGTCAGCAACCAGAAGTCTGCCAAACAAGTAAGGACAGGACAGAAGCACCCTGGGGGGCCCATTATGCACCCGGGCACAGATGCCATAAAGCCAGGGATACAGCAGCCAGCCCCAAACTACCCACTGAGAAACCTGTTCATCATTTAACACCTGCCCAAAGATGAGGAGACCCCTGAGGAAGGCCATTCTACAAAGAGGAGACCCTTGAGAGCATCATGTGCTTCTCGTTCCCTGGGGAACAGACAGCTACAGGCCCCGGCAGGCGACAGGCAGGACTGGCCTTGGTTGTACTCTCAGGCATGGCAACAGCAGCCGCAGGGGCAGAGTCCAGGTGGACTCTGAGCCTACCTTGATCTGTCCAAAGCCAATGGTGATGGCGGCAGCAGAAGTGAAGCCGTTAATGACAGGGCAGGAGATAAAGTCGAGTAGAAACCCTGTGGCCAACAGAGAGAGGAATGGACATTTAATCCACTCAGCTTCAGAGAAGGGGTATGTGTGGGCAGGGAGTAATGGCACAGGGGGGCTGGGGGTTGACTCCACAGCAAAGGGATGATGGGGCGGCATGCTGCTTTAAACCTTTTTTTCTAAAGATTTATTTGTGTGTGTGTGTGTGTGTGTGTGTGTGTGAGTTTATGTGCACCATGTGTGTGCCCATGTGAAGAGAGGCCAGGATAGGATGCCAGACACCCTGAAACTATAGTTATGGTTCTGAGTTGCCCAGGTGGCTACTGGGAATTGAACCCAGGTCTTCTGCAAGAGGAGGACATGTGCTTAACTGTGAGACATCTTCCCAGCCTCACATCTGTGGTGATTCCCCTGCAGGATTGAATGAACCCGGCTCAGCCTGTTGTATTGTAACCAGCCCTAGATCAGAGCTTCTAGAGTCTGGCCAGCATCTTTCTACTCTAGCCATATTTAAGCATAGCACAATTTTGGGAAAAAATATTAGGACAACAATGAACTCAGTTCAAGTGCACAATAATATAAACCATGTTTACACTGAGATTCTTTGCAAAGTACATCTGGCTTCCTTCACAGGAATGGGTACTGTTGGCGTAGAGATGGTGCCCATGGTTTAGAGTCTAGGGAGCTTGACTGAGGTAAACACATTGCCTGTGGGTGTCAGGATTGACCCGGCCCTAAGATAACATAGAAGTCCACTTAGGCTGTTGTAAAGTATGGCTGACATCATTCATGAGAATGGGCTTTATCTGTCAGGCGTGGCAGTGCACACGCCTTTAATCCCAGCACTCAGAAGGCAGAGGCAGGTGGATCTCTGGGTTCAAGACCAGCCTGGTTTGCAGAGTGAGTTCCAGGACAGTCAGGACTACACAGAGAAACTCTGTCTTGAAATACCAAAACCAAAACCAGAAAAAAAAAAAAAAAGAAAAGAAAAAAAGAATGGGTTTTATGTTCTAAAAGCAATACTCAAGGGGGCCTGGGAAAAGTAAGGACAGACATTCTGAAAGACGTGGGCAGAGCCTCATTCCACTGAGGAGGTGAGCTATGTTTGGCTTTGCTGGCTTCTCCAGTGTTCATCTGCGTGCACAGAGCCTTTCTGTTCTCCACACACATATTCTAGACATTTTGAAGGCGGGACAGGTCTAGGATGTGGGTCCCCAACACTTCTACAAGGGCTCTATTCTGGCCCCTACAGCAGAGTTGGAGGCTGACCCTCCCTGTATACAGCGATGCAAAGAAAGGCACCGTTGGACTTGGTACCCCAGGAACGGCAGCCATGAAGACCCTCCCACAACAGGAAAGCGGTCTTACCTAAATGCAGGAAGCCCATGGCCAGCTGGATACACCCAGACAGGAAGGCTAGCAGCGTGGCGTAGGCGGGCTCGTGGAACGTGTAGAAGGACACCAGGAGGGACATGATAGCCGTGGGGCCCAGAGTCACGTCCCGGGAGGTGCCCAGGAACAAATACACGAAGCAGCCCATGAAGGCCGAGTAGAGGCCATACTGTTGGGGAAAGGCAGCAGTGAGCACCAGGAGGTCTAGGCTGGTCCCCATACACTCACGTCTCTGTTGTCAACCCCGTACTTGGGCACCCAAGCATGCCCCGGAGGATGTACCCCCTTTTCCCATTAACTACTAATGGTGGGGGACTGGGGGTTGTCTGTTCAAAGCTCAGGGCTGTGTGCTTATATCTGTGAGTCTGAGAATTGTTTGTTTTTCTATAGATTCTTATTTATTCATTTATTTTGGGTTGTCAAGGCAGGGTTTCTCTGTGTAGTCCTGGCTGTCCTGGAACTCGCTCTGTAGACCAGATTGGCCTCGAACTCACAGAGATCCACCTGCCTCTGCCTCTGCCTCCTGCACGCTGGGGTTAAAGGCGTGCGCCACCACCGCCCGGCTTTGTTTTTTAACTTTATGTTCATGATGATTCTGCCTGCAATTATGGATGCGTTCCGTGTGAGTGCAGGTGACCTCTGAGGTCAGCAGTGGGTCTCCTGTAACGAGAGTTACAAGTGGTTTTTAGGAGCTTCACCACATGGATTCTGGGAACTGAACCCAGGTCCTCTGCAGGAGCTGTGAAAGTTCTTAACTGCTGAGTCATCTCTCCAGCCCTAAGTATTAAGTCATGATGCTGGCCCCAGCTGGAAAATCTAGGACCAGCTTGGCACCGTAAGGCAGTCACATGTTAGGTCTTAACAGTTAAGAGATTAGAACACATTAACAACAGTTAAGAGGCCACCAGGGTTGGACCCATGAGAGTGTCTGACTCCCTGTTGGTGTTTCTGCCTGTGGACAGACACTGAGGGACAAAGAAGGGTCAGGATGGGGAGGGACAGATGGCAGAGGGGTCAGCTATGTCACCTGGGGCGGGAGTCCAGCCACTTCTGCGTAGGCCAGAGCCTGGGGGATGACCGTGAGTCCCACGGAGAGTCCAGCGATGAAGTCCATCTTCAGCCACTGCAGAGAGTAGACAGGCAGCCAGGCCAGAATGGGCAGTCTCCTCTTCAGGGTCCCACGAGAGCAGCAGCAGGTGTCCGGCGCCATGTCCAGGCTGGGGCAGACCTTTCACGGAGGACGGATTCCCTAGAGTGGGGCTGGGCATGCGTGACACAGAGCAGTGATCAGGCGGTGGGTTTGGGAGGTGTCAATGTCCTGTAGTAACCCCCTTCATGGACCTCAGGAAGAGAGAATCTGTCTTTTGTGAGAGGGAGGCTGAGTCAGGTGGCTAAGTTCACCAAACCATGATGATCTGGAAAAGGAAGCCAGCAACCTGTGCACATGAGCCTGGACCAAGGACTCAGGAAGGCTCCTCATCCCCTGAACCCCACAATCACCAAGTCTGGGTGTATCTCCATTGGCAAAACCTACCAACAAACCAGGTAAAATTTAGCCAGACTAAATTTTAGGCTCTGAAGTATACGTTCCTTTATTTTATCCTCTCTCCAAAGATCCTGATGGTACCAGCCCAGACAGAAGCAGGTCCTGCAGGCTCAGGCCTCCTCTGGCTGACCAGAGTGTGGGTGGGCAGCCTCGGGGCCCCAGCCGGTGAAGTGCTGTTCTGGACAAAGTCCACTCCTCCCCACCCCCACCACCCACGCCGCGCTAGCACGGGTCCAGTGGGGACCCTGACTCCTGGGGTCCCAGTGGGGAACACAAGCCATCCTGAGAACCTGGAGCAAGGCTGAGAACCTGGAGCAAGGCTGAAGGAGGCCGAGATTCCTGTGGGACTCGGTGGGGGAGGGTCCCCGGACTAGGACGTACCCGGGGACCCAGAGCTGGCCGCGCGTCCACAGCTCCGGATGATCCCAGCCCCCGCGGCTGCACACTCCCTTCCTCCACTCCACGGATCCAGACTCACCCACTGGACGCTGAGGCTCTGGGGTCTCCCAAAGTGGCCGTGGCTGAGTTGGCAGGAATCTCAGGGACAGAGTAGGCAGGTCGTGGGCGGGGCCGAGCGTGCACGTGACCGTGGGGAGGGACCGAACCGGAACCGCTCACCCAGGCGGGTGCCGCCATGCACACCGAGGGACTGTCCTGCTGCTTGGTGTTTTTGCTTCTGGGACTCTGCAGTGTGCACTCGCGCAATGTGCTGCTGATGGTTGGTGAGTGTCGCCGCCCCTGACTGGCCGTCCACGGCCGCTTGCTGCTGCCTCCAGAAGCGGCCACTCTGCTCCTCCCCTCTTGTGGCCCGTGGTGACTCCGGTGCGCCGCCAGTTCCCTTGCAGCCCCCCTGCCATCCATGATGCGGGATTCTTCCTAGTGACACTACGTGCGGCTGGCCCTCCCGCTTCTGCTCTGCCGGGTCTGGCCTAGCACTCCCTCATCTGTAGTCAGAGAAGCCAGGGAAACCCCGTGGAGCCCAGCTACTTAGGCTGAGCGGTCTTGCAGAGCTAGGGGGTTCACAGATCGCTGAGAAAGTTCCAAAAGAGAGACTGGTACCCGAGTTGCAGGGTGTCCCAGTCCAACTGCTCTCCACAGCTGGCTCAAAGGTACAGCCCTTCACGGCCCACACAAACTCCCTCAGCTCCTCTTAGGAACCCCAAATTCCCCCAGCATTCACGAGACTTCCTGTTTGAGTGATCAGTGCCTGGCTTGTGACAGACCAATCCTTCTGAGGTCTGGCCCCGGGCCAGACCCACTCTTTCTGATAAACTCTGTGGTGTCTGGGCAGGTCATTTGGGTAATTGTAACATAAACAGTGCTGTGTCAGCACCACTACGGGTCACATCTCCACGGGGCAGGGGGCGCTAATGAAGCCGGCTCAAGCTGCACATACACCGGGTAGGGATTGGTCCCGGAGCCTTCCGGAGCCCAGACTGTGTAGCTGCGGAGATTCGGTCCTATCTCAGCTTGGATAGCTATAACAACACAAACCCTACAGACTCGGGACTGGAGAGCTGGCTCAGCAGTTAAGAGGGCTGGCTGCTCTTCCAGAGGACTCAGTTCAGTATCCAGCACCCACATGGCGGCTCACAACTGCCTGTAACTCCAGCTGTGGGGCATTTGACACCGCTTTTGGTGTCTGTGGGCACATGTGTATACATGCAGGCAAAATATCCACAAAGCATAAAATTGAGATTAACACACACACACACACACACACAGAGGGAGAGGGAGGGAGGGAGGGAGGGAGGGAGGGAGGGAGGGAGGAGAGAGAGAGAGAGAGAGAGAGAGAGAGAGAGAGAGAGAGAGAGCGAGAGAGCGCACTACCTACAGGTCAGGTTTTTGACAAACAAATGTATTTTCTAACAGTTCCAGAGTCTGGAGAGACTGGGACCAGAGAGCCAGCTCCTCAGAGGCCTTTCTGGCTTTTAGATGACAAGCATCTCATTTCCTAATATGACAGAGAAATGTCACAGCCCTGCTGAGTTGGACCCCACCTTCATGTCTTCATTTAATTGTTAGAGAAAATAACAGCATGAATTTTGGAAGGACACAATTCAGGGTCATGGGCGGGTGCTGAGACCTCTGTGGGCAGACACAGCATTCTTCCTGTCCTGCAGCAGAAGGCACACTAAACACAACTGTATGCCGTTTGTCCTCCCGCCTGCCCTCCCTCCCATCCTCCCGCCTGCCCTCCCTCCCATCCTCCTGCCTGCCCTCCCTCCCATCCTCCCACCCGTCCTCCCGCCTGCCCTCCCTCCCATCCTCCTGCCTGCCCTCCCTCCCATCCTCCTGTCCTCCCTCCCATCCTCCCGCCTGTCCTCCCACCCGTCCTCCTGCCTGCCCTCCTTCCCATCCTCCCGCCTGTCCTCCCTCCCATCCTCCCGCCTGTCCTCCCACCCGTCCTCCCACCTGTCCTCCCACCTGCCCAGTTGTCATTGGTTCTTGTCCAGTTGGTCCTTGGGATGGAGGATGGTAGCTGGACTGGAGGTTGGCCATCCACCTCTGTTCAAGGATTGTGCTGCCTGAGACTGGTGGGTGACATGTTGCCCTGGGGTTCCTACCTGCTACTTCTGGGGTACCCCTGATGTCCTCTGCTGCAGCGCAGAGGACAGCTATAGGACCTGGGTGACCTGTCCTCATTTCCACTGCCCAGCAGTGGCTGTGTGTGCGACTTGTCAGTTCTCTAGGCTTCAGGTGCCTCCTATACGGTAGAGGGGAGAAACAGTCCGCAGGACTACAGCCCCTGGGGAAGAGGACTGTGTCTCAGTGAGAGGCAGAGGTGTGGTGCACACACACACACATACACACACACACACACACACACACATCCTCAGCTGTGTCCTGGGCGTGGCTCTCCTGGCTGGCTGGCACCTTGTGAAGTGTCTGCAGAGCCCAGGGTAGCTCAGTAGCCTGCAGTGATTACACCAGGCCACCACCTGATGTGGGATTCCCCTCGAAGCTGCTTTGGTCCGGTTGCTGTGCAGAATGGGGCAAGGCGGGAATTCCAAGCAGATAGAGGAGGAGAGAGTAGGTGGAGTCAAAGAGACACCATGTAGTCGCTGGAGGAAAAGAGACACAGGCCACCAGCTGGAAACTTGCTGGTAGGCCACCATCTCGTTTTGATGCACAGATTAATAGAGATGGGTTAATTTAAGATATAAGAGCTAGCTAGCAATATGCCCAAATGAATGGCCAAGCAATGTTTTAATTAATACAGTTTCTGTGTGATTATTTTGGGTCTGGGAGGCTGGGAAAAAACAAGCAGTCTGCCTACAACCACCTACTAACAGGCCTACATGGACACCAAGTTTGTTGGGGTGTCGTGCTTCCCCCACTAGCCCATCTGTTAAGCCCCATCTGAGTGTTGAGAATTGGGTTCCATGCAAGCCATGGCACCATCTTTCCCTGATAACACATCCAGTCAGGGATCCTGCCTGCCTGTGTGTTCCCTGCTTTCTCACAAGCTCCTGTATCATCAGGCCTAGCACCACTCTCCCTTGGGTACCCTGATTTCTAGGAGCATCTTGCCCTCCCGAGAATCACAAGGCCAAGCCTTTGCAGCACTACCTGGGTCCCCCAACACTACCCCCCCACACCCCAGCCCACACCCCCTCTGCTCTGTGCTCCTCAGCGGACGACGGGGGCTTTGAAAGTGGAGCCTACAACAATAGTGCCATCGCCACCCCTCACCTGGATGCTCTGGCCCGCCACAGCCTCATCTTCCGCAATGCCTTCACCTCTGTCAGCAGCTGCTCCCCCAGCCGCGCCAGCCTCCTCACCGGCCTGCCCCAGGTGAGAGCAGCTAGCGGGATGGAGTGAGGGACGGTGGGTAGGTGACTCTAGGGTCCAGGGGAACCCCCTCCCCCGCCCCATTGCCCTGAGGTGCTGCCCGAGGTGCAGCTCAGTTTCCTGTGCTTCTGGATGAGCAGATACAGCCCAGAGGTCTCCGGTGCAGACCAGGGCTCTGCTCCACCCCCCCACCCCCATTAGCTCAGTTGGCTCTCGTTCTGTGGCCATAAGCAGACATCATCCCTCTCTGTGCCTTAGTGTCCTTTTCTGTGACGTGTCACTCACAGATCACTGGGTTGTCCAAGCGGGGCTTTGTGGGTACAGTGCTTAGCCCAGAGCCTGCACACCTCCCCCCCCAGAGCCTGCACACCTCCTCCCCAGAGCCTGCACACCTCCTCCCCGGAGCCTGCACACCTCCCCCCCCAGAGCCTGCACACCTCCCCCCCAGAGCCTGCACACCTCCTCCCCGGAGCCTGCACACCTCCCCCCCCAGAGCCTGCACACCTCCCCCCCAGAGCCTGCACACCCCCCCCCCCCCAGAGCCTGCACACCTCCTCCCCGGAGCCTGCACACCTCCCCCCCCAGAGCCTGCACACCTCCCCCCCAGAGCCTGCACACCCCCCCCCCAGAGCCTGCACACCTCCTCCCCAGAGCCTGCACACCTCCTCCCCGGAGCCTGCACACCTCCTCCCCAGAGCCTGCACACCTCCCCCCCACAGAGCCTGCACACCTCCCCCCCCAGAGCCTGCACACCTCCCCCCCCAGAGCCTGCACACCTCCCCCCCCAGAGCCTGCACACCTCCTCCCCAGAGCCTGCACACCTCCTCCCCGGAGCCTGCACACCTCCCCCCCAGAGCCTGCACACCTCCTCCCCAGCTATGCGCTCAGATCTGCGGTAGGCCATGCCCTCCCGTGCGATGTTTAGGCACTTCCTCTTTTTGTTGTTATGGTAAAGTACACAAAACATAAAATCTGCCGTCTGGACAGTTTTTCGGTGCATGGTCAGTGGTGTGAAACCCAATCACATGGCAGCAGCCACCCCCACCATCCGTTTCTAGAATTTCCTCCAGCTATCCTCATTGCGTAGGTTGCCCATTCCTGCCAGACCCCGCTCCACGCTGTCCCTGCATCTGAAGACTCTAGGGCCCTCCTGTGAGCGGCCTCACCATTGTCCGCCTTTGTGACTAGCTGTGACACTGAGCTCAGCATCCCTGAGGGTCCTGCTCCTTGTAGCTCACGTCAGGACTTACTTCTTTCCCAAGGTCTCTGTTTTAAACTCCTTTAATCCTAGCACACCGGGAGACAGAGGCAGGAGGATCTCCGTGACCTCATGCCCAGCCTGGTCCACAGAATGAGTTCCAGGACAGTTGGGTACATACGGAGACCGTGCATCAGTATGTTTTTCTGGTCTAAAGTTTTGAATTGCATTTTAAAATTTATCTTGTGTGAGCGAGTCTTTAGAGGGCAGAGACAGCTTGTGGGAGTGGGTTCTCTCCTCCCGCTATTGGTTCTTAGAGACCGAGCTCAGGTCGTCATCAGACGTTTCCAGCTGAGCCATCTCGCACAACCCCAGCCTTTTCCGAGACAGGGTCTAGGCCCAGGCTTGCACCAAACTCAGTGTGCAGCTTGTCCTTTCCTCCCTGCTGGTGTCCCTGTCACAGGAGGGAGAAGAACAGGGTGGAGTTCCCTTCGGGCCAGCGTCCTGAAGGCTCCTGGGATGAGATGTGGGGTGTGGAGCCTGGTCTCACAGCGTCTGGCATCTGTCTGTAGCACCAGAATGGCATGTATGGGCTGCACCAGGATGTGCATCATTTCAACTCCTTCGACAAGGTGCAGAGCTTGCCGCTGCTGCTCCGCCAGGCTGGAGTGCGCACAGGTGAGGCGTGGGCAGGGCACCGGACGGGTGAGTGGTCCCTCTCTGACCCCTCCTGGTCCGAGCTGAAGTCCGTCTCATGCTGTGTGACCTGCTGCTTTGCCAGGCCAGCGGGCACGCAGGTGAGGATGGGCCCGTCAGGATGCAGGTGCCAGGCCGCTTGGTGACTGTTCCTAGCTTCTCGGCGAGGGATGTCCTGGGCTCTCAGTCACGCTTAGTACCGGGCCAAAGTCCACAGCAGCCACACTTTCAGGGCTTGGGCAGGATAAGGGACAGACTGCCCTCTGGACAGACATCTCTGGTCCTCCCTCAGGTATCATTGGGAAGAAGCATGTGGGTCCGGAGACGGTGTACCCCTTTGACTTTGCGTTCACTGAGGAGAACAGCTCTGTGCTGCAGGTGGGGCGGAACATCACTAGAATTAAGCAGCTAGTCCGGAAATTCCTGCAGAGTCAGGATGACAGGTATGGAGGTTTCTGTCCTGGGACCCTCTGGGGAGGGAGGCCAGACCCCTCAATGGTGGGCGTAGGCTCTCATCCCAGGGTCCACAGCTGTGGACTGGCTGTGGCAGGGGCCCAGGAAAACATTCTAAATACCCAGAAGAGGGGCGGGCGAGACTGAGGCAGTGAAGGAGACAGGGTGACCTGCTGGTAGGAGTAAGCCAAGCCGAAGTGTGCCTTCCTAAGAACTGAGCCTCTTAGGGTCAAGACAGCGGCCTGGTCGTGACCCCCCCATACTGACCCCCTCCCCACATCCAGGCCCTTCTTCCTTTATGTGGCTTTCCATGACCCCCACCGCTGCGGGCACTCCCAGCCCCAGTACGGAACCTTCTGTGAGAAGTTTGGCAACGGGGAGAGTGGCATGGGGCTCATTCCAGACTGGACGCCGCAGACCTACGACCCCCAGGATGTGAAGGTAGGAAGGGCCCTTGCTGTGCTTCCAAGACACCCAACCCATCCTCCCCAAATCCAGGGCCCCACCCTCCTTAGAGCGTGCAGCCCTTACCCCCGTGATCTGGCACAAGGTGTAGAAGGAGATTTGACTCTGTGGGCTCCAGGTCCTTCTGTGTGGGCTGCAGAGAGAACCTTGGATCCCCGAGATGAAGTAGTGTGTGTGTGTGTGTGTGTGTGTGTGTGTGTGTGTGTGTGTGTGTGCATAGAATCAAGCTGGTTTTGACCAGTTCGTTCACGGTAGAGTTGGAGGAGGGCACTGTACCCTGTCTTCCACGCAGTAAAAAATACCCCATGCCCCATCCAGCCTCAGACGCCTCCCCCTGCCTTCCGCCTCAGGTGCCTTACTTTGTCCCAGACACACCGGCAGCCCGTGCAGACCTAGCCGCCCAGTACACCACCATCGGCCGGATGGACCAAGGTGGGTTCCAGTGACCCGGGCTGTCT
This sequence comes from Microtus pennsylvanicus, assembly GCF_037038515.1. Lineage (NCBI taxonomy): Eukaryota > Metazoa > Chordata > Mammalia > Rodentia > Cricetidae > Microtus > Microtus pennsylvanicus. The sequence goes on from NC_134589.1 coordinate 2,640,316, forward strand.
CTCCCACCACAAGCCCTGGAACTTCCAGCCAGGCTGGGCTCAACACAGTGTGAACAACCGGGTGGGTGCTGAAGGCCTGAGGCCTCAGTTTTCCTTGGCTCGTGGCCATGTTGCTGTAGGTTCCAGCTCCTGCTTCGCACTACCTGCTTAGCGGTGTGTCGCTGCTTAGCGGTGTGTCCCTGCTTAGCGGTGTGTCCCTGCTTAGCGGTGTATCTTTTCTCCTTTGGACTGTAGCTCTTCTTCTTTTTAAATACTTACTTTTATTTCACTGTGTGTGTGATTTGCATCACATGCATGCAGTGCCCACCAAGGTCTAAAAAGGACATCAGATCCCTGGAATGGAGTTACAGACGGCTGTGAGCTTCTGTGTGGTGCCGGGAGTCAAACCCGGGTTCTCTGGAAGGGCAGCTGGTGCTCTTAACCACTGAGCCATCTCTCCAGCCCCATCCTTTCTTTTTATTTTTTATATTATTTATTTATTTATTTTTGATTTTGAGACAGGGTTTCTCTGTAGCTTTTTGGTTCCTGTCCTGGAACTAGCTCTTGTAGATCAGGCTGGCCTCGAACTCACAGAGATCCGCCTGCCTCTGCCTCCAGAGCCCCTTCTTTTTATTTAATGACAAGTTTTTCTTTATTTTCCATATGTGTGTGTGTGTTTTCACGTGTGTATGGGTTTACAGATGTGTGTGCATGTGGAGGCCTGAGCTGATGTTAGAAATTGTCCTCATTCTCTTTCACCTTATTTACTGAGACAGGATCTGCCAGTCAAACCTAGAGCTTGCTAACCCGGCTGGTCTTGTGGCCAGTTTGCTTTGGGGATCCCATTTCTACCTTCCGTGGCTGGAATTCCTGGTAGGCTCTCACTTACCTGGCAATTACGTGGGTTTCTGGGATCCGAGATGTGATCCCAGCTCATGCATGGCAAGCTCTCAGCTGATTTGCCATTGCCCTGGTGCTGTCTTCTGAGACAGGGTCTTGCTATAGCTCAGGTTAGCCTGGAACTCGTTAGGTAGCCCAGGCTGTCTCTGAATTCCCAGTTTTCCTGCCTCTGCCTTTCTAGTGTGGGATTACAGAAGTGACTCACTGCTCCTGGCTTCACTGAGAAGCGGCTACCTGGGGACCTGGGGATAATGTCCTCCTGCGATCCTTAACTTACAACTGGTCACAGTGACAGACTTCTGCTGACATCTAGGGTGGGGATTCAAGCCCTGCAGGCACTAGTCCTGGGATCATGTTCCTACTGATGCTGTTAGAAGGGCCCTGGGTGTCCTGTCTTCAGGCTCCACAGGACAGACACAAGATTCTAAAACAAGAAGCCAGCTTGGGGCAGTAGCAGCTGCCTAGTGTGACAGCTGTCCTAAGGGATGAGCCGTCCATGGAAGCCTTGTGACCCTGCTCAAGTTCAGGAGCTCTGTGGTGTTGGACCGAGGCGGGCTTGTGGAAAGGACAAAAGCGTGTTTCAGGGCCAGAAAGTGACAGAACCCGGGGATGAATGAACACATACATGTACCTGAGCCTTCCCCTTCCTCCCCCTCCTCAGGGGTAGGGCTGGTGCTGCAGGAGCTGCGAGGTGCCGGCGTGCTGAATGACACCCTCATCATCTTCACATCTGACAATGGGATCCCGTTCCCTAGTGGCAGGACCAACCTTTACTGGCCAGGTACAGCTGAACCTCTGTTGCTGTCATCCCCAGAGCACCCACAACGCTGGGGCCAGGTCAGCAAGGCCTACGTGAGCCTCCTAGGTATGTCTGTCTGTCTGTCTGTCTGTCTGTCTGTCTGTCTGTCTCATGGGAGGGAATAGGTGAAACCAGCCTGCAGTGGGACTGGCATGGGTCAGATGCTGGAGTGCTCCTCTGACCTAGGTAGTGCTCCTCCAGCTGGGCAGGGAAGAGACAGCCTCTTCTATTACATGAGAAGTCACCTGGGAGGCCTGTTCCTGTCATGCCATGACCCCCGAGTGTCTGGTGGGGTCCCAGGTGGTACTAGTGGGTGGTGGGTTACCCACTGGAGAACCAGCTTGGTATCTCCCCTTTTCTCAGGGTCTACAGCCTCTCATGACTCAGCTCTGAGGGACTGGTTCTCAAGGTTGTCTAACCTGTGCCGTGAATGAGCAAACAAGCCTGCAGGTGTAGGAGATAGAGGGGCTGAGTTAAGCCGCTCCTGGCAACTTTCCTAGCTCAGTCCACTGCTTGGAAGAGCCTGTGTTCTTCTCAGGAGTTATGAGATAGGCTCGCTCCAGCTTGCACCTACCTCTCTGTGTGGCCCCAAACCATGAGAGAGGGAACCCTGTGACCCACCCAGAATTAGTAGTTGAGCCCTCCCTACCCAGGGTTCTGACCCATAGGGTTTTAGAAGGGCCCTAGTTCTCAGCAAGCCGGATCCTCTGGTTACACCATTATGGCTCCACAGGCCAGAGGTGACCAATGACAAGAGGTGCAATCCAGTGTTGTTCCTCCCTGCTGGTGATCTGATCACACAGGGTGCCCGTGGGATTTCCAGAGAGGCTGGGGTTCACCCCTTCCGAAGGGCTCTGTGTCCCTCAGGGACCCTACTAAGGGCTATTTCTTTGCAGACCTCACCCCCACCATCCTGGACTGGTTCTCCATTCCATATCCCAGCTATGCCATCTTTGGCTCAAAGACGATCCAGCTCACAGGCCGATCCCTCCTGCCAGCGCTGGAGGCAGAGCCCCTTTGGGCCACTGTCTTCGGCAGCCAGAGCCACCACGAGGTCACCATGTCCTACCCCATGCGCTCGGTACACCACCAGAACTTCCGCCTCATTCACAACCTCAGCTTCAAGATGCCATTTCCCATCGACCAAGACTTCTATGTCTCGCCGACCTTCCAGGACCTCTTGAACCGAACCACAGCTGGCCAGCCCACAGGCTGGTACAAGGATCTACACCATTACTACTACCGGGAACGCTGGGAACTCTACGATGTCAGCCGGGACCCTCGAGAGACACAGAACCTGGCCGCTGACCCACACTTCTCTCAAGTGCTGGAGATGCTGAAAGCCCAGCTGACTAAGTGGCAGTGGGAGACGCATGACCCCTGGGTGTGCGCCCCTGACGGGATCCTGGAGGAAAAGCTCACACCGCAGTGCCGACCTCTTCACAATGAGCTCTGACGGTCCCTGGGGCCGCTGCCAGCCTGCCTCTACTCAGACGGGAAGGGAGGGAACACCCTTCTGAGGAGGGGCCCCTGGAATGTGGGATGCCACTCCTGCCTCCTGGAGAGGAGCTCAGGCATGCACTCCCGATGTTGTCACCACATCAGGACACTGCTGTCCTCACATCTGCGTGAACTGACCCAGGAGTTCTAGATAAAACTTGGGTGGGCAGAATCCCAAGTTGACCTCCAGATAAAGGGGTAAGGTCTGGGGTTTCAAAGCCCTCTGGTTCTGAAGTCCAGGGATGTTTTCAAGTCCTTCATTCTAATAGGAGCACAGAACTGTGTGCCCTGTGGTCAGTGGGTGAACCACACTGACTGCTGCAATCAGCGTTGGTGGAGAGGAAGCCTTAGGAGGCCCTGGGCTTGCTTTTGCCTCATTCTACCCTCTTCAAGTACCAGCTTGGTCAGAAACCTCACTGTTTCTCAGAGGTAATGAGCTTGATTCTGTGGTCTTTCTAGGCTCAGCTTTTCCTTTCTGAGGGTAACTGGGGACAGGGTGTGACAGTGGTCCCTCTCTTGCCCTTCATCCTCTCTCTTTGAGTGACACCAAGCTTCTGGCTCAGCTTGTTGTCAGGATTTCTGTCCTGCTTGGTTCCTGCAATCGTTAAGTCCCAAAGAAATCACACAGTGGTCTATATTAATCATAAATTGATTGGCCCTTTTAGCTCAGGGTTCTTATTAACTCTTATAACTTATATTAGCCCACTATTCTTCTGTATGTTAGCCACATGGCTCAGTACCTTTTTCAGCAAGGCAGTCACATCTTGCTTCTTCTGTGGTGGGCTCACAGCTGCAGAAAGAGCTCCCCTCTTCCCAGAATTCTCCTGTTCTTATTGACCTGTCTCTACTTCCTGTCTGGTTGTCCTGCCTATACTTCATGCCTGGCTACTGGCCAATCAGCATTTATTTAAGACATAATTGACAAAATATAGACAATTGTCCTACACCACTTCTCCCCTCATTTTTTAAATAACAAGAACTCTGAATCTAATATCCTTGTTTAGCTTTTCTCCTGATTGATATCCATAACAACTTGTAATCAACATTCTAAACAAAGGAATATATCCATAGACCATTTTGGGGGAGGGGGTGCTTGTTGGTTCCTGGCTGCCCGGCTAGCTTAGACCTGAAATAATCACACAGAAACTGTATAATGTAAATCACTGCTTGGCCCACTATCTCTAGCTTCTTATTGACTAACTCTTAGATATTAATTTAGCCCATATCCATAAATCTGTGTATCACCACACGACAGTGGCTTAGTGGCTAAAGTTTCGGCATGTCTGTCTTCAGCAGTTCCATGGTGTCTATCTGATTCTGCCTTTCTTTCTCCAAGAATACAGCCTAAGTTTCCCCTCCTAGTTCTGTTCTTCCCTGCCATAGGCTCAAAGCAGTTCTTTATTCATTAACCAATAAAAGCAACACATAGTCAGAAGGACTTCCCTCACCAATACTCTTATAAAAAAGGACAGAGAAAAATTGCCTTCATGGCACCTACATATAATAATTCCCTTTCTACTAAGAGATACCAGTAGATCTTTCTCCCAAAGGGAGTGCTCAATAGCCCCACCCTGTGCCAATATTTTGTAAGTCAACCAGTGGAAATAATACATAAAAAAATTGTCTAAATCTACAGTTTACCATTATATGGATGGCATTTAGCTGTCTGATTCAAATGGAGATACCTTAGAAAGCATGTTCGAAGAGGTAAGAAAGATTTACCTAAATGGGGATTATAAATTACTCCTGAAAAAATACAAGAGACCTTGGATGTTTGGATACTGACAGAAGGAAAATTAACTAGGCACCAGGGATCATCGAGAAAAAGAATTTTGATTTATGAGATCAGGTAACTGATTATATATATATATATATATATATATATATATATATATATATTCAATATATTATATATAATATATATTCATATGTATTTATGAATATATAGAGCTGATTTTAGAGTTCGACAATGGCTCTGTCCTTCTCTCAATCCAAGCATGTTGTTAAAAGAAAAATTCAGAGTTTCTGTCTCACGTCAAGAGCCATATGATTTAGGACAGAAAAAAAAGAATTAAAAAAATTTTTTAAATTCATACCTATTTTTGTCTCTATCTTACCTTTCATTGAATATATATATCTGTATATGTCTATGTAAATAATGTTTAAGCTTTCCTTGATCAACTATAGATTTTCCTACAGATCGTTTTCCTACTGTAATCTTGAAGTTTCCAGGAAGAAGATGGGGCCTCACAGCAACCACTCCACCTAATTGAGATGATGTTGTGATGTAGATAGTGCTAATATAAGACAGCTGATGAAATGGTGCACCTTCTCATATTCTGGCCAGAACTCCAAATGAGAACTTTGAAAAAAGAAAAACAAGCAAACAAACAAACAGCAACAGCAACAAAAAACCTATTGACTGCTCAGAAATTGTTTGCAATTATACTAGACAGTAATTTTTGGAACTTAACGACCACTTAATTTTTTTTGGGGGGGGGCTTTTTGAGACAGGGTTTCTCTGTAGCTTTGGTGCCTGTCCTGGAACTAGCTCTTGTAGACCAGGCTGGCCTTGAACTCCCAGAGATCTGCCTGCCTCTGCCTCCGGAGTGCTGGGATTAAAGGCGTGCGCCACCACCGCCCGGCACACCACTTAATTTTTGTAGGACCCCATTAAGAGAACATCGCCCCCATGACAGCGGGAAGCAATTCTAGAAGGCAACACCCCCTATCCAAAAAAGTTTATCCATGGTGTTGGGGACACTGTTTAGGGGTTGTTGATTATTACTTGTACTAGATAGAGGGTTGGGGAGAAAACTATGTTTGTTCAAAAACAAAGGGGGGGATAGTAATAGTGAGTAATAAAGTGAATACTTGTGAGCTATTATTCATGGATAATTTACATTGGTATAGTTTTGTATATTGATACAATTTCAAATTATATTTGTTACTTTTGTTTACATTATTTATACATATATACAAAGGTATTTTGTCAGATTGCATATTTGCATGTTTCTACCTCGGTTTAGGACATTTTGTATATTGATACAACTTTTCGGGTATATTTTCATAGTATTATAGCTCATGTTTGTTGTACATACAGTCAGATCAATTAGGTTCTTTAGATACATAGAGATTGTATTCCGTCTAGATAGGGAATCTTCAATCACTTCAAGGATCTGTGGAACTTGGTATTTAAATGACTTAGGGTTCTGTTGACATGAAACATGAATGCTTCTGACAGCATCCCCAGAGAATGTTGAGCACAGAAGACACTCCACTTGGAGCTTGTTTTCTTCTTGGCAAAAGTGGTCTTTCAGCAAGGAACTCGCAATGCCTCAACCACTGACAAGTTACATAGTATCCAGAAATGGATAAGCAGGACTGTCAAATCTTGCCACGATAGGGTAAAATGGTTTTGAAAATTTTCCTGCATCTGAAAATGGTCTGTCAGTTACACTAGGCCTTAGCCAAAGTTGGTTGTTTCAACGTTGCAAAATGAGACTTTGGGTTATTGTTCAGGTAGCTGGCTTTTTGGGATCCTAGTCTATTTGGATGCATAACTTCCTAAGCCTGGATGGAAGGGGGAGGGCCTTGGACTTCCCATAGGACAGAGTACCCTGCCCTCTCTTAGGATTGGTAGGGTGTGTGGGGGAGCGGGAGGGAAGTGGGACGAGGGGAAGAAGTGGAAATTTTGATTGATATTATTTATAAAGTAATAAAAAATAAATAAACAAAAAACCCAAAATACAAAAACAAAACAAAATAACCTCCCCCAGGAAAGAAAGAAAGAAAGAAAGAAAGAAAGAAAGAAAGAAAGAAAGAAAGAAGGAAGGAAGGAAGGAAGGAAGGAAGGAAGGAAGGAAGGAAGGAAGGAAAGAAAGAGTGAGTGAGTGAGTGTCCGGCTGCTCCTGAGTGGCAAGTCCATGTTGGAGAGGAGGCTGCTCACTCAAGAACAGGAATGGTTTGTTAAGATACTGACAGTCTGTGCTATGCATTTTCTGCTCTTGTATATAAGCAAGTTCTGGAATAAACTCTGGTCTATTTGGTTGCTTGTTTTGACCAACCAGCTGCCAGAGAGACCTCCAGATTCTATCCTGTGTCTTCTGTCTCAGCTTCTTTCATCTGACTTTCCTTTGGCCTTGAGGATCCCCACTCCAGGAAGCCCCACTGACATTGTGAGAAGGGGCTTCTACAACCACCTACCCAGGTGCAGCATTGTCTACAGTGGGCTGGGCCCTTCCACATAATCACTATTGAAGAAAATGTCCCACAAACACATCTGGTCCCAAGAAAAACCTAAAGACTGACATTTAGACATAAACCAGCAAGCCCCCACTCCACTTCTCTCCCCCTCTCCCATGGGAACTTGGGAGTTTATCACTATTTTAGCACTATTTTTATGTCTGGCAAAAAGAGCCTCTGGATCTTCCATTAACATCTATTGAGATGCCTATTAATATATCAAGGTCTATATCAGCTTCTGTGTCCCTTGAATCTGTACTCGACAAGTACCTGTTCTACACTTCTAAGTCCCACACCCCAGTTTACACATTCCCCTCTTCCCAGCTACCTACTCCTTGGCACCACACCCTCCCCTAAGGCTTGTTTTTCTGGGGGCTGATGAGCGATTGAGAATATCTCAGTTACTTTTCTATTGCTGTGCTAGAACATGGCGTATAAAGGAACAGTTTTACGGGGCGTATGGGTTCCAGAGGGATGGAGCTTATGATGTTAGAGCCAGGACACAGAGCTGCGGGCTCACATCTTGATGTGACAGCAGGAGGCAGAGAGCACAGCGGATGGAATGGGCTTTTCAAACCTCAAAGTTGCCCCCAGTGACCTGCCTCCTCCAAAAGGCCACACTTCCTACTCCTTCCCAGACAGGTCCATCAACCGGGGCCAGGTATTCAAACATAGGAGCCCATGGAGACCATTCTCATCCAAACCCCCAGAGAGGAGGGAGGAGCTCACCAAGTCTAAAGACAGCAAGGAGCAGAGTAAGGCACAAAGCAGCTCCAGAGAACTGGGGAAGAGTTGGAGAGCTGCAGGGAGGGAAGGGAACTTAGATCAGTTGCTAGAAGCCCTGCTTGCCATTCCCAGCACCACGGAAAGCCACGCCTGGTACACACACACGTGTATTCCCAGCACCTAAGACATGAGCAGGGGGATGGAGAGGTGGCTCAGCACACAGACATACGTGCAGGCAGAACACCAGTGCACATGAAATAAAAATATTTTTTTAAAAAAGACATATGCAGGAGAATCAAAAGCGCAAGGTCATCCTCACTGCTATGGAGGTTTGAATGAGAATGGCCCCCACAGGCTCACGTGTTTGAATGTGAAGAGCCCAGGAACGAGGGGGGGGGAAGTGTATGCTTGTAGCCTCTACGCATATTTCTGGATATATTAGGACTGATAGCCACCTTGACCCTCTGCCCTGCATTCTGCCAGGTAGGGAAATGACAATTTAAAGGAACCCACGACTATGTAAACATTTTAAACTAACACCCTGTAATCAGAAGCTATAAATCCCTGGTCTCCCCCTCCCCATCTCAGAGGTGCCGAGAGAGTGCTAGCTCAAGAGATGCCCAAAAAATCATAAATTCCAATTTGTACTCTCTGCCTCCTGTATAACGTTTGACTATAAGAAGGAATTTGTAGCCCTCCCTCGTGGCTACAGGGTCAAATAATTCTTGGTAGTCCTAGTTAGGACTACTAGTTAGTTAGAAGCCTTTCTGTCCCCACGGTGTTTTTGAATAAAGATGTTTCTGGTTTTATAGACTTCCGTGGTCTGTCCCGTTATTTACACAATTCCAGGACCCAAGAAACGCTTGATCTCCCCACCCTGGCTAGAACGTAAAGCTTTGGGTTGAGGTGGGGGTGGGGGGCACGACTGTGAGATTCCCCGAGTGTGGTTATTCACTAGCGGTGACTACCGCCAGTAACCTAGGTGGACCTCCAGGTGGTGGGTTGGTGATCTCCACTTTGCATCCTAGAGACCTGTAGACAGCGGTACCTGTAGACTCCCTGATGTCTTTCAGGTCCTTCTGAGGGTGGCCTCGGCTGGTCTAGGTCCTGGACACTGTCCAAGGTGCTGGGAGTCCGGACCTAGGGACTCGCACCTCTTAGTGCTCTGAGTCTCCTCGGATCGCTGTGGTTGGTGCACTCTGGGAATCCGAGTGTTGAGGGCTGTGGACTCTCAGACCCTGAATTTCCTGTAAACAACTTGTTATGCTTGCAGCTGCTCTGAGCAAAACAACTTGTTTTCCTGTGTTTGTGGCTACTCTGAGCTTGAGACCCTCAGGAGTTCCTGATGGCAGGGGAGTGGTTTCTGGTGGGTTTGGCTGGGGCGTGGCTTTCAGTTAAGGATTCCTATATAAGCGGCTCTGGTACACAATAAAGGAGCACAGTTGTTTCAAGGATGACCCCTGTCTCTGCCTGTGTCTTTTTTTTTTTTTGAGACAAGGTTTCTCTGTGGTTTTTTTGGAGCCTGTACTGGAACTAGCTCTTGTAGACCAGGCTGGGCTCGAACTCACAGAGATCCGCCTGCCTCTGCCTCCCGAGTGCTGGGATTAAAGGCGTGCGCCAACCACCGCCCGGCTTGCCTGTGTGTCTTTGTGTGTTTAAATCTCCAGGCCCTTGCCCAGCTCGGGAATGGTCCTGTAGTGCAGGCTCTGCACTATGGGCTTAGTACCGTAGTACACGTAGTAGCATGGACACAGCATCAGAGGGCAATGGGCGCACTGCGGCTGTAGTGGCCTCCCGGAAGACAAGCTAGTTTGGCGCCAACGGGCAGAAATTCGCGCCAGGAAGCGCGCCTGGGAGGCAAAGGGGGCGGCGCCGGGCCCGTGATTCAGCACCGGAGCGCCAAGATTGAGAGACGGCACGGGCGCTGCAGGTGCGAACCAGAGGCTTTCAGGCTCCTGACGGTGATGCGAGGATTAGGATGCGGGTCTCAGGGACAGCAAGGGTCCCCAGGGACCGGGATGGAAGGTTCTACTGGGCAGGGGGAGGGTGTCACGGGCCAAGAGTCCTAGGGGGCGACCCGCGGAGCTTCAGATGCCCTTAGGCTGGGCGCTGGTTATGCTAGGAGAGCCCAAAGCGGTCCCGGGTTTGCAGCTCTGCCCGGGAATCCGCCCTCACCAACTGCAGCCATAACTTTTAGTAGCCAGGCTCTGCCTGGGGCGCTGATCTTTCCGCGGGTCAAGGTTGGGGTCAGGAGGCTGGGGAGGCTCCCTGTCGCTGGAGTCGCGGCAAGCAGTGAGCGGTGAGAACGCGATTGTCCGACTGACCGGTCCAAACCCATCTGCTTTTCTTAGTCTAGTCTCAGGGCGAAGAACCCAGGAAGAGCCGCTTGCTGGCTGAGTGGAGAGGCGTTGATACTCGCTGCTCGCTTCTGCGGGGCTGTCGCTAGTCTTAGCTGAAGACCCTAAGGTGCTTCGGAGTTTCCTGAGCAGCACTGGAGAACTGACTTTAGGTGTTTTGACTCAGGATTCACCACCTCCAAAATGTGGTAGGAGATAACATACCACCCCAAAATACACTTCTAAGGCGTGGTTTCAGATCTGAGAAATCCATGGTTTGAGAAGCAAAACTTTACTTTTCTTCTTTTTCTTCTTGGCTTTTCAAGACCGGGTTTCTCCGTGTTTCCCTGACTGTCCTGGAACTCACTCTGTAGACTAGACTGGTCTCAAAGTTAGAGATCTGCCTGCTTTTGCCTCTGGAGTGCTGGGATTAAAGACCTGTGCCACCACTGCCCAGCTTGTTTTGGTTTTAAGGAAGAGTCCTCTCTAACCCTGTCAGGCCTTGAACTACTAATTGTCCCATCTCTACCTCCCAGGGACTGGGGTTACCAGGACATTGCACTATGTCCAATTTTGTGCACCCCCTATTTAGTGTATAGGCTAAACAAAGCTTCTAGAATCGCAGGTCTAACTGTGATCAAGGCAAATATGGCTGCCAGGACAGGGGCTGGGAGGGGGTAGGGGCCAGCAGCAAGCCCAGGAGGGAGCAGTGGAGTTGGAGCCCACAGGGTTGGCACCTGCCCCTTCAGGGTGGACAATGACAGCCATCCCTGAGGGGTGACAGTAATTGTGTGCTTGGATTTCTTCCCTTGAGCCACGGGCTCCTGGGTCAAGGACAAGAGCAGAGAGGTTGGTCCTCATTCCTCCCCGGAGTGGCCTGGAGTGAGGGTTTCCATCCTATCCCTGACCCGGACCACCCGTGTCCTGATTTGCCCTGGTTTGGTGCCCTTTGCTAGGAGCCCTGAGCAGACCTGGGCTGGCCTCGTGCTTCCCAAACTGCTCTCCAGCAAGGCCTCCACCATCACCTTCAGTTGCCTTGGGGCGGGGAGGGGGTGGGGGGGCGTGAAGGACACAGCAGCAGGGCAGACTTTCTCAGGTGGCTGCCAGCCTGTCCTTAGGTCAGGGTCCTCAGCTGTCTGGGGCTCTGCAGAATGCACTTTCCTCCAGTCCCCTTTCTCTTCACAGCCTCCTTTGAGCTTCCTTCAGCTTTAGTGGTGGACAGTGTGGGGGGGGGCAGCAGGGGGTTGGGACTTCCTGCTTGAGGGAGGAGCTGGATTGGGAGGTTTGGTTTTGTTTACTCAGAACCTTCCTGGTCCCAATTCACTTCACTTTCCTAGAAAAATGAAACTGAAGTGGGCGGGAGTCACGTGACAACTGTGAGCTTTATATTGTGCTGCCTTAGCCTCACTTCTCTCTGTCCTGCAGGGCTGTGGGTAACAGCATGGAGTGTCCTCACTGCAGGCATGTGTCCCTAGAGGAGTCACCCAGGTTCTGTAGCCAGTGTGCACCGAAACTGTCTCCTGCAGCTCCTGTACAAGGTCAGGTGGGGAGCGCACAGTGGGACTCCAGGATGGAGTAGGGTCCCTTCCTTCTCTGGTGGGCACTAGTGACCGAGGTTTCCTGAGAACGTGTGTTTTCCTCAGAGCAGACTGCTCTGGTTCCGGCTACACGTGCCTACCACTTTAAAAGAAAAGTTGGTTTTGGTTTCAGTTCTTGGTGAGAGCCTTTGCCAGGAAGGAGCAGCCACTGTTGAGACAGGGACTCCGAGGATGGAAGCCTTGTCCAGCACTACGTGGTGGGGGGTTGGAGGGGGGTGTTCAAAGTTCGGGGTGACTGTGAAGTATCACCAAACTTGTGAGTCACAACCTGTGCCCACCCATCCTCAATAAGCCGATTAAAGGAACCAAATTGCAAGTGGAAAGCAGAGGGACTGGAGAGATGGCTCAGCAGTTGAGGGCACTGGCTGCTTTTGCATAGGAACCAGGCTGGGTTCCCAGAACCCACAAAGTGGCTACAGCCCCTGGTGACTCCTGTTCCAGAAGATCTGATGGCCTCCACTGATCTCCACAGGGACCAGGCACACCTGTGACAAGCAGACATACATGCAGGCAAAACATTCATAAAAAAATGTATAATTTTATGCCGTGTGTTGGTGGCGCACGACTTTAATCCCAGCACTTAGCAGGTAGAGGCAGGTGGATCTCTGTGAGTTACAGGTCAGCCTGATCTACAGAGATAGTTTCTGGACAGTTAGGGCTGTTACACCAAGAACCTTGTTTCAGAAAACCAAAAAAAACAAACAAATAATACACATACACACACACAGAGACAATTTTTAAAAATGCTTAAAGAGAAAGTGATGTGAGGGGGAGGTGCCACTTGTTCTTCCCAGGCGCCCAGCTAGCTTAGACCAGAAGAAATCACACAGATACCGTATTAATTAAAGCACTGCTTGGCCTATTAGCTCTAGCTTCTTATTGGCTAACTCTCATATTAATTTAATCCATTTCTATTAATCTGTATATTGCCAGGTGACAGTGCCTTACTGGCAAAGTTTTGGCAGTCTGACTCTGTTGGTGGCTCCAAAGCATCTCTCTGTGCCTTCCAACTCCCTGAGTTCAGTCTAGTCTCCGCCTCCCCCCACCCCCACCTACCTAAGTTCTGCCCTATCAACAGGCCAAGGCAGTTTCTTTATTCATTAACCAATAAAAGCAACACATAGACAGAAGGACCTCCTACAGTAAAGAGGCAGAAAAAGGAGATTCATTCAATGTGTCCACACCGGTAAGTGGGAACTTACCCAGTTATATAGTCAGAATCTGAGCCCTGTGCAGCTTGGGCCTGCGGTTCAGTTCTTGCTGGCTTCAGTGTGGAGGGGACCTCGGGGTGCTGCTGTGGCTCCTTGGAGGAGTCCCTGCTCACAGGTTTGCAGTTGGCTGTTATAGCTAAATATTATCATGAAGGTGAGGGACAAGTTCACATTTATCTTCTGTGATCTGGTGGTCTCCTGTTCTTTGTTTTTTTATTTTGGGTGAACATATTGACAGAATATGCTAGCAACCAATGCATTTGCCAGGAAAATGGGGAGGATCCCTTGGTTCCCAAGTGGAGTGCCCACCTTGCCTCCGCTGCTTATCTGACCCCTGAAGACAGATGCTGGCTGCAAAGCTCATTTCCTGTTGCACCCTCCATGCCTTCTCCAGTGCAGAATTTACTGCTAGGTGGTGTCTGGTTTAAGGCCACAGCACAGCCCCCGGCATCCATATATCCAAAGAGTCTGGAATGTTTTGGTAGAAGTTCCATCCATCCCAAGTGCTCTACCTCTGGGAGTCGCCTCAGTCCTGACTCCACCCCCCACCCCAGAAAGCCCACCAAACAATGACCCCGGGTCCTCTCTGCTTTGCTGGAAAGACCTCCGGGAGGATTGGTATCCATTAAACCTGGGCTTTTTCTAATTCAGTTTGATTTGGTCTGATTTAGATTATTACGTTTGTGGTGAGGTTTATCAGGGTGCAGAAACTTTTCAGGTGGGTGCTGGGTAGTGGAAGTTGCTGAGCAAGGCACTGGTTCTTCCCCTGGATCAGGGAAGACTAGCATCTTTGGGGTGAAGGTTCCTTGTGTTCTTTTGACTTTGAGTTGCATGGGTTTTACTTGGGAAGGTTGGCCGCTTTCTTCCTCACTGGCATCCACAGCCCCTGCCCCGCCCCTAGCTCAGCAGAGGTTTGGGGTTCAGGTGTGGGGTTTCCTGTTCCTTTCTCATCCACAGCTTTGCTCTCAGGCTGATGGCTGAATGGGCAGGTGGGTTTACAGCTGGATCTGCTGGCCTCTCAGAAATAGGAGGCCAGGGCCCTCCCATGTGCTTGCCTATTGGTCCTCCTCGTCTCTTAGGTTAGAGAGATGCCAGGTGTGGCTGGTCAGGCTAGCCGGGGACACCTTCATCCGAGCTGTGGGATGGAGAAAGCTCTCAATCCCATTTATGATGAGTCAGCAGCTGTGAGAAAGTAGGCGCTGCTCTGTGTAGACTGCAGTCTCTGCAGCGTTTTCCCTTGTATGTGTGAGCATGTGTGTGACTTTGTAAATAAGTATATGTCTGTATGTACACACATGTATATGTATGATGTGTCTTCGTAAATGTGTGTGTGCATGTATCTATCTGTGCATGTGTATGTATGCACACGTAAATGTATGTTTATGTCTTTGTAAATCTGTATGTTTTCATGTATATGTCTAAGCATGTTTATATGCACGAGTATATGTATGTATGTGTCTTTGTAATGTATGTGAACAATGTATGCGAATGTGTACATATGCACATGTGTATATGTATGTGTGTGTATATATTTTCACGTGTATGTTAAAGGAAGAAACTTTCTCTGGACTAAAAGGGGGAGATGTTCGGATAATCTGTACACGGTGTGAAGGTGTGTCTCGGTGTTACCGCACCTGCCTAACGCACCTTCTGACTGGTTTACTGAAAAGCTGCATGACTATTAGCTAGACAAGAAAGGACAGACAGGACTTCCAGGAAGAGACAGAAACTCTGGGAAAGTGTACAAGGCATAGGAGATTCACCAGTCAGACACGAAAAAGTTGGATGTAAGGTAATAAAGAGAGGTCATGTAGCAGAATGTAGGTTAATATAAAGGGGTTAATTTAAATTTTAAGAGCTAATTGGGAACAAGTCTAGGCTAAGGTCAAGGTTTCATATGTAGTAAGTCTGTGTCATTGTATGGGAACTATGGGTCCAAAGAAAGACCTGTTATATGTGCGTGTTCATGTATGTATGTGCATTTGAGGATTTTTTAAAAGACGGGATCTCATTGTATAGCCATACCTGTCCTGGCACATAGAGAGATCCTCCCGCCTCTTCTAGGAATTAAAGGAGCATTTTGTCACCTGGCCATTTAGATGATTTTTGCATCAGTCTGTTAGGTAGCATCCTTACTCAACAGAACCTGACTTTCTCCTGTGTCCAGGCACTGGGTGCTCCCGTGGGAGCCCAGGCAGTGTGTCCCTGCCTTCCAGATCTGCATGTGGACGGCAGTGAGCAGACAGTGTGGGGAGAAGGGGATTGGTAGGGACTCAGGGAGTAAGTGGATCCACAGGAGGATGGGGCCTAGGAAGCCGGGCTAAGAGAAGGTTCCAGGCACCCTATGGTGTGAGGCAGAGCCAGAGCTCAGAGACAGCCAGGTTTGAAAGCAAACATTGTAGGTAAAATTCAGACTCAGGTTTGATGTTTGAAGTGAGTGTGTGGGACACAGCTCTGGATCCGTGCGTATCTGATGTCACCAGCACTGAGACACGTGACTGGGCATTGCTGGCCTGAGGACCCCTCAGAGGTCATGTGTGGATTCTATTTAGGTGCAGCCACAGCAGAGAGTAACACAAAACAAGTGAGACAGGACTCATTCGAGGAGACAAAGACAAGGGTCTG
This sequence comes from Microtus pennsylvanicus, assembly GCF_037038515.1. Lineage (NCBI taxonomy): Eukaryota > Metazoa > Chordata > Mammalia > Rodentia > Cricetidae > Microtus > Microtus pennsylvanicus. The sequence goes on from NC_134589.1 coordinate 2,656,235, forward strand.
AGCAGTTTTGTCATAGGATTTGGGGGCTTTGAAGCTGCCTAACCTGTGTGTGTGGATGTGGCTGGGGCTTCTCTGAGGAGCCAGTGGGAGTCCTCAAGATTAGACATTGGTGCTGGTGTCCTCCTTGTTCTCCACAGCTCTGTCCTTGACTGGGGGAACTGTTTTCAGTTTACCCTGCAGCTTGCAGCCAGACAGGAATGCTATCGGAGATAAATCACTAATCATAGGGATCCTTATTTACCCATAGGTCACATGAAGACTGTACCCTGTGTCTGGTTCCTTTGGCATTTTGTGGGTTTTCTAGCTGGTTGTACTGAAGCTTCTAGGTGTCATCTAACAAGATAGGCAAGGCAGGGAGCCCCAAGCTATTGCTCAGAAGGGTGCTTGGACTAGGGTGCCCACGTAAAGAAAGATTGCGAGGCCAGCTGGACTGTTACCAAAAAAAGCATGGGATAAAACTGGACTCTCGGAACATGGCGAACAATGAGGGCTGATGAGACGCCAAGGACAATGGCACGCGGTTTTGATCCTATGCAATGTGCTGGCTTGGTGGGAGCCTAGCCAGTCTGGATGCTCACCTTCCTAGATATGGATGGAGGGGGGAGGACCTAGGACTTACCACAGGGCAGGGAACCCTGACAGCTCTTTGGACTGGAAAGGGAGAGGGAGAGGAGTGGGGGGAAGGGGAGAGGGGTGGGAGGAGGAGGAGAAGAGTGGGAGGAGGGGGAGAAGAGTGGGAGGAGGGGGAGGGAAATGGGAGGCTGGTGGGAGGAGGTGGAAATTTGTTTTTCTTTTTTCTTTTCTTTATTCTCCTTTTATCAAAAAAATTTAAAAAAAAGAATACTTGGGAAAAAAAAAGAAAGATTGCGAGTGTTTGGTGGAAGAAGGGAAACAAATCATGCTACAGGCATCCTGCATGCACTGGGGAATCCACTGGTGTAGACACTGAGAGTGGGTGGGCATCCAGGCCATACAGTTTTGTTTTTCCATCCTATTTGTCCCCTAGTTCTGCAATCTCTGGTCCTGCCCTGTGAGGCTGGGAGCAGATAGAACACACAAGGTCTCAGAGAAGGTGGCTCTCAGGGGATATTGGTGGGGGCAAGGGGTCCTGTTTGCCCTCCCTAGAACTTGCTGCTCTTCTCTGGTGTGATCATACCTTCACTTGCCCCAGCAGATTCTGAGAACAACAATGTCTTCGTGGTGGCTTCATCCTCAGAGGGGAAGACTGAGCAGGGGGAAGAGTGGAAAGAGGAGGAGTCCCCAGGCTCCAGCAAGGAGCTGGAGAACCCAGAGGAGTCTGATGCCTCCTGGACCATCCAAATGGTGAGCAAGTCACACCTGCTTTGCCTGCCTAGATGCTTCTCGCACCCTCTGCTCTGCCTCAAGCTATTTCCTGATGTGACCTCCTTGGTTCCTGGGGTTGGTCACCTCTCAGTCACTAAACAAAAGAACCAGTGAGTCCTGATCTTATCAGAGGACAGAGAAGACACAGAGGTAAACCCTAGACTCTAGGGTGTGAATACACTGGGAAGAATAGATGTGTGATCTCCTCGCAGGGAAAGGAAGAAGTCCAAACCAAAGGCTGTCTATCTGTCACCAGAATAAGTCTTAAAATAACTAGAAAGCCTCAGTATGACAGCACACAGGAAGTGCAGCCTGGGAAAACCGTGGCCTGGGTGTGGCGGTGGCACTTACCTGTGAGCTCAGCTCTCAGAAGGCAGAGGCAGGAAGATGGAGCGTTCAAGGCCAGTCTTGCCAGCCTGGGCCACTGTGAGACTCTGTCTCAACCTCCTCCAGACCAGGTGCCTGTAGCAGCTGGGTGTGGTGATGCCTGTCATCCTGTCATTCCAGTGTTTGGAAAGAGACAGGACTCTGAGTTCCAGATCAGCTCCAGCTACATAGTAACAGAGTAAGACTTTGTATCAGCATCAAACCAAGCCAAAGGGGCAGTTAGTCTGTATTTATGAATTAGAGGGAAGAAAGTAGCTGAAGGAATCATTGTCAAACACTTGGCAAATTTGTTTTTAAAAACTCAATTTTAAGCTGTGTGTGGCTGTACACCTTTTATTCCAGCACTGGAGAGCCAGACACAGGCAGATCTCTGAGTTCAAGGCCAGCCTGGTTGACAGGGCAAGTTCCAGGAGAGCAAGAGCTGCAAAGTGAGACCTTGTCTCAAAAAACAAGACAAAACAAATAAATCAGTGTGACTGGAGAGATGGCTCAGCCCTTAAGTGCAATGGCTGCTGCTCTTCCAGAGGACCCAGGTTCAAATCCCAGCACCCACATGGTGGCTCACAATTGCCTGTAACTCCGTTTCTAGGGAATTGGATACCTCTTCTGGTCTCCATGGGCACAAGGCATACATGTAGCGCACATACATGCATGCAGTAAAAACACCCTATACATAAAATAATAGTAAAAATAACAATAGTCATAATAAATTAAAATGTAAATCCAACAAAAACCAGACTCCCAGAGGTGATGTTGAAGCGGTCCATGAGCAGCCGGCCACACACGAGGAATTCTTTGTTGTGTAACAGGCAGTTTCTAGCCAGAAAGCACAGAGTCGCAAAGACAATAGGATGGACTCTCCAAAATGAGAGAGAACAGTGAAGCTGTTCTAGAGAAATCCCTGTGCTGGAGGTGCAGCATAGGGCAGAGTGCAGTCCAGCCAGTATGCACAAGAGCCTGGATTCGAACCAGCGCCACAGACAGTGCGCATTATCAACACCCCAGTCGGTGGTTCCCGGAGACCAACATTGAAGTAGGTGCCTCTCAGGAAGAGGGGTTGGTGTTGCCTCTGACTAGGTAAGGGGAGGGGCATGATCTGGTCGGAGCTGCACCTTTCAGCTGATGAGAACGGGAACCTATTCGAGAGAGGTGGTGACCAACAACACCGTGACTGCTGAATCTCAGGGAAGTGGTCACTGGAGAGAAGAATCTGCTCAGCAGTTAAGAGCACTTGCTGTTTGAGACAGGGTCTCTCTGTCTAGCTTTGAAGTCTGTCCTGGAGCTTTATCTGTCGACCAGGCTGGCCTCAGACTCACAGAGGTCCGTCTCTGCCTCCCGAGTGCTGGGATTAAAGGCGTGCCCCACCATCACCCAGCCCAACTCTGTCTTTTCTGTGGGTAGCATCTTCGTGTTAACAGGGTGCTCACGGCTAACTTTCCCCTTCCTCTCGGGCGAGCAGGTTTGTGCATCTTGCAGGAAGGGAAGGCACCAGGTGCCAGGTGCGTTGTGTGGAAGAGCTCTGCTCGCTCTTCCTCCCACGCTGCTCGATGTGAGGTACTGGGTGCTGACTGCAGGGGAGGTATTCCATCTGTGTCTGCTGAGAGGCCAGGCTCTGGAGACATGGCTCGGGTCTTTCTTTGGTGACCTACCTGTCTAGTATCCCTGAAGTATTCCATCGAAGCAGACGAAAGCCCCTGGGACCAGGCCCCAAGCTTGTTTACACTGGACATTGGTGTGCCTGCCCATCAGGGCACCACGCAGACTTGTTCTGAACACCCTCAGAGCCCTTCCTCAGTGTCCCCGCACCTTCCGCCATTGGTGCCAGACTCTCAGAGATGCTGGAGAGCTGGGTTGGTCCCTGTAAGGAAGTGGCCTTCCTGGGCTTTTTCCGAGGTGGAAGCTCCTTTGGATCTTGCAGGAGCAGAGCAGGAGGTAACCCTCCCCTGTATGAAGGTGGTCTTGTCTTAACAGGAAGTGGACCCAGCGGTCTTTGTAGATGCTTCAGGGGACACAGCTGGTGGCCCAGAAGGTGCTCAGTGCCCTCCCAGAAAGAGGAAGAAGAAGGAAACAGCCGGGTTTGAGGTCGTGGATGCTGAGCAGGTAGCTTGAACACACAGTTGTTGAATCACGCCCCCATGACCCCAGCATTTGGATGCTCAGTCACTGCCACACTCCGAGTGCCTGTCTCAGACAGCTGAGGACGGCTGAGCTGAGCTGCCTGCAATGGATTTGCTGAAGGTCCCTGGTAGCTTGTTGTCGGGTCGAGACCATGCGACAGGTCCCCAAACCAACGTGGCTGGTTCTTAGCCATGTGGCGGCTGGATGGTCCCCGGCGAGTGGTGTGGGCGGCTGGTGGGATGCTGTGAGTCTCTGGGATTGCTGGGGACACCAGCACACATGTAGGCAAAATTCTCATACACAAAATAAGAATACAAAAAGGTGTCAGTGAGATAGATCTAAGGCGTGGTTTGGACTCACAGCTCCACCTGCTTGAGGTTTTGGACAGAAACCTGGAGGGGAAGAGCTGGGGTATGGAGTCTAAGGTAAACAAACATCTCTCTGTTTAGAGTAAAAAGAAGAAGAAAAAGAGAAAACAGAGCACCACTTCCTCAGAGGTAGGTTCCTTGCCTTCCATGCCTTCTGGCCTCTGGAGTCTGGATATGCCTTCAAGCCTTGGATCCCAGGACTCAACCTTGGCCCAGAACCAAGTCCAGCAGGCTGGTGTGGGTAGCCAGCCTGGCCAGTCACAGCGCACGGTGACTATGCCAATGGAAAACGGCTGTGTGCATGCCGCAGGCAGCAGCCTCCCTCTGCAGGGTCACAGTGGGACAGGCACAGACAGTGGCATCGGAGGTGGGACTCAGAGGAACCCTGATCCCAGTAACCACACGGAAGTTAAGGGCCTCAGCACTTCTAAAGCTTCAGTGAACAAGGACCTGCCTCAAGAGGGGCACTGTGGCCCAGCCCCTTCTGCCTGCAAAGGCCCTGCTAAGGTTACCGATGCTGTCCAGAGTGCCCCATTGCCTGAATCTAAGGGGCAGAAGTCTGAACACAAGGAAGAAGGGCCTGTGGCTGCAGAGCTGGCTGCCTCAGAGGTGAGCTGCTGGGCGTGGTGGCATGGGAGTGGGGGGTGTCCTGCTCCCTGGACAGGGCAGGCAGGGCTCCCCTCTGAGTTACTCACCTCGTGGCTGGTACTGACTGAAGCCACAGAGTCAGTGTTCGTTTTATCACTATGACTTAGGGTTTGGGTGATCCGTTTCTTCCAGCCAATTGATGCTACAGTCGAGGCAGCCAATCCAGAGAAGGATGGGAGAGAAAAAAGAGACAATGGTCAGAAACAGAAACCATCCCCTTTGAGTCCTGCTGCCGCCAAGCACCAACACCAGGTATAGGCTTGACTTGCCAAGAGGTGTCCAGTATGCAGGGCTCCTGTCTGTCTGCCCTGGTGGTCCTTCCTCAGCCCGCCATCTCTCGATGGCTGCCCAGTGTTAATGGTGCTGTCGTGTGGGAGGCAGAGCCTGTCTCCATGGAACTCCTATGCTAGACAGAGGCGGGAAGGAAAAAGTTCCCTGAGGAAACAAAGGGTCTGATAAGGGTCCTGAGAGGAGGCGGATCCCTCCTCTTGGGTGGCTGGGTGAGACCTGAGGAGATGCTGTGGGAATAGAATCCGGGAGTGAGGGTTTAGCCACAGACACAGAAGGCATGACGGGGAATGGCATGAGCCCAGGCCCTGAGGTAGAACGTGGTGAGCCTGTTCTCAGAGAAAAGGGAGGTTGGGGAGGGATAGAGAGGCTGTGGACAAGGTTGAAGAGGGGCTCCGGCAGGCCATGGTAAGCCGACCAGAAGACTGCCCAGTTCTGAGCAAGGACGGCTGTGGCCCCGGCTGCTGTGAGACATGTCTTAAGCACTGGGATTTAATTGTTTGCTCTAGGAAGCTAAATCGAAAGACAAGGTGGCTGAGACTGGGAGGAACAGGGGTGAGATTGCGAACACCCCGGCAGAAGACCAGAAGAAGCCAGAAGAGAACAGAAATTACACAGCTGCTTTGAAAAACCAAAAGGAGCAGAGAAACCAGAAGGCTGCTGCACCAGAGGCTGCAGTGAGGTGGGACGTGGCCTCCTGCAGAGCCCGCATTACAGCTCTGCCAGAGCCATGCAGCTCCTGTCATGCCCAGCCTTCACTCTTCTCAGTGCCTTTGGACGTTCATCTTTGGGAGGACAGCCCTGGGTGGGCCCACCTGGGACACCAGTCCCAAACCTCTTTCCTGTTGGTCCCTGGGTGCCTCACAGTTAGTGTGACCCTAAGGAGCTCTCCTGGATGACTCCTAACCCACCCCACCCCCTCGATCACTAGCACATTGGAGCTGGATGTCCTCCTTACTAGATAGAAAGAGGAGGCAGCCTGCTGGGGGCGCTGTGTCTGAGTCTGAATGCCTGGTACAAGCATGGTGTGTGTGCGTGTGTGTGCGTGTATGTGCGCTTGTGCATGGGTGCTTATTCCTGATGTGTGCACGCACCCCGGCAGCTGGTGTTTCCTTCTCACTCTTCCCAGAACACTTAGCCCAGAGGATGGAGTCACCGTGTACTTCCACGCCATTGTCTCCCGTGTCTTCTCATTCAACCCTGACAACCACAGAGTGTGTGTCAGAGGGGGAGAGGGGCTCGGGAAGGAACCCTGGACTGATGCTTGTGAAATGAACTACACCAAGTGAGTGGGGGGGGGGTCTGGTGCTGTCCTTGTCAGTAGTCATGTGACCAAAGCAGTTGGGCGCACTTTCTTCTTCCTTTTCTTCCTTTGCTTTTTTTTTCTTTTTCTACTGTTTTGGTTTGTTTGAAATAGAGTCTCACTTTGTAGTCCTGACTGCTTGGACTCATTGTAATCTTCTTGCCTCCTACCATAATTGGTGGAAAATGGGTGGTTTTTTTTTGTTTGTTTATTTTAACGTATTCAGTGTTCTGTATGAATGTCTGCCAGCAGGCCAGAAGGGGCCACCAGATCTCACTAAAGATGGTTGTGAGTCACCATATGGTTGCTGGGAATTGAACTCAGAACTTCTGGAAGAGCAGCCAGTGTTCTTAATCTCTGAGCCATCTCTCCAGCCTGTTTGTCTTTTGAGACAGGGTTTCTCTGTGTAGCACTGGCTGTCCTGGAACTTGCTCTGTAGACCAGGTTGGCTTTGAACTCACAGATCAGCCGGCCTCTGCCTCATGAAAGCTAGAATTAAAGGCATGAACTACCGCTGCTGAGACTGAAGGAATGCTTCAGACACATTCTCCTGCATGCATCCCCCTCCCTCGCATCTTAGTGTGGCTCCTTTCTCTGGGCTCTGGCAGGAAATGTGTCCTGTTGTAAAAGCACTGTAACCTTGGGGCAGGGCTTCACGACACGTGTCCTCTGGTAAATGACATATTATGTTACTCCACAGAGACCTTCGTGAGCTCGGGTCTCTCGTCGAGGGCAGCATGGTCATTCCCAGGCAGAGCCTGAACAAACCAATCCCTTATAAGTATGTCATTCACCGTGGTGGAAGTAGCAAGGATTCCGTAGACTACGAATTTATCTATGAGCAGTCAAAGAAGAAAGGCGAGCATGTGAACCGCTGTCTGTTGGTGGATTCTGCCTGCTTGGGCACTGGAGGAGGTAAGCCATCGAGGGGCCTGAGTGGGTCAGCCCAGCTCCTGGGTCTCTGGGTCCTCTGCTTGGTACTGCCTGCCTTTGCCTTGATGCTGAGTAAAGCTGCCTTTGGGAGTGGGTTTGACTCAACCCTTTACTGTGTGAAGAGACCTGGGAAAGTCTCCCATCACGGAGCTGGATGGAAGGCGCTGTATCAAGGGTCGGTCGGATGGAAGGTGATTGAGGGTGGGGCAGGAGGGGCGGAGGTCTGCTTTGACAGTGACATTTAAAGCGTGTTTTCCATGTTCACGATCTGTCTTCATTCACGTACGCTGCTTACGTAACTCCATTTGGCTGGGGCATTTGGAAGGGCACCTTCGTCCCCCTGTGTTCTGCTGTTTGCTGGCCTTGTCCTCCTGGGCTCACAGCGTGATGTCCTTCCATGGAAGGACCATAGAACTATTGAGAACCTGCCCAGGCACCTGCCACAGTCACCTCTTGTCCCTCTGTCAAAGGCAGAGTCCTGAAAGGGTTCCTTTCCTCTGTGTGTGGTTTAGCTGCTGAAGCAACTCCAGACCTGGGAGAGGCCGGTGGACTCCTGCCGAGTCTCTTCAGACCGTCTTCCTGCCTTTGCTCAGTGTGGACTTGGTTTTTTCCTGGTACTGAGGGTGGAACTCAGGCTCTCAGCATTGACATAACTTTAGAAGTATTTTAATACATTGATTTGTACATGTGTGTAGTTTCTGCGGGCTTGTTGCTGCTCCCTTTGTGCGATCCCTGTTTCCCATCAGGGTTGGGAAGACATGGAGGCCACAACACAGACTCCAAGAGATTCCATTGCAGAATTCATTTATTGTAAAAATCGTCGGGGCTTTCATGGAGTTAGGGAAATAAAGCTGCGGCAGGAATGGTTCTGGTTGGTCCCTTTCAAACTGACGGTCACTGCTGGTATGTGATTGGCTAGGAGCGCGTTATTAGTTACTGCACTTTTGGTCCTCTGATAGGCTGTCCTGGCCATTTTTCCTTACTCAGTGCAAGTTTGCATGTGCTTGCTTGTGCTTGCGCTGTTGCCCTGCATCGTGTGTGTGTGCGCGCGTGTGTGTGTGTGTGTGTGTGCGCGCGTGTGCGTGTGCACATGCCATGGCTTGTGGAGGTCAGAGGACAACTTTCTCAGCTGTGTCAGCAGGGCCTTCATCAACTCAACTGTCCCCATAGTTCTCGTGATTTTGTTGTTGCTGTTTTGTTTTGTTTTGGAGACAGGGTGTCTGTGTGTAACAGTCCTGCCCATTCTGGAACTTGCTTTGTAGAGCAGGCTGGCCGCGAACTCTCTGAGATCTGCCAGTCTGTGCCTCCCAAGTGCTGGTATTAAAGGATGCATCACCACTACCCACCTTTCCCATCATTTTTTTAAGGCCAGGATTTGACTTGTTACCCATGTTGGTCTTTAAAAATTTTAAAGAGAGATTTATTTTTTATTGTATGTTTATGTGTGGGTACTTATATAGTATTTGTAAAAGGAAAATGACCAAGGTCATCAGAGCTAAATCAGGCAATGAGAACACAGTATTCCTCAGATACAGATGCCTTAGGAATGATAATTAAGAAGAAGAGTTAGGTCCCCAGAAACCTCAACCTCGGCTCTTTTGAGGCGCTGGCTCAGACCTCGATTGGCTTTGCCAAGTCCACTTTGGACAAGGACCACAGAAGTAAACTTCCCATTGTCCTCTCATCAGGGCCTCTGAGAAAGTTTCTTATCATGTCTAAACCCAATGCTTTATACATGCTAAGGTAGCACGCTCCCTGTGATCTACATCCCAGGCCGTTATACATGCTAACAGCCCGCTCCCAGTGATCCCTCCCAGGGTGTTATACACGCTACCAGCACACTAACAGCCCCGGCTGCACAGGCAAACCTTGTCCTAGCTGATAGAGTGGGCTCATCACCTGGGCTTTCCTTTCTCCCTGCCTCGGGCTGCTCCCCCGACATTTCTGCCTTCCAGGGGAGGCCAGGCCTCAGTGATTTGGAGCTCGCCCACATGGGGTGTCATTGTCCCCACAGACTGGCATCAGTATGACGACATAATCTGCATGAAGCCTCCTGGGATGATCCAGAGAATTTTAGATTCCTTCACTGATGTCACAAGAAAGGACCTGGTGAGAGGAAAGAAGATTGCCGCTGCGGTCATGCTGGACCGCATCTTCAGTGTCCTCCATCCCTGGAGTGCCATCAACCTGCAGAGCTTCATGACCCAGTTCCTGCAGTTTTACTCCGTGGTCCGAGTGCCTATGGTCCATGAAGGACGGGCTAGGCGGCCATGGTCCAGTCTGCAATATAAAGAGAAAGAGGTACCCATTCCAACTGTCACCAGCAGCTCTGGAGTAGACAGGCAGTGTCCCTTGACCAACTAGAGGCTACGTGACCCCTGGCCTGACTAGGCCAAGTACGGATGGGGGCAGGAGGACCTCACGCCATCTTTCTGAAAGGTTCCTCTGTGCCCCACCCTCAGCATTGGTCCTGTGCTCTCCCAGAAGGGGTGGGCTCCTCGTTACACCTTACACTGGTGTGGCTGTCCCTAGGATGCCTCGTCCTATACCTCCACCCTGAAGGGCTGGGGACTGAGCATCTGTGTGCTTCAGTGGTGAAACCCAGGAAAGAGGCAAGTGAAGCCCTCCCTGGCGCTGATTTCTTGGTCCCTGCCACGGTGTTCCGGTTCCTGACACTGGTGGCCCAGTCCCTGGCACAGTGCCCAGCCGCTGAATGTCCCATGGAGAGCTCACACATCTTTCCCTCTCTGTACCAGGTGAAGGCGCACCTGTGGGAGCATATGAAAACCCGCTTGGCACCTTTCCTGGAAGGAAAGAGCGGGGACTCTCTGCCTGCTGACTTCCCTGTGAGCAGTAGACTGAAGTTGGGCCTGACTGTCCTTTTCATGGTGGAAGAAGTTAGCTTTGTTGTCCTTAAAAATGACCTGGACATGCTGTGCTACCTCCTCACCCCGAGTGCTGGCTCGCCAGAAGCTCTTCACAGTGACCTGAGCCCCATCCTCAGCAAACCTCAAAAGTATTTCCTCTTCATTTCTATTTTATGTGTACAGGTGTTTCACATGCACATATGTTTGTATATTGTGTGCATGCCTGGTGCCTACGGAGGCCAGAGGTGTTAGAGACAGGTGTGAGCCAACCTGTGGCTACTGCAAACAGGGTCTCTTCAGGAACATCTCTCCAGCCTCCGCACCATTTCTGTTTTGTGTTTGTTTGTTTGTTTATGACAGTTTCACTACGTAGCCCAGGCTTCCCAGACTCGTGAGGTTTCTGCCCTCAGCTTGCCGAGTGCTAGATTTGGGGCATGAGCCCCACACTAGCCCATGGAGCTGAGGGTGGAGGTGCCTGTCTGTGGTCCCTGGTATGTGTCAGGCCAATGTGGGAGAATCCTGTGAGCCCATGAATTTGAAGCCAAACTGGGCATCTTGTAAAGGAACACGCAGAGTGCTTCTGCACACGTGTCTCAGCATCTGTGGAAGCCCCAGGGATGTGTTCCCTCCAGCTCTGCCTGTGCCACACAGATTAGAAAGTGTGTTCTCACTATAGGGTCACAGTGAGTTTGGAGGTGACCTCTTTGCACCCAGTGACCTTGCCTTGTGGCTGGTGTGGTTTAGACTTCTGAGCAGCTCTTACTGGGCACTGGCCTTTTGGCTTGATGTTTTAGACACCCAAGTGATTGATTCTGTTTGTGAAGATACTCCTCAGCTGTGTGGTGTAGACGGAGATGACTCTGGAGGGAATCTGCTGTGGGGAGTCGTGAGGGTCCGGAGGGTGGGACTGGGATTCCATATCTTTATTGTGACCCATCTCCTGGTGTGGACCCTGTCCAGCCACGCAAAGTTTCCTATTCTCTGCAGACGGTGGTCATGGACCACTGGGCCACCTTCCCCTCACTGACACCTCCGTTCTCTTCTAGATGGCGTGCGTACTTGGCAAGCCTATGCTGCAGGTGCATAGACAAGGGCGGGGACCACTGGCTGGGCATCTTACCCATCCTGCACTACTGCATGCAACTGTCCCCACCCAGGAGGGTCTCTAAGAGCCAGTCCGAGGACACCTGGGCAGGCCTTGAAGGAATCTGCTTCGCACAGTTTCGGGAGAAAGCACCCACTTGGTGAGTTCAATAGCCGCAGTTACGATGCCAATTCCAGACCCTGTTCTCATTGGAGTAATTTCTCCTTTTTATTTACTAGGGGCTTCGATAACCGTGCTTCTAACTCTGCCTAATTCTTTCGTGTGAATACGTGTAGCTCAGAGGGCAGCCTCCAGTACTCGTCCTTCCTTCCGGGTTTCTGCTCTTCTTTTCTGACTATGTATGCCCAGATGACCGGCACATTAATTTTGGGTTATTTTCCTGTCTGGTCTGAATGTCCCATGTCCTCACAGGACCGCTGGGGTCACACATGCTGCTACAATGTGTCTTTTGCACGTGTCTGAACTCAGGTCCTCTTGTGCACAGGAAGCATTTTTACACAAGCCATCTCCCCGTCCTCACCTAGCCCAGGGAACTCCAACAGACAGCGCTGCTAGAGAGAAGGCTCTGTTGCCGGCCTAAGTAGACCAATACTGGGAACGTATTTCCACACAGGGCGTCCCCTCTGATAAGAAAGTCTTACCAGAAGTTCTGTAGAAAACTTAGATTCTAGGCGTGAAACCTATACTTTTCCTTTTTTCTTTCATTTTTCTTCTTCCCTCAGTTCCTCCCTCTCCTCCTTCCCCCACTTCTTCCCTCTCCTTCCCTCACTTCCTCTCCTCCTTCCCTACTTCCTTCCTCTTCTCCTTCCCCTACTTCCTCTTCTCCATCTCCCTTCCTCTCATTCCCTCCCTTTCCCCATATTGGACAGTTAACCCACAAAATTTTCAACTTTACCCAGCTCTGCCACTGCTCTCAGTGTGTGTTGAAGCGGAGCCCCTCGGGGTCTGGAGGGAAAAGTCCGGCAGCCACCCTGCCCTTGCAATCCCTCCCTGCCCTCGCTGTCATTCCATTCCTGACCAATTTTTGTTTCCCGTGGGCGATCACAAACCTCAAATCAGATTGTGCAGCTCCTGCTTCTGTCCCCTCCACGTCAGTTCTGACTGCTGCAGCCTCACCACACCTGTGCTGTCTCCTCAGGAGCGGGGTTCTCCAGTTCATGCAGTCTAAGATGGCCCTGCTGCAGGTGGATGACTTCCTCTTCCGCTCCTGGTTCAGCCTGGTCCCGCTGGAAAGCTTGACTTCCTACTTGGAAAACTCGACAGAATACTTGAGTCTTGTGCCTGCCCGTGTCCTGGATTGTTTTCAAGGGGTTTCATACCGGCTTCGAGGGCTGGGGAAGGTCTCTGACCAAAACCTAGAGGTGTGTTGTGGGAACCAGACCAGCAAGTGGTGTCTGTGCAAGAACAGTTTAACGCTAAGGTGCTGGGAGTGGGCTGTGGGACAGGGCTCACTTCATGTGTGGGTCTCACCCTCAGGGCCATGAGCAATGAGGGGGTGAGGAAGGACTGAGAGTGAGAGAGAGATTTATCTAGAGGTGGGGAGGTTTATTTAGCCGGGTGTGATGAGGCTTTTTTAGACAGACGTGGTGACATTTCCTACACAGGCAAAGGCTGATTGGCCTACGTCTACTCTACTTCAGTAAATAGAACTTGGGAAAGTCAATAGCTTTTCTCAATTCTATTTTAAGTGTTTAACAGTTGTGCTGGGCAGAACTACAAGGCAGTTAGGGTGTGAGGTTGTTCCATAGCTGCTGTCTTCCATTCTTCCTACACGGCTTTAGATATAGAGACTTGTGGATGTTGGCCTGGGAAGATGGTCATTTGGTAAACTGCTTGCCAACAAGCATAAGGATCTGAGTTCAATCCCCAGAAGCACCAAGAAATGCAGGTCACTGTGGCCTGCCCTTTACTCCCCAGGGGGAGTAGCGATGGGCAGATCCTCACGAGCCAGCCTAGTCCAATTGTGATCTCCAAGCCAATGAGAGACACTGCCTCAAAACAGGGTAAACAGCTCCCTATAAGAGCACAGTCTCCACACATGTGTGCATGTGGTCATGCTCAGAAGACAGCAGTGGGAATTCTGTGCCATGAATTTAATCATGAGAAGCTATTCTTCCCAAGAGCAGCCGTGTTGATGGAAGGAAAGACGAAGCCAGTGCTCGTGCGCTCACAGGGAAAGACGAAGCCAGTGCTCGTGTGCTCACAGGGAAAGACGAAGCCAGTGCTCGTGTGCTCACAGGGAAAGACGAAGCCAGTGTTTGTGTGGCCAAAGGGAAAGACGAAGCCAGTGCTCGTGCGCTCACAGGGAAAGACGAAGCCAGTGCTCGTGCGCTCACAGGGAAAGACGAAGCCAGTGTTTGTGTGGCCAAAGGGAAAGACGAAGCCAGTGTTTGTGTGGCCAAAGGGAAAGACGAAGCCAGTGCTCGTGTGCTCACAGGGAAAGACGAAGCCAGTGCTCGTGTGCTCACAGGGAAAGACGAAGCCAGTGTTTGTGTGCACAAAGGGAAAGACGAAGCCAGTGCTCGTGTGCTCACAGGGAAAGATGAAGCCAGTGTTCGTGTGCACAAAGGGAAAGACGAAGCCAGTGCTCGTGCGCTCACAGGGAAAGATGAAGCCAGTGTTTGTGTGCACAAAGGGAAAGACGAAGCCAGTGCTCGTGTGCTCACAGGGAAAGATGAAGCCAGTGCTCGTGTGCTCACAGGGAAAGACAAAGCCAGTGCTTGTGTGCTCACAGGGAAAGACAAAGCCAATGCTTGTGTGCACAAAGGGAAAGACGAAGCCAATGCTTGTGTGCACAAAGGGAAAGACGAAGCCAGTGCTCATGTGCTCACAGGGAAAGACGAAGCCAATGCTTGTGTGCACAAAGGGAAAGACGAAGCCAGTGCTTGTGTGCTCACAGGGAAAGACGAAGCCAGTGCTCGTGTGCTCACAGGGAAAGACGAAGCCAGTGCTTGTGTGCTCACAGGGAAAGACGAAGCCAGTGCTTGTGTGTTCACAGGGAAAGACGAAGCCAGTGTTTGTGTGCTCACAGGGAAAGACAAAGCCAGTGCTCGTGTGCTCACAGGCGTTTCTGGCTCACTCACAGCATGATCACACTTCTTCTATTGTCCTAGGATGTCAAGCGGATCTTTACAATGCTGATTCACCTTGTGGACATTTATGAGACCACGTAAGTAGGAAGGCCAACGGCAGCCTTGGCTTCCACACAGCTCTGGGCGGCATGGTGGCTGCCCCCGCTGGCCTCAGCTTGCCACACGTGCTGTCTCCGTGGGGAGGTGGAAACTAAGCCATGCTTTCCACGCCATTAGATGACTTGTCCAGCTTCAGGGCTGAGATTTTACCCATGGTCCCTTGCTACATCCCTTCACTGTACCTGTTACATCCGAGTCTGCCTTTAGCAAATCAGATCACAAGACAAATCAAACGTATTACTGTTTCCCTGGCTATGACAAGCACCTGACAAAGGCTGCTAGAGAAGGGTCTGTTGTGACTCATTGTCAGGCACAGTTCATACTGTCAGAGCACAGTCCATACTGTCAGAGCACAGTTCATACTGTTGGGGAGCACAGTCCATACTGTCGGGGAGCACAGTCCATACTGTCGGGGAGCACAGTCCATACTGTCGGGGAGCACAGACCATACTGTCGGGGAGCACAGACCATACTGTCAGAGCACAGTCCATACTGTCAGAGCACAGTCCATACTGTCAGAGCACAGTCCATACTGTCGGGGAGCACAGTCCATACTGTCGGGGAGCACAGTCCATACTGTCGGGGAGCACAGTCCATACTGTCGGGGAGCACAGTCCATACTGTCAGAGCACAGTCCATACTGTCAGAGCACAGTCCATACTGTCAGAGCACAGTCCATACTGTCAGAGCACAGTCCATACTGTCAGAGCACAGTCCATACATTTGGTTGGGGGGAGGCACAATCTGCCTCCCGAGTGCTGGGATTAAATGTGTGCACCACCACTACTCCGCCTGCTGTTCTTCCAGAGGTCCTGAGTTCAATTCCCAGAACCCACATGGTGGCTGAATTTAACCTTTATTTCCCCCTCCGTCTTCTCATTTGTCAACCATTTCAATGATTTCTCCACCTTTCTTTGTGGATAGGATTCTTGGGGAGACCCTGTTACAGACCTATTTACTTGAGTGTCTGACCCTCCATGAAACTGTCTGCAACATCACAGCCTATGTAAAGTTCTATGAGGTTCCTGCCCTGTCGGCTGAGCTTGTCTGTAAAATGCTTCAACTCAAACCCGCAGGGGTAAGTGAGATTCGCACATCTGAATACACAGTACAGCCTGGGATCCTGTACTGGAGGGCATGGGCTTCCTGCAGACAGTATAGCCTGGGATGCTGTACTGGAGGGCATGGGCTTCCTGCAGACAGTACAGCCTGGGATCCTGTAGTGGAGGGCATGGGCTTCCTGCAGACAGTGCAGCCTGGGATCCTGTACTGGAGGGCATGGGCTTCCTGCAGACAGTGCAGCCTGGGATTCTGTACTGGAGGGCATGGGCTTCCTGCAGACAATGCAGCTTGGGATCCTGTACTGGAGAACCCAGCTTCCTGCAGACAGTGCAGCCTGGGATCCTGTACTGGAGGGCATGGGCTTCCTGCAGACAATGCAGCTTGGGATCCTGTACTGGAGAACCCAGCTTCCTGCAGACAGTGCAGCCTGGGATCCTGTACTGGAGGGCATGGGCTTCCTGCAGACAGTGCAGCCTGGGATTCTGTACTGGAGGGCATGGGCTTCCTGCAGACAGTGCAGCCTGGGATCCTGTACTGGAGAACCCAGCTTCCTGCAGACAGTGCAGCCTGGGATCCTGTACTGGAGGGCATGGGCTTCCTGCAGACAGTGCAGCCTGGGATTCTATACTGGAGGGCATGGGCTTCCTGCAGACAGTGCAGCCTGGGATTCTATACTGGAGGGCATGGGCTTCCTGCAGACAGTGCAGCCTGGGATTCTGTACTGGAGGGCATGGGCTTCCTGCAGACAGTGCAGCCTGGGATGCTGTACTGGAGAACCCAGCTTCCTGCAGACAGTACAGCCTGGGAGAGACTGACATACAGACAAAGACACAGAGACGGCACCATGGGCATGGGTGTGGAAATCAGGACACCTTGTGAGAGTCTGTTCTCTCCTTCCCCCACGTGGGTCCTGGGGATCAAACTCAGGTCATCAGACTCGAGGGTGACCTCAGATTCTGTAATCCCTTTCTTGCATGCCCACAGGCTGCCACAGAGGGGCTGGTTGCTACAGATAATGAAGATTTGCTGACAAACATCTTCCAGGAGGTCCTGAGCACCACAAGAAACTGTCTGCGCAGCGTGTTTAAAAAAAGCATCTTCCATACCGGTCTAGACACTCTCCGCTTTACCTATCCTGAGGAGATGGCGGTAAGGCTTCCTGGGAGCTGTGAAGCTGCCAAAGGCACATGGGTGTGGACATAAGCGACCGGGAGCCATAACTACCGTCCCAAGAGCTGTGACCACGATGTGAAGCCTAGCCACTGTGCTCCTTCTGTACAGAGGGATCTCTTCAATCCGTGGCCAGATGGAAAGTGCTGTCGGCCCTGGCTGGGCCAGGTGCCCTTGCTGTGAGGTGCTTGGGACAGCAGTGTCAGGAATGCTGCAGGAAGCAGAGGTGGGGGTGTGAGGTAGTGGTTGCAGCTGTGAGCCAGATGTGACACTGGAAATGGAGGCAGAGGTGAGAGACCAAGATCTTTTGTGGGGAAACAGCCAAATGTTGCCTCAGAATGGTGGGAAGCGAAGGTCCTGTAGGTTGGTTGGGTTTGGCCAGTGTGGTTGGTAGTTCTTGTGCCCACATGGACATGCTCCAGAGTCACATGGTACCCCCAGCTACCACGACAGTCGCTGTCCCGAGACTTACAGAGGAGGTAATGAGCCTGCATGAAGTTGGAATTAGCCAGTAGCCCGTCGGCTTTCATTTTCAGTCCTGATATTGTGCCTCACTGTGTGAGATGTGACCAAGGAGAGGAATCAGGCTGAGCCCTGTAGTTCTCTGTGGCATTTCTGTATGGCCAAAAGTACTCTGTATTTTGAAATGGATACATTGAAGACTTTCAAATTAGCTAATTCTGCATCAGTGCTTATGTGGGGTGGGCTAATCTGTACTTGAAATATATTTTATAGAAGGTGAAATACAAAAGTCTTTTGAGGGGATGTTGTTTGGCTCATTTTTTCTTTTTGGGGAGGCTCTTTTTTCTTTGTTTGAGACAGGGTTTCTCTATTTAATTCTAACTGTCCTGGAACTCATTATGTAGACCATGTTGGCCTCAAACTCACAGAGATCCTCCTGCCTCTGCTTCCCAAGTGCTGGGAGCTGGGATTAAAGGCATGTGCTACCACACCCAATGGTTGTATTCTTTCATGGGAAAACGGTGGCTATGGCTCAGTAAAAACCAGCTCCATAGCCTTTCATCAGGATTAGGCAGGAGTGCTGAAGGTGGCAGCCAGGTCATCAGGCCAGGATCTTGCTGCATGTGGTATTTTAACCCCAGGAGAAAGAGCATTTTAATAGAGGATTTGGCAATAAGTTCTGCATGGGTTAGCTTGACCGTGATCACAGAACGGTTCTATGGGCCACCTTGACCAGGCTGAATGGCAGCCACACCCTGAGCTGTTTAGTGAGGAGCTGTGGAAAGGTATGGACACTGACCATCAGGGACCTACAAGTTTCGTTTCATGCGGCTCAGCGTAGTTATGTCTCTGCCAAAAAGACATTAATTATGGGATCACAGAAAGTGGTATCAAGAGAGCCTTTAAAATGATAGTCATGAATTTTTCAAAGCTGCCAGTGTCATAAACAAAGGAAAGGCGCTTCCCTAGAAAAGAGGACAGGATCGCTCAGTGAAATGTCTAAGCCCTGTCAGCACAGCTCAGGGGCAGCTCACAGGTCCTCTCTCCTCTCCAGGAGGGTTCCCAGTGAGTGAGTGCTCTTCAGGGAAAGAGAGGCCTGCCCAGGCATGTCGGAGCAGCTGCTGTGATGTCTATACATCACCTCCTAGTGGCAGGAAGAGAGAGAGAGAGAACACTGTGTTCAGAATAAAACCCCGGGGCTTTAGTGGAAGGAAGTGTTTCTGTTCTCCCTGCTATCTTGTCTGTTTGAAACTTTTCAGGATAAATATTAGGGGACTCCCTTCTCCAAACAAAGAGCGCTCACACTACTGGGAGGGTGGTGGTGACTTCGTGGGCCAGAGTGGGTCATGTTGCCGACTCACCGCCAGCACAGTTTACCAGTGACATGAAGAGCTGAGAGCCCCACCATTCTTGAGGCTTGGTGCCCTCGCCCTTCCCACTGCCATAATGGTTTGCCCCTTTCTTACTGCTCTTGAGACAAGGTCTTCCTGTGGTATCCAGGCCAGCCCTGAACACCTGCACTTCAAAAGCCCTCCTGCCTCAGTTTCTCAAATACCTATGACCTCAGACCTGTAACACCGCACCTGCTTGTCCACCTTATTTGTCCATGCTGTGGCATTAAGTCATTGCTGACGTTGTCACTTTTTGATTGTGCAGCTGTGGCGACGGCTGGTGGAAATCGACTTCCCCAGGAAGTATGGCTGGAAGGGGTCGCTGCTGGGAGACTTGGAAGGGAGGCTCAAGCAGGTACATCCCCAATTGTTATGTATGGTACACTTGAGTGCAAGACTGATAATGGTGGGGAGACAGGGGGTCAGCCATGAGTTTGGATATGCGACTTGGCCACTATCTTTTGACTTCAGAAGAAAGTCGAAGGTCTTGTATGATGCCCTTAGAAGAACAGGGACAGGATGGGGACCCCAACCATATACGGGGAAGCACACATGCGGACACCGCACTGGCCACTTATGGAACAGCATCAAAATGAAAAAAAAACTAATATGCACAGAAAAATGCTCGTTAGTGTGAATGAAGGCTGCTGACATGGAAATCCAACTTTACATGATATGAATGCTTCATTAAAAACTAAGATAGATGCTAGGGAAGCAGAAGGGGAGGGAAATGGCTTATTTTTCAAAATTTACCTGTCCTGCTTTCACAAGCTCCAGTTCTGCTGTTTTGTTTTGGTATTTTTTGAGGGTGTTGTTTTTTTATTTATTGTGGGTTTTTTTGTTTGTTTTTGAATACAGGATTTTTCTATCTCTTTGGGGCCTATCCTAGAACTTGCTGTGTAGCTCAGACTGGCCTCGTACTTACATAGATCCGCCTGTCTCTGTCACCCAAGTGTTCACATTTTTTTTTCCTTTTGCAGAGGGTTTGGAACAAAAGGCTTTTTAATTTTTGAATATTTGTGACAGATTCTCACTCTGTGTCCCAGGCCAGTCCCAAGCTCCCAGCAATCCTCTTGCCTTGGGCTCTCTAGTGCTGGGACCAGAGGCACGAGCCACCATGCCTAGCTACAGAATCTGTTTTCATTAGTTCCTTGGCTAGTGCGGTCCTTGTAGACGTGCTTAGTGCCTGTGCGGAGAAGCTCAGATCACGGGGTGGTGAAGACACCTGGAGTTTCCCTGGCATGTAGTAGTGAGTAACCCCACAGCCTTTACGTCTCCCTCCTTGAGCACACACAGCCCTCACGCCTCCCTCTCTGTCCGCAGGAGCAGCCCCGTTTTCAGATCTTCATCTTCTGCAGCAGTCAGTGGCAGGATCATGGACTCCATGACAGCGTGGCCAGGAGCTTTGAGAAGTGTGTCATTGAAGCCGTGAGCTCTGCTTGCCAGGTCACTAGCCTTTCCCTGTGGGCTCACAGGGGTTTTCTGATGTGGCCTCCCAAAGGCTGCTGAAGCCTGCTTGTTCTGAGACCCTACAGGGTCTGATCATCCCCCTTTGTGCCCAGAGCCATGTCCTGAGATCCAGAGTTCTCATCTAACTCCTTGAGAAGCAGCGTGGCTTCCTGTTTCCTGGGCAGTTAAATGCTATGCAAAGCCACAATTCCTAGGCTAGATGTGGTGGTATACACCCTTAACCCAAGTACTCAAGTACTCGGGAGACAGAAGCTGGTGGGTCTCTGAGTTCAAGACCAGCCTGGTCTATGTAGTGAGTCAGACCAGCCAGGGTTACATGGTGAGAACCTCCCAGCTGCTCACACAGCCTCGCCCAGGATCTCACAGGCTGAGCCCCAGTCACCCCTGTGAGCACTGCTGCTGGCGGGCTTTAGTTTCTGTTCATCTTCCTGTGCTCTGACGGAGACTGAGAAAAAGCCCGCGCTTGGGAGAGGCACACTCAGCGTCCTGCTCCCTCTCGCTTCTGCAGGTTCAGCTCTAGTGAGGCCCTTCTTCCCTCTGCGTCCCTTCTGAGGTAAAGGCCCCTGCTGAGTGGCCTGAGCACTGTGTCAGAGCTCTGCAGGTCACGTGTGTGATGAGAGGGCTCAAAACATGTTAAGTTTTCTCCTATTAACGTTTTTTATGTTAGAGTATTGCGCTCCCCCCCCCCCCCCCCGTGTGTGCGCGTGTGTTGGGTATATTTGTGCCAGGGCACACACGCATAGAGAACAGAGGACATCTTTTGGGGAGCTCGTTCTCTCTTTCCACCACATGGGTCCTAAGAATTGACTCATTGTTGGATTTGGCAGCAGCCACCTTTACCCACTGTGCCATCTCTCTGGCCTGAAATAGCACAATTTCTATGACATATTTCTGAACATCGAACCAGGGTTTTACAGATGCTAGGCAAGCTCTTAGCCATTGACTCATACCCCAGTGAGCCTCAGGCAGACCTATAAAGACAGCAGTTCTGGGTCCTCTCCCACAACTCATGCTCATGACCTGTGGTCAGGACATCAAGGGCAATTTTTGAAAAAAAAATCATTTAAGGTCTCAAGTAGCCCAGGCTGGCCCTGTATTTTATGTGCAGCTGAGGCTGGACAACAACTCTTCTTTCCAAATGCAAAGATTACTGTTGTGTACCACTACACACAGTTTTCATAATTCTCTTAATGAGAACAAACTAATAAGAATTATTACATGTTGTTTTTTATTATTCACTTTCTTTATAGTCTCAGACTAGTGTCCTTGAGGGGCTCTCCTGTTCAGATCTGCAGAAATTTGGTACTATCTTGTCCGCTGTGATAACCAAGTCCTGGCCTAAGCACAACGGGGAGGCTGTGTCGGACATGGATGGGATCCTCAAATACCTGCTCACGTGGCCAGATGTGAGGCAACTCTTCAAACTGTGTGGTATGTGCTGGAGCTGTGGGGAGCAGAACAGGACAGAAGAACAGACATCCGGCTGGTCTGTGATGATGCGGGAAGCAGCTAGGATGGTGGGACCAGGACCAGGACAGGCATGGTTGTCTTGACAACTTAAGTCCAAGCTGACTGAGAGCTGCTGTGTCCTAGCTGCTCTGCTGCCATCCTGTGCCTGGCACTGCTCCCGACAGTCTAGGGTCTCAGCCTCCAGGAGAAGGGATGTGAAGTGCAGGGTAGACACCGACGGGCTTTGCTCTGCAGATGCTCAGAGCAGCAAGAATTACAGCTGAGTGGGGAGATGGCCCACGGGTACTGGGCCTGCTGAGTGGGGCGATGGCCCACGGGTACAGGGCCTGCTGAGTGGGGAGATGGCCCACGGGTACAGGGCCTGCTGAGTGGGGAGATGGCCCAAGGGTACAGGGCCTGCTGAGTGGGGAGATGGTCCAGAGGGGAAAGGCCTGCTGAGTGGGGAGATGGCCCAGTGGGGAAAGGCCTGCTGAGTGGGGAGATGGCCCACGGGTACAGGGCCTGCTGAGTGGGGAGATGGCCCAAGGGTACAGGGCCTGCTGAGTGGGGAGATGGTCCAGAGGGGAAAGGCCTGCTGAGTGGGGAGATGGCCCACGGGTACAGGGCCTGCTGAGTGGGGAGATGGCCTAGAGGGGAAAGGCCTGCTGAGTGGGGAGATTGCCCACGGGTACAGGGCCTGCTGAGTGGGGAGATGGCCCACGGGTACAGGGCCTGCTGAGTGGGGAGATGGCCCACGGGTACAGGGCCTGCTGAGTGGGGAGATGGCCCACGGTACAGGGCCTGCTGAGTGGGGAGATGGCCCACGGGTACAGGGCCTGCTGAGTGGGGAGATTGCCCAGTGGGGTAGGGACGGAGTCAGAGGACACCTGTGGCTTCTTGCTACAAGCCGAGCTTCAGGTTCAGAGAGATTTTGGACTGCCTACATGTGCATGCCCCCATACCATGTGAGCAAGAGTGTGCATGCACACACGCACAAACACACACGAGAGGGAGAACTAGACAGGCTCAGGTGGCCTTCAGAGCAGTCCCTTTGAAAGCAGTGCTGACTGACTTACAGAACAGGAAGTCCCAGATGACCCCCCCAGCACACACAGACCCGAGTGTTATGTCTTCCCCTGAAATCTCTCACGTGTCTTCTGTGAGCTGCTGTGTTTAGATCTTGGAGCAGGAATGTGCTGGGTTTGAACTAAAAGCCCCGGCGAGTTTAATGCTCACCAGATCTTTTGATAGCCCAAAAGGGAGCCCCCCTACAGCTTGTGAGGCGTGAGGCTGAAAGTGTGGAGTGCTGATGTGGACGCCATTTGTATTTTGTGTTTTTTCAATTCATAGGTTTTCTAGAAAACTTCGTCAGCAAACTTGGCTCCCACAGGCTCCTCCAGCAGCCATGCGCTGTTGTTCACATCTGGAATGTGTGTGTCCTTTTAACTCGGATGAGCTGTTGAGTGTTGGCACACTAAGTCTCTGGAGTCGTCGGTGCTCTCTAGGCTTCAACACATGCATGACAGCATGTTTGGGGCATCCCAGTGTCGACACAGTGAGGTCACTGCCCCCAGGATCTGAGGCCCTGTGTTTTACTCCCCTGTGGTTTGTTCTCTAGAAGATCCCTTAGCTGGACCCATAAGTGTGGCCTTAGAGACGACTTTCATAGCAGTTTGCATTGGAAGCTCCTCCCTGTCTTCTTATTGCTCAGCCGCTGAGTTCTGATTTCATCACAGAAAACTTCATTTGCAGAACTACCTGGGCATCTTAACCCGTTCACCTGCCGAATAGCATCTCCATTGATCCATGTTTTGCTGTTGTTTTTCTGAGACTGAGTCTCTCCATGTGGCCTTGGCTGGTCTATAGCCGGCTGTGTAGACCTGGGTGGCCATGAACTAACACATCCGCTTGTCTCTGCCTCTAGAGTCCTGTGCCACCATGCCCAGCTGTTTTAAGGATTTACAATGATGGATAAGGCTACTTTGTTTTTGATGATACAGACAATCATTCTGTTTTAATACAAATGTAATGAGAGCAGGAGAGAAATTTCCTGGGGGTTACAAGTAAATGTATTGAAAGTCTTTCCATCTAGACTGATTGTCAGTTCACACATACTACCCTACAGCGGGGCATGGTGGCCAGGATGTGCGGAACCTGAAGCCACACACGAGCATCGGGGATGCCTGGTGAGAATCGAAGGGGTCAGGGGACCCGGGCTCTGAACTATGTGCTCTCCCTCTCATCAGGAAGCAACGAGAAAATCTTAGACAACATCACGGGGGAAGGCAGGCAGCTGATGGCCACGGCTGTGTCTGTGTTCCAAAAGGCTGCAGAGGAACTTGAGGATGGCGCCATCGTGATCGGACAGCTGGAGTTGGTCCTTGAGCACAAGCGTCAGTTTGTTGACATCTGGAACTTAAGTAAGTATGAAGTTGAGATACCGGGCAGCTGAGTAGCGTCCAGAGGGAAGAAACTTGGGTATGGCATTTTGTGGGCAGGGCGTGTTCCTGGGCATTATACCGCCAGCAGTTCTTGTCAGCACATTGAGAAGCTGTGGTTTATATCTGAGGAGTGTCATGAGCAAGCAGTGGAATGATGGCTGCCAAGTACGTGAATCCACTGTCCTCACAGGCTGGCTGAGCAGGCGTCTTCCTGGTCCCTCCACTGTCCTCACAGGCTCCCTGAGCAGGCATCTTCCTGGTCCCTCCACTGTCCTCACAGGCTGGCTGAGCAGGCGTCTTCCTGGTCGCTCCACTGTCCTCACAGGCTGGCTGAGCAGGCGTCTTCCTGGTCCCTCTACTGTCCTCACAGGCTGGCTGAGCAGGACTCTTCCTGGTCCCTCCACTGTCCTCACAGGCTGGCTAAGCAGGCGTCTTCCTGGTCCCTCGTCCTCGCCCGACTGCAGTGTGTGCAGAGCGAGGCAGCAGAAAGCGCTTACATGGAAGACAAGCAGGATTGTGTGAGCGGGTAATTTACTTTTCAGATAGAGTACGGCTGCCACGCCAAGAGGAGGCCTGCGATCTGGAGGACTTGCTGGCCAGGAGAAAGGATGATCTGCTGTTCCTCAAGCGAGAGAATAGACACGTGGAGAGCCTCCTGAGGCAGTTTGGGAGAGTGAAACACCTGGTGGAAGGTGCGCACCCCGGAGTGGGACTGAAGAAGTGTGGGGTCTCAGTGAGGGGCAGAGGAAGTGCAGTGGGATGACGGGGCACAGGAGCAGAGCTGGGGGGCTTTAAAACATTTTTAAAAATTTGCATGATATGGGGACGTAAGCATATGTATTTGCGTGTGCATGTCAAGGTCCAGGGTAGATACTGGGAGTCACTCTTGAGATCTCTTTCACCTTATTAATTTTGTTGTTGTTGTTTATTTTTGAGACAGGGCTTGTCTGGGTAACAGCCCTGGCTGTCTTGGAACTCACTTGTTGACAAGCTGAAAGAGATCCCCCTGCCTCTGTCTCTGCCTCTGCGGTGCTGGGACTGAAGCCCTGGACCACCACCACCCTTTCTCACCTCACTCAGTGGGACAGGTCTCTCACTCAAACCCAAAGCTTGCTACTGTGTCTAGCCTTGCCAGCCAGTTTGCTATGGGGATTCTTTCATCCCAGTTTCTCCAGACTAGAAATACAGCCAGGCTGCTTTACCCACCTGACATTTATATGGGTTCCAGTGATCAAAAATTTTTAATCCAAACTCACTTGCCTTTGCCAGAGGGAATCCACATCACCTCTGTATTCCATGCCTGCAAGCATCTCTATTTTATGTCCTAGAACTATTCTCTGACACCCATCACAGGTTGTGACTCTCCTGAGATGGGCACCTCATCCTCATTATCACTAGATGGGTGAGCAGCCCTGGGCTCTCCCTTAACCCTGCTGGTGTCATCGGTACCTTTTCCTAAGTACGTTCCCATATATATCCCTGCCCTCTGGCCCTGACTCTGCATCTGGCAGACACAGCTTAGCTACCCTCCTGAGAAAGAGGCAGGCGCTCCCTGTTTGAGCGAGTGTGTGTCTGTCTGCCCTAGTTCCAGTGCACTGCCTGGCTGGGAACAGAGGGACATTGTAAGCCACTGCCCTAGGAATGATGCTGTGCTCCCGGCTGTGTCTCTGCTGCCGCTGGGAAGCCTGGGACAGTCCTGGTTACTGCTTCTCTGTGTGTGACATGTTTACCCTCACTGGATGCTCTGTAGGTCAGGCTACCCTCAGATTCACAGAGATCCATCTGCCTCTGTGTCCTGAATTCTAGAATGTAAAGAATGTGTCTGGGCTGTTTCAGATTTAGAGATAAAATTCCTATTTTATAATTTGTTGGGCTTTAGAAGGGAGTGAGAGAGAGTAGGTGCCTGTGTCCCAACTGACCCTTTACCCAGAGTTTACAGTGTTTTTCTCTTTGAGAAAACTGACAACAAAACCAAGGTGGGAGGGAGGAAAGATGTGCATGTTCTACAGAGAATGAACCAAGTGGCTGTATATGAGTTTCTTAGAGAAGCGACCAGGGAACGGGCTAAGGCTGTGTCGGTAGTCGAGCCTCTGTCTAATGCTGCAAGGCGGTAGGCTCTGTCCCCAGTGAACAAACAGCTCTAGTTCTGCCCATCCTGGGGCATGTCCGCAATCCCAGACATTAGGGTGCTGAGGCAGGGGGATAATTAGCTGAAGGCCAGCCCGGCTACATATTCAGACCTTCTTTCCCTTACTGAGAAAGAGAAGTGATGCCAGGCAGTGGTGGCGAGAGGCTGAGGCAGGTGGATCTCTGAGTTCACGGCCAGTCTGGTCTTCAGGGTGAGTTCTAAGACAGCCAGGGTGACACAGAGAAACCTGTCTCAAAAAGCGAGAATGGGTGTGTGTGATCAAAGAGAAATTATATGCTACTATCATCGGAGGCTTTACATCCAACCTTTCATTCCTGTTTCCGTAGTGGAGTTTGGATATATTGAGGCAATACACTCTCACGACCTCAGCAATAAGAGACTCAATGAAGCATTGATAAACGTACCTCACTCGTCTCCACACAAAAGGAAGACTCATTACTCCCTGAGCCCTGAGATCCGAGAAATTGCAAGCAAGATAGACTCCCTGAAAGACAGCCACATCTTCCAAGTCTTCTGGCAAGAGACAGCAGAGGCACTTAGTTCTCTGACTCAGGACCCCAGAAATTTGAAATTATCGCTCTCAGAAGCCTGTGAACGCCTGTACCACCCCTGCTATGAGAAATTCTACATACTCTACAAGAACCTCAAGTCAGGAGAGATCACTTTTGCTGAAGTTGACGACATCTTCAGGGACTTTGTAGATAAATATGGTGACCTGACTGTTGACCTAAACTTCATGTGCACTGTGGAACCCCAAGAGCAAAAAGGTTGGATCCCAGAGCGTGTGGCGCAGATCAAGGAATACCATAGCCTAAACCAGGCTGTCAGCTCTGCCAAGGTCATCGTTCAGGTCCGAAGCACTTTGGGCGTGACCGGTGACTTCAGTGTTCTTGACAAGTTGTTAAAATTCGTAAGTTGTTTGCTGGCTCTCCTGAGGGGCGAGGACCAAGCTGAAAAATCTTGACAGCCAGGGTTTCTTTCTGGCCTGGGGTGGGGTGGGTGATGGTGATGGTGGTGATGATGGTGATGGTGGTGGTGGTGGTGACGGTGACGGTGACGGTGATGGTGATGGTGACGGTGACCGTGACGGTGATGGTGACGGTGATGGTGGTGGTGATGGTGATGGTGGTGGTGGTGGTGATGGTGACGGTGACGGTGGTGGTGGTGGTGGTGGTGATGGTGACGGTGACGGTGGTGGTGGTGGTGGTGATGGTGGAGCAGATGGACGGTGATGGTGATGGTGGTGGTGATGGTGACGGTGATGGTGATGGTGGTGGTGATGGTGGTGGTGGTGGTGGTGGTGATGGTGACGGTGATGTTGATGGTGGAGCAGATGGACGGTGATGGTGATGGTGGGGTGATGTAGGAGTCCCCTCTGGGTGCTGTGATTACCATTAATGAATAAAGAAACTGCCTTGGCTTGTTGATAGGACAGAACTTAGGTAGGTGGGAAAGACTGGACTGAATGCTGGGAAAAAAACCAAGTGAGCCTTGGTCTTGCTGTGTTTGGTGGCTTCCTGAAGACTAGGCTTGGCCAACCAGTACCAATGCAATCTAAACTTTATCTTCCAGGCAGATTCCTTCGAGAACTTTCGCCATGAGGAACTGAAACAGATCAGCCCAGAGTTCATCCGGGCCAAGAATTTGCTCCAAGACATCAGTGAGCCACGACGCTGCTGCCTGGAGGAACTCTCTCGCCAGAAGGAACTTGTGGACTGGCTGCATGAGGCCCTGGAAGGTATGGCCGGCCCCTTAGGCTTGCCAGGGTCCTACAGGTGGCACCTATGGTTCTCTACGAGGCTCTGATACTTAAGGAAATATATCCCCTGGGTCGCCTGCTGTACAAAGGCCAGGGAAGTTGCTCCTTGACTTCTCTAGGCAAAGGGGCAGTGGCTGTCTCATTCACTGGGGTTTATTTCACTCAGACAATGTCCCTCAGGCTCTTGTGTAGAAACTTTCCTTTGTCATTTCCTGCATGGTATGACAGCTGGCTGAGAATACCTGAAGGTCATTTAAATTTTTATTTTTATTAATTATTTGGTTTATAATAGTGGTTTTTTCTTCATGTATGTATGTGTGCCACATATGTGAATGGTGCCTCTGTAGATCTAAAGAGGGTGCCATGTCCTCTAGAACTGAAATTAAAATAGGTTGAAAGCCACAAGGTAGGTTTTGGAAAAGAAACCTGGATCCCTTATAAGACCAATAATTGCTCTTAACCACTGAGTCAACTCGCCAGTCTTTTTATTTATTTTGTTTTTATTTGATGTGTATGGGTGTTTTGTCCTGCATGTGTGTCTGTGCTTCCTCATATCCCTGGTACCCAGAAGGCCAAAGAAGCTGTCAGATTCCTTGGAGCTGGAGTTTCAGATGGTTCTGGGTTGCCATGTGGGTGCTAGGACTTGAAACCAGGTCCTCTGGAAGAGCAGGTGGTGCTCTTCACCATGAGCCATCTCTCCGGCTTCCCCTCCCCAGTTAACCTTTTCTTCCAGAAGACAGGACTTGCACAGAGAGATCATGAAGGTTTTCCATGTGTACCTTTTGAGTGGGCAGGAGCCTATGGAGGGTTGTCGCAGTTTCTCTCATTGTCAGCGTCTTCTTTTCCAGCAGAGCCCAGGTCTCTACGTTTGTGTGGTTTACGTGATGTGGTGTAGTAGATTCAAGCCTAGCATAATGCCTGGGACACTGTTGTCTGATAAAGGGTAGCTATCAGTCAATAGATTCGCTATTATGTTCCATGTTCTTAGCAAAAGCAGAAAGTGGGCCAAATAAGACATTACCTTGGTGCTCAATTATAGCTTCACTTAGGATTTCTGGCCCAGACTCAGCAAGGTCACGTGCTGACCTCCCCTCTTTCCTCTCAAGACATCAATGAACTCAAGGTGTTTGTGGACCTGGCCTCCATCTCAGCGGGGGAGAACGACATCGAGGTGGACCGGGTGGCCTGTTTCCATGACGCCGTGCAGGGCTACGCCTCGCTGCTGTACAAGATGGACTCGAGCACAGATTTCTGTGGGTTTGTGTATCATCTGCAGGAGCTCTGGAGGGCCCTGGACAATGACCAGCACCTGCCCAGTAAGCTGGTGAGTCGACTCGGGATCCAGTGCAGATATGTTGAGTGACAGGGCCTTGATGAACAAGACAGAGCACAGGGACAAAGGGTGGGTGTGGGGCAGGGAGCGGGGCAACTGTACCCCAGCAAGAGCAGAGGTGGGGGCGACAAGAAAATGGCTTCTCACTCCAGCCTGTTGCCTGCTTCTGTCCCAATAGCAAGATTCTGCCAGAAATTTGGAGTGGCTGAAGACAGTGAAGGAAAGCCACGGGTCTGTGGAGCTCTCGTCTCTGTCCCTGGCCACAGCAATCAACAACAGGGGCATCTATGTTATTAGGGCACCCAAAGGTGGTCAGAAGGTGAGCTGCCCAATCCTGGCGCAGTTTTGCATGGCCCTGTGGTCTTACTATAAACTCACGGACTCTGCACCAGAAACTAACTTTCTAATGTGTGCTGCCTCCCAGATTTCCCCAGACAGCGTCCTACACCTCCTCCTCCCGGAGAATCGTGGTGCCCAGGAGGGGCTGCGCAGCTACTCCACAGAAGAGCTGAGGGAGCTGTTAAATAAGCTCATGCTCATGTCTGGGAAGAGAGACCACAGCAGCAGCGCAGAGGTGGACAAGTTCTCAGAGGTGAACATTTGGGTTTGTGCCGCTGCCCCACTGGGTGGCTCTAGCCTCAAGCTGGCCCAGGTGCTTTCCTTACTGAGCTGTAGAAATGTCTGGATTGACACAGAGCTTTGCTCTGATACCCAGAGGGTGGTGCTGATGGCTCTGCCGGATGCATGGCACCCCAAACCACAACCCCAGAGAAGTATCTGAAGCAGGGCAGACCCAAGAGCAACAGGTCCTCTTCAAGAGCCTCAGGAGGAGCTGTCATGAGCTGTGGAGATGAGGTGACCGCCCGACAGTTCTAGAAAGAAACTATCGGGGCTGGAGAGATGGCTCAGCGATTAAGAGCACTGACTGCTCTTCCAGAGGTCCTGAGTTCAATTCCCAGCAACCACATAGTGGCTCATAACCTCTCTGTAATGAGATCTGGCCTTCTGGCCTGCAGGCAGGGTACTGTATACATAAATAAATAAATCTTTAAAAAAAAAAGAAAGAAAGAAACCATCAGTTTGCTTCCTGTATGAACTGGCAACTCTGTTGTGCGGCTGTTGATTTGGAGGGATCTTGAGTTTGAGGCCGGCCTGGGAACATGAGACCCTGCTTTTACACACATAGTCACGACACACACACACGCATACAAGTGTGCACAGTCCATACATTAACATCCTTTTCTTTGCTTGGACATGGTGGCACACACCTTTAATCCCAGTGCTCAGGAGGCAGAGATGGGGATAGGGCCAATCTGGTTCCATAGGGAACTCAAGGACAATCAGAGCTAAATAGTGAGAGTTGCCTCAAAAAAATAAAAAAATTAAAAAATAAAAAAAAGAGAAAGAAAGGGAGGCCTCTTATTCAGCTGACCATGTAACTATGGAAGGAAGAGCTGTGTGTGATGGATATTAGGAAGATTTTTGTGAAAATTGTGCTCCAGTGAGACAGTGACCTGAGTCTAAGATCTTGGACTTGTAAAAGCAGCAGGTTTTGTAGGTTAGTGTGTGGGTAGGTGTGTGTAGGTTAGTGTTTTGATGGGTGTGTGTAGGTTAGTGTGTGGGTGTGTATGTTAGTATGTGGGCAGGTGTGTGTAGATGAGTGTGTCTTCCCTGCAGCCCTGTGCTATGCCTTGACCTCATGGCTCCCTTCCCCCAGGTCTTCAGCAGCATGCAGAGGCTTGTGCATGCCTTCATAAACCTGCACTGCGCGGGAAACATGCTGTTCAGGTCTTGGACTGCTGAGGTCTACTGCTGCCCCATGTCGGACATCTCTATCCGCATGGACTTTGGCTTGAAGCTGGTGAGCCAGTTGGCAGAGAGTGGTGATGTCATCGAGCTCCTGGGAGCCCTCTGCAGGCAAATGGAGGACTTCCTAGACAACTGGAAAATAGTAGTTGCCCAGAAGAGAGCCAAACACTTTTACCTCAACTTCTACACAGCTGAGCAGCTGGTCTACCTGAGCAGCGAGCTCAGGAAACGCAGACCCAGCAAAGCTGCCCTCATGATGCTGTCTGTCATCAAAGGCGAATGCACCGTCCATGACATCTTAGAAGCCACCAGATCCTGTGAAAGCGATGTTGCCAGACACTGCCTGAGGCAGCTACCTTCTGAGTCCAGCTTAATGGGCAAGCTTCGGGTTATCATGGAGCAATCTACAGAGTGCATGAGTGCCTTCCTGCCCAACTGTCTGGACCTGGATGCCCTGGGTAGATGCCTGGCTCAGCTGGCCACACTGCGTGACTGTCCTGTGGAGCGGCCACTCCCCAAAGGCCTGCAGGTTGGCCAGCCTAACCTGGTGTTGTGTGGCCACTCTGAGGTGTTGCTGGCCGCACTGGCCATCTATATGCAGGCCCCGGGGCAGCCTCTGCCCACCTTTGATGAGGTGTTGGTCTGCACCCCGGGGACCACAGTCGAGGAGGTGGAGCTATTCCTACGACGCTGCCTCACGCTGGGCTCCCAGGAGCACAAGCTCTACAGCTTGCTGTTCGCGGACCAGCTGAGCTATGAAGTGGGCTGCCGGGCCGAGGAGCTCTTCCAGAGCCTATGCGCACAGCGCCACCGTGAAGACTACCAGTTGGTGATGATCTGTGATGCTGCCCGGGAGCACTGCTACCTCCCCTCCACCTTCAGCCAGCACAAAGTCCCCCTGGTGCCCCAGGCCCCACTGCCGGACATCCAGGCCTACCTGGAGAACCATTATCAGGTCCCGAAGCAGACCCTGTCGGCAGCGGCTGTATTCAGAGACCGGATGTGTGTCGGGATCGTGACCTCTGAAAGAGCTGGTGTTGGTAATGAAAGAGCCTGGGGGTGGAGAGGGCCCCTCTACCAGACACTGCCCAATGACGCTTCCTTTTCCGGCAGGGACACTGAGATGAAGCCCTTCTTCAGGGGTCTGCTCCTCCTTAGCTGTAGACCAGTTTCCCTTCTCGCCTAGTTGTGAAAACTGGCAATTCCTGAGAGCCCATTCCCTCTGCTCAGGAGCCTTTCTGCAGTTTTACTTCCTCTGCAAACCCCTGTCCCCTTACGTCCAAGTCGGTTGTGGTTGAGCAGAAACTCTGATCGTCCTTTGGCCGCTATCTCTTCCTTCATCCCGTCCACTATTCGCTGAACCACACTGTCCTGCTGGGAGAGTTTGTTCCTCCACGCTCTTGCTCTTGCCTTCACTGACTTAGGTGCACCAGCAGTAGTCAGGACAAGGCAAAGTTGATCAATGGCGGTAGACAGGGAAACCGGAGACTGTAAGGACATGAAGCCAGTTGGCAGCAATGGTGCATTGAATGCGTTTTGAGTTAAACAGAGAGTAGCTTCCACAACATCTCCATATTGTCTTCCTCTCTGTCTGTAGACTTGGGGTCTGATTTGCGCATGTTCCCCTTGCAGGAAAGTCACTCTACGTGAACAGATTGCACAGAAACCTGAAAATAAAACTAAAGGACAAAAAGGCCCCCCTGAAAACTATTCGCTTGACGGACCCTCACGTGGACGAGAGCCGGGTCCTGAGCTCCCTCCTGCCGTTCCTGGAGAAGGACTCTCAGAAGAAGCCTATGATAGTCCACATTGATGTCAGCACTTCAGTAAGTTCTGACATCACCTGCCAGTGACTGACACGGGCGGGAGACATGGTTCCCATATCCTGACTGCCTCCTCTCTCCACACACAGTCCTGATCTACATTATCCTGTCAAGGCTACACACTCACAGTCCTGTGTCTCCTGCAGGTCCAGACTGGGATTCCTGTCTTTCTTTTCAAACTCCTCATTCTGCAGTACCTAATGGATACAAGCGGGAAAATGTGGCTTCGGAACCCGTGCCATTTATATGTGGTTGAAATCTCACAAGAGCCCTCAGCACAGCCAAAGAGATCTTCTAAACTGGTGAGTACCAGAAAAACAAACGCAAAGGTTTGCTGTGGTGATGCACAACTCATCCTGGTTTGTTTCTTGTCAACTTGATACAAGCTTGAGTTATCTGAGAAGGGAGAACCACAGTTGAGAAAATCCCCCAATTTTGAAATTTTTTTAAATTTTTTTTATTGATATTTATTGAGCTCTACATTTTTCTCTCCTCCCCTCAATGCCTCTCTCTTCCCCCTTTCAATCCTCCCCCAAGGTCCCCAAGCTCCCAATTTACTCAGGAGATCGTGTCTTTTCTACTTTCTCCTTCCCATATAGATTAGATCTATGTGAGTCTCTCTTAGTGTCCTCATTGTTGTCTAAGTTCTCTGGGATTGTTGTTTGTAGGCTGGCTTTCCTTGCTTTATGTTTAAAAACCACCTTTGGGTGATTACATGTGATAATTGTCTTTCTGTGTCTGGGTTACCTCACTCAAAATAATGTTTTCTAGCTCTATCCATTTTCCTGCAAAATTCAAGATTTCGTTATTTATTTCTGCTGTGTAGTACTCCATTGTACATTTTCCTTATCCATTCTTCAGCTGAGGGGCATTTAGGTTGTTTCCAGGTTCTGGATATGACGAACAATGCTGCTATGAACATAGCTGAGCACATGTCCTTGTGGCAAGATTGAGCATCCTTTGGATATATACCCAAAAGTGGTATTGCTGGGTCTAGAAGAAGGTTGTTTCCTAATTTTCTGAGAAATCGCCACACTGACATCCAAAGGGGTTGTACCAGCTTGCATTCCCACCAGCAATGCAGAAGTGTTCCCTTTACCCCACAACCTCTCCAGCATAAGTTGTCATCAGTGTTTTTGATCTTGGCCATTCTTACAGGTGTAAGCTGGAATTTCAGAGTTGTTTTGACTTGCATTTCTCTGATGACTAAGGATGTTGAGCATTTCCTTAAGTGTCTTTCAGTCATTTTAGATTCACGTGTTGAGAGTTCTATGCTTAGGTATGTACCCCCACTTT
Source organism: Microtus pennsylvanicus (assembly GCF_037038515.1). Lineage (NCBI taxonomy): Eukaryota > Metazoa > Chordata > Mammalia > Rodentia > Cricetidae > Microtus > Microtus pennsylvanicus. The sequence continues at coordinate 2,690,401 of NC_134589.1, forward strand.
TTTTTTTACTGGGTTATTTGTTCTTTTGATGACCAATTTCTTGAGTTCTTTGTATATTGTGGAGAACAGCCGTGTGACCGATTTGGACTTGGTGAGGATCTTTTCCCATTTTGTAGGCTGCCATTTTGTCTTATCAACCGTGTCCTTTGCTTTACAGAAGCTTCTCAGTTTCAGGAGGTCCTATTTATTATTTGTTTCTCTCAGTGTCTGTGCTATTGGTGTTATATTTAGGAAGTGGTCATCGGCGAGGGCAGGGCATTTTCTTAATGATTGATGTAGCTGGGCCCAGTCCGTGAGGGAGTGGGGAGAGACCCACCTTAGGCCTGTGGTTCTGGATGACACAAGGAGACAGGCTGAGCAAACCCTGGAGAACAAACCAGTAGGCAGTGTCCTCCCTAGCTGCTGCTTCAGTTCCTGCCTCCATCTTCCTGTCTGAGTTCCTGCTCTCACTTTCCTCTGTAATGGAGAGAGCTGGAAGATGAAATAAGCCCTTTGCTGACCAAGTAGCGTTAGGTCAAGGGGTTTTATATTAGCAATATAAATTCTAATTAGGCCTAACGTTGGTACCAGGTTCGTGACACATTGCTGTGACAGGCCCGCCCATGTGCTCTGGAGAAAATTATGGTGACATGTGAACTCGAGTCACTGAGTGCTCAGAGCTCAGTAGACTATTTTCTGGGAGCTTGTAAGAATAGCATGCAGAGAGTAACACAGACAGTAGAGACCTGACTTGTGCCGTGTAGAGGGAAGCAAAGACGCATCAGGGATGTCTGCGTGATGTCTTGATGTAAGCAGCTGTGGTTCTGGTCAAAAGGGACTGAAGAACTGTTAGAAAATGCTTCCTTGGTAACGATGTGTCTCTAATCCTGTTCTCTAAACAGCAGCAGGCAAAAGATGCCAGCCTGTGGAGACAGGGGAAATGGTTAAATCCCATGTAGACGTGTAGAGGTAAACACAAAGGGACTTTTTGTTGTGGTGGTTGTTTTTGTTTGTTTGTTTTTTTATGTGCATTGGTGTTTTGCCATGGGTGTCAGGTCCCCTGGAACTGAAGTTATAGACAGTTGTGAGCTGCCAACTCGGTGCTGGGAATTGAACCTGGATCCTCTTGAAGAGCAGTGAGTGCTCCTAACATCTGACCCATCTCTCCCACCCCAACACAAAGGCAGTCTTGTGTGTGTGTGTGTATGAGTGTGTGTGTGTGTTTTGATACAGGGTTTCTCTGTAGCTTTGGAGCCTGTCATGGAACTAGCTCTTGTAGACCAGGTTGACCTCAAACTCACAGAGATCTGACTGCCTCTGCATCCTGAGTGCTGGAATTAAAGGCGTGCACCACCACTGCCCGGTCACAAAGGCAGTTTTTAACAAATTTGATGACAGTGTGTTTCCTCTTTGCAGAGTGCACGTGCAGCTTTGTCCAGGTTTCTTGACATCTTCCCCAAAGTTACCTGCCGTCCTCCCAAGGAAGTGATTGCCATGGAACTGACTCCCAAAAGGAGCCACAGGGAACCAGGAATGGACCCAGGGGAGTTCAGCAGTGAAGCTTTCCAAAGACCTTACCAGTATTTAAAACGGTTCCATCAAAACCAGAACCTGGACACATTTCAGTACAAAGAAGGCTCCGTGGAAGGCTCCCCTGAGGAGTGCCTGCAGCACTTCCTGATTTACTGTGGCGTGGTCAACCCTTCCTGGGCAGAGCTCCGGAACTTCGCTTGGTTTCTGAACTGTCAGCTCAAGGACTGTGAGGCTTCTGTCTTCTGCAACTCGGCTTTTACTGGAGACACACTCAGGGGCTTCAAGAACTTCGTGGTAACCTTCATGATCTTAATGGCGAGAGATTTTGCCACTCCGACTCTCCACACTTCAGACCAAAGCCCCGGTAACCACATGGTCACCATGGATGGAGTTGCTGAAGAAGACCTAGCTCCCTTCTCTCTTCGAAAGAGATGGGAGTCAGAGCCCCATCCCTATGTTTTCTTCAATGGTGACCGCATGACCATGACATTCATAGGTTTTCACTTGCAGCCCAACAACAATGGCTATGTTGATGCCATCAATCCCTCAAATGGGAAGGTCATCAAGAAGGATGTCATGACAGAAGAATTGTTTGATGGGCTGGAGCTTCAGAGAGTGCCCTTCAATATCAACTTTGACAACCTGCCCAGACATGAGAAGCTTGAAAGACTCTGCCTGGCCCTGGGGATTGAGTGGCCCATTGACCCTGATGAAACATACGAACTCACAACAGACAATATGCTTAAGATCCTGGCCATTGAGATGCGGTTTCGGTGTGGGATCCCAGTTATCATCATGGGAGAGACAGGCTGTGGGAAAACCAGGCTCATCAAATTCCTTAGTGACCTCAAGCGTGGTGCTGTTGAGGCAGAAACTCTGAAGTTGGTGAAGGTCCATGGAGGGACAACTCCATCCATGATCTACTCCAAGGTCAAGGATGCTGAGCGCATAGCCTTCTTCAATAAAGTCCAACACGAGCTGGACACCATCTTGTTCTTTGACGAAGCCAACACAACGGAAGCTGTGAGCTGTATCAAAGAGGTCCTGTGTGACAGAGCAGTGGACGGTAAGCGCCTAAAGGCGGACTCTGGCCTGCATGTCATTGCTGCTTGCAACCCTTACCGGAAGCACTCCCAGGAGATGATCCTCCGCCTGGAGTCAGCAGGTTTGGGATACAAGGTGAGTGCAGAGGAGACTGCAGAGAGGCTGGGCTCCATCCCGCTGCGGCAGCTGGTCTACCGCGTCCACGCTCTGCCTCCAAGCCTCATTCCTCTGGTATGGGACTTTGGACAGCTGAATGACTATGCTGAAAATCTCTACATCCGGCAGATCGTGCAGAGAGTGGACTTTATCACGGAAGACCACACTTCTGTGATTGTGGATGTACTCTCCGCCTCTCAGCAGTACATGAGGAAGAGGGAGAATGAATGTGGTTTCGTCAGCCTCCGGGATGTGGAGCGCTGTATCAAAGTTTTCAGATGGTTTCATGACCACAGCGAGATGCTCTTAAACAAGCTCCCTGACTTTCTCCACGAAGCCAGTGACAACAAACACACCTCTGAGAGAGATCCTGTTCTGTGGTCCCTGGTAATGGCCATTGGGGTGTGTTACCATGCCTCTTTAGAAGAGAAAGCAACCTACCGCAGAGCCATTGGCAGGTGCTTTCCAGAACCATACAATAACAGCAAGGTCATTCTTGATGAGATCACACTTGTACAAGATCTTTTTCTGAAGGGGGCACCCATTAGGAAAAACATAGCCAGGAACTTGGCTTTGAAGGAGAATGTCTTCATGATGGTAATCTGCATAGAGCTTAAGATCCCCCTCTTCCTGGTGGGGAAGCCCGGCAGCTCCAAATCCCTTGCCAAGATCATTGTAGCGGACGCCATGCAAGGGCAGTCTGCCGTCTCCGATCTCTTCCGCCGCCTGAAACAGGTCCACCTGGTGTCGTTCCAGTGCAGCCCCCACTCCACCCCCCAAGGGATCATCGGCACCTTCAGACAGTGCGCTCGCTTCCAGCAGGGCAAGGACCTACAGCAGTATGTCTCTGTGGTGGTGCTGGATGAGGTCGGACTGGCAGAAGACTCACCCAGAATGCCTCTGAAGACGCTGCACCCCCTGCTGGAAGATGGGTGCATTGACGATGATCCTGCCCCCTACAAAAAAGTGGGCTTTGTTGGCATTTCCAACTGGGCTCTGGATCCTGCCAAGATGAACCGGGGCATTTTTGTGTCACGAGGCAGTCCCAGTGAGAAAGAGCTCATCGAGAGCGCGGAGGGCATCTGCTCTTCGGACAGGCTGGTTCAGGACAGAATCCGAGGGTATTTCGCACCCTTTGCCAAGGCCTATGAAACAGTGTGTCAGACCCAGGACAAGGAATTCTTTGGGCTTCGTGACTATTACAGCCTCATCAAGATGGTCTTCGCCAAAGCCAAAGCTTCCACTCGGGGGCTTTCCCCACAAGACATCGCTCATGCTGTCCTCCGGAACTTCAGTGGGAAGGACAACATCCAGGCACTGGACATCTTTACAGCCAGTCTTCCCGGGGCCAGGTACAAGGAAGACGTCAGCACTGTGGAACTGATCAAGCAGAACATTGACAGCGGTCTGCAGGCGTCCAGCAGGGGGCTGGATGGGGCCGAGTCCCGTTACTTGCTGGTGCTGACCAGGAACTATGTGGCCCTGCAGATCCTGCAGCAGACGCTCTTTGGTGAGGGCCAGCAACCGGAGATCATCTTTGGCTCCAGCTTTCCCCAGGACCAGGAATACACCCAGATCTGCAGGAATATCAACCGGGTAAAGATCTGCATGGAGACGGGAAAGATGGTGGTGCTGCTGAACCTGCAGAACCTGTACGAGAGCCTGTATGATGCTCTCAACCAGTACTATGTCTACCTTGGGGGCCAGAAGTACGTGGACCTTGGCCTGGGTACGCATCGAGTCAAATGTCGAGTCCACACTGACTTCCGCCTCATCGTTATTGAGGAGAAAGATGTGGTGTACCAACAGTTCCCTGTGCCCCTCATCAACCGGCTGGAGAAGCACTACCTGGACATCAACACCGTGCTGGAGGGGTGGCAGAAGGGCATTGTGCGTGAGCTGCAACAGTGGGCCTGTGATTTTGCAGATGTGAAAGCAGACCAGCTCAATGCCAGGCACAAATACAGTCCTGCAGACGCGTTCATCGGCTACCACTCTGATGCCTGTGCCTCTGTGGTGCTGCAGGCCGTGGAGAGGCAGGGCCCCAGGGACGTGACTGAGGAGCTGTACCGCAAGGTGTCTGAAGAGGCCAAGCTCATCCTGCTGGATTGTGCCACACCAGATGCTGTGGTCCGGCTGCGTGGTTCCACACTGGGCTCATTCACTGCGGAGCGGCTGTCGCGGGACTATTACTCCAAGCAACAACACAACTCCTTCGCAGACTTCCTCCAGGCCCACCTGCGCATGGCCCATCTGGAGGGCCAGGCTGTCTTCACAGAGGTGACCATCTTTGCATAGCCTAAAACTCTGCTAATCCAAGGGTCCTAGACTCCTAGGGTCAGGAACTAAACCCAGATTTATACAAAACTGCAGGGTGACTTATAGGTAGTATGGGTATGCTGACCCTGGGCTCCCCATTATGTTCTGAGCACAGTGGGTAAGTTCAGTGTCCCTGGCCTCACACTGTTCTCTTGTAGGTCAGTGTGTGTGGAGCTTAGAAAGGCGGTGTTCAACAGGGTCAGCACCACAGGAAGCCTGCTGTGCACGCGATGGGAGGACAGATGGGGCTTTCTTTAAGAGGCACCCCTAGGGCTGGCTGGGCACATGCAAGGACGAAGGGACTGAGACTGAAAACCGCTGGGAGAATTCACTGGTAGAGCTTGAGGCTCCAAGCTGTGAGTTTTGTGTCCTAAGGTTGAGATGATCAGAAAGCTCCTTCAGGGGTCCTCAGTGGCTCTGCTAAGGAACTCGATCCTTCCTGCCAAGAGCAACACTGCAGGTGAATGTCGAGAAGGGCTGTGGCAATGGGACAACAGTGAGGCAGAGACCATCATGGAAGCAGCTCAGTTAAAAGCTTCAGGATCAGGATAGTCCCTGCACTCAGGAGGCAGAAGCAGGCAGATCTCTGATTTTCAGGCCATCCTGGCCTACTAATGTGTTTAAGGACAGCCAGGGGCACACAGAGAACCCTTGTCATGAAAAACAAACAAGCAAACAAATGAAGAAATGGTTGGGTGGTTGGAGAGAATGTTCAATGGTGAGGAGCACTGGGTTCTCTTCCAAAGGACCTGGGTTCAATTCCCAGAACCCACATGGCAGCTCACAACCAGCTGTCACTCTAGTTCCAGGGGATTCAGTACCTCCTTCTGACCCCTGCAGCGACCAGACATACAAGGGGTGCACAGAAATACATGCAAGGAAAATACCCATGCACAAGGAGAGACAGACAGACAGACAGACAATGGTTGGGTACAGACCACAGGCTAATTACTGACTTCATGGATGGGCAGTGGGCATGGGCATCTGCTGACAGGGCACACCCAGAGCCCTCCTCACCCTCCTCACTTCCGCAGGCTTTGATTAGCAACACAGGAAGTTTAGGAAGGAGCATCAGGTTTGGATGTGAGGGAATCAGAAGCTCACGGATCAGGCAAGGACATGAGAACTGGGGGCTCAAGTGTCAGCACAGCCTAAGGGATATTTGAGTTTGCGGTGTGGGCGTGGCCTACTGAGAACTGCCCCGACAGGAGGAAGAGGCCAGAGGCTAACACCATTGGACTGCAGGATGTCTGTCCTGTGTAGGAAGTGACATTTGTGCTGGGTCCTAAAGAAATCTGAGACTCTCCCAGAAGGGTCCAAACAGGAAGGAGACCAAGCACTTGTCAGGGCACTTCTCTCGGGTGCTGTGAACCCTGTTGCTCCTCTTACCTCACCTGTCTTGTCTCTGGAGAGTCTCTGGGCTTGTGTTCCTCCTGGAAACACATATGCCCACCATGGTGGGGTTCACACTCACGTGTCTGGGCTCTAACAGCAGACGGCCTCCCCTTTGGCTTCTGGCCAACAGTTCGCCCCCTCTTTGCAGATCACGACCTTCTCCAGACTGCTGACCAGTACGGACTGTCAAGACTTGGAGTCTGAGCTGAGAGGACTGGCCTCAAGGCCTGCGGTCCTGTCCCTGCAGCAGTTCGACACTGAATACTCCTTCCTTAAGGAAGTCCGGTGAGGTGCCCTGCTAGCTCCACTCTCAGGGACCCAGCCTGGCCTGGTGCCATGGCGGGGCTGTAGTAACTGGCACTGGCCAGTGAACTGAGGGTGGGGGCTTCAGTCTGCAGGGTCATGCCTAGGACTCCCGCTCGGCCTCTCTGTCTCTACTACTCTAGTCCTCACACAGAGCTTCCCAGCCTGGTCCTCTGTCTCCCAGGAAGCCTTGCTGGCCATTTGGAATTCTGCTGAGTCATCTGCTTACCTCCCCAAGGCATCTCTGCCTGCTTTGTCTGTGTGGCCCTGGCCTCACCCTCCATCAGGGAATTCCTTTATCCATTTTCTGGGACAGGGAACTCACCTGATAATTCCCTTTCTCCTCCAGCTCTTGCTTAATGAACCCAGCC